>NC_137888.1:30252685-30702451 GCF_963455335.1 Martes martes
ATTTACCTTTTTTGGGGATTATGTAATACATATACATATATACTATAATATATACATTATATAAACAGATGATAGATATGCATATGTGCATATATATATTCATACACACATACATATATATTCACATACATACCTCTATATTTTCTTCTCTACATATTTTTTTAAATATTTTATTTATTTATTTGACACACAGAGAGAGATCACAAGTAGGCAGAGGCAAGCAGAGAGAGGGGGGAAGCAGGCTCCCTGCTGAGCAGAGAGCCCAATGTAGGACTTGATCCCAGGACCTTGAGATCATGACCTGAGCCGAAGGCAGAGGCTTAACCCACTGAGCCATCTAGGCACCCTCTACATATTTCTTTTTCTCCAAAGGTCTTCACCTGCTTTTGTGGGATTGTAATTCCCATATATATGCATAGCATTATTATTTTACTTTTTTAAAATGTTCTCATTCAAAATAGGAAATTAAGAGCATACCCTCTTTTCTCTGACTTTTTAAAAATGTTAAACTTTGCACATGATCTTATGTAAAACATATCAATAATGTAAATGTGCCCATGCCACATGGAGTCTGTTGAAGAAAAACCAAATGTGTGAATTCCATAAGAAAAGATGATTACAGGGCTTAAGGATCTGCATTTTTTTCTAAGATTTTATTTGTCAGAGAGAGAGAGAGAGGGCATAAGCAGGGGGAGCAGCAGGCAGAGGGAGAAGCAGACTCCCCACTGAGCAAAGAGCCTAATGCAGGACTCAATCCCAGGACCCTGGGATCATGATCTGAGCTGAAGGCAGATGCTTAATGGACTGAGCCACCCAAGCATTCCAGTATTCTGCATTTTAAAGGCTATAATCAGAAAATTGGAAAATGGAGCTTGTCAACTGGGAAGAGAAAATAATACTATCAAACATGTATAAGCATAAAGTAGATAATTTGGAATTTTTCTTTTCTTTTTTTCTTCTCCTACTAGGTCTACTTAAAAAACAGACTACAATAGCTATTACCCACTAAAATAAAATTAATTCATTCCAAACAAATGTTAAACTTCTCACTCTATTTTATTGCCTAACAGTAGAATTGAAAATATCATTTCATGAATGAAATAATACACATTGCTGAAGACTTCTATTTTTTAATATAAATTATTTTCTGAACATCAAGCCATAAAATATAAAGTTATTTCTGGATTATTTTAGTATTTAGCTAGGATGTATGCTATTAGAAAATCTTTTCTTTTGTAAAAGATTTCTAGAAATTCATTTGGTACTTTAGATAGGTAAAGAAATATGTATTTCCATTATATATATTCAAAATCTTTGTAGCATGGAGCTTGGTTTTTAATAACCTTTGAGTTATTTACCTTAAGTATCTAGTATTTTCTGAAACAAAAATTTTCACTTTTAACCAAAATAGTAAAATCTTACCTATCACTAAATTGACAGCAAAATCCAATTTTCCTTTTCTTTGGTCTCCATTTCTTGATATATTCTTTATACTTTTTTGTTTTCTAATGTGAAAACCTCATAATATTGAAAAAGGGGGCAGCTGGGTGGCTCAGTCACTTAAATGTCTGAGTCTTGATTTCAGCTCAGGTCATGATCTCAGGGTCCTGAGATCAAGCTCCATGCCCAGAGGAGAGTCTGCTGGAGATTATCTCCCCCTCTCTAAGCCTTCCCTGCCACTACTGTCCTCCACCCCCACTCATGCGTGTGCTTGCACCCATTCTCTCTCTCAAATAAATAATAAATACATGTTTAAAAAAAAGAAAAAGAAGGATTTTTGAACACTTCCTAGATTATTTTATAATGTGCTATTCATGAAACTAACATTGAATATTTTACCAATGAGTTCTTCTATAGAATTGTTTTTATGCTTTGTTTTGAAACTTGTGCAGGTTTAAGGTTCTCTTGAAATACAAACAAGAAAAACTTCAGAAATCACCTTTTAGTTATGATTATTTTTATTGTAGCAATCAAGGATTCTGCAACTGTACTTCCTATGGTAAAATATAGTTTTTCTTTCTGCTGTTTTTAGCATGTCATAATAGAGAACTTATCCAACATACCTTTTTTTCAAGTACATAGTAAATGCTATGCCCGGTGCCAGGAAAAAAAGCAACAGAGATGAAAGAAACAGATACATAATTATTCAGGAAGATCTAGTTCACAGGAGTGGTAGGTAGAGACCAGAAAACACATAAGCCGGTGTGCGCACACACACTATTTTATATGATAAGCCCTAGATGAGCAAATATACAAAATAATCATTTGCATTGTGGAACGGATAATCATTTATGCCAGGTATAAGGTTGGGACAGTCCTATAGAAGCTCAGTTTTGGTGTAGTGCGTAAATAATGAATTCTGGAACACTGAAAAGAAATTTTAAAAAATAAATAAAAATTTAAAAAAAAAGAAAAAAAGAAGCTCAGTTTTGAAGTGAATCTTGAGTCATTTGTTCACAAATAATAGCACCCAGAGTTCCAACCAGCTGTTGAGTGCCAGCTCTGAGCTTGAGGCAGAAAAAACAAAGGACAAGCAATGGTCCCTAACCTAAAGCAGCCTAGGTGCCAGAATAAATTATGAACCAAGGACTACAACAAAATGTTGCTAATGTCACCATTTGCTGCGCAGGTGGAGAGAAATTTCCATAGCTGAAAGAAAAAATATATATAAATATATAGGGGGACCTGGCTGGCTTTGTTGGTTCGGTAACTGCCTTCAGCTCAGGTCATGATCCTGGAGTCCTGGGATCGAGTCCCACATCAGGCTCCCTGCTCTGCAGGGAGTCTGCTTCTCCCTCTGACCCTCCCCCTTCTCATGCTCTCTCTCTCTCTCTCACTCTCTCTCTCTCTCAAACGAATAAATAAAATCTTTAAAAAATATATGTAGAGAGGCGCCTGGGTGGCTCAGTGAATTAAAGCCTCTGCCTTCAGCTCAGGTAATGATCTCAGGGTCCTGGGATCGAGCCCCGCATTGGGCTCTCTGCTCGGCAGGGAGCCTTCTTCCCCACCCCCTCCTCTCTGCCTGCCTCTCTGCCTACTTGTGATCTCTGTCTATCAAATAAATAAATAAAATCTTTAAAAATATATATATATATATATAATGAAAGATAGGAAAAAAGGAATAGCCCCCATTCATTTTCCTTTATACTCCCTACTCTTCCTTGAAAACTCCATCTTATTCTAGTTAAGGTGACTTGCCTTTCCTTAATTTTTTTATTCCTTAAGCTTACTACTCTACCGTAGTACTCATCGCATTGCATTCTAATTGCTTGTGTGTATCCTTCAGCAATCGGTACCTGCTATATGAGGTTTGAAATATTCATAGAGTAAGAGATAATCTGAAAAGGTGTCTTGTGGCCAATTGTGAAGCCTTGTCTGTCATATAGGGATTTTGACCTTTGGATATAGATGATGAATTGGAGTACATGAGGCTAGGGCAGGTGGATAACATTTGGGATACTACAGCAGAATAGCCAATAGCTTGAAAAAATGATAAGGCCATAAGATAAGGCAATGGCAGTAGGATGGAGGAAAGGGATAAATTTTGGAAATATTGCCCAGAATAATCTCAATCTTGAAAAGATGGTCTCTTACTTTTTATTACAATGTTTAATACTGCTTCTAAACTTTCAATATTATTAAATTTCTTTCTAAGCCTTTCTGGGATCATTTCCCCCCATAGAACTAAATACCAAAAGTTACTAAATCATTGTCCAGATAGAAAAGTATTTAATTGTTAATTTAATATTATAACAACAATAGTAAATGTTCTCTCTCATCCATATGCCTCTCTCAGCTTGATAAAAAGGAATTAAAATGTATTCATCCTTAGCTATAAATATAATGTATTTTTATTATTATCATATGATGCTAGTAAGAATTCAGTAGGGATTCAATAGAAATCTGACACTTTGCTTTGTTGCTATACTTAAAGATTGGCAAGCTTTTGTGGGTGTTGAACTGTATTGTATTTTTATTAGTAATTCGGCATTTGTATGTGGCCTTTAGCTAGTTCACATGCAACATTGATTTGTTGTCATCTTTCTTATTATTTACCAGGGAAGACAGATAATATGATGCCTCATACTTCATTGACAATATAAAAACGAAAAACAAAACAAAACCAAAAAAAAAAGCTTTTCCAGGAATGGTTGGCCAAAAGACCTTTGGTTTGGTATCAGGAGCATTTTCAGTCTTCTTTATGTTACCACAAGAAAAAGTTGAGGGTGCCTGGGTGGCTAAGTCTGTTAAGCATCTGACTCTTGGTTTCAGCTCAGGTCATGATTTCAACATCATGGTTCTCAGTGTCTTGAGATCAAGCCCCATATTGGGCTCCTCCACTCAACACAGAGTCTGCTTAGGACTTCCATGCAACACCGAGTACTCATCACAGCAAGTGCACACCTTAATCCCCATCACCTATTTCACCCATCCCCCCACCCACCTCACCTCAGGTAACCATCAGCTTGTTCTCTAGAGTTAAGAATCTTTCTTGGTTTGTCTCTCTCTCTTTTTCTCCCTTTGCTCCTTTGTTTTGTATGAGTGATATCATATGGTATTTATCTTTCTCTGACTAACTTATTTCACATTGCATTATACTCTCTACCTCTAGCCATGTCATCAAATCATAAACATTCTTATTGATGAATCAGCTTGTGTGTTTTCATTTCGAATCAATAAATAGGCTTATCATCTACTATTTTTAAAGTACATGTCAGGTGTGGCTAGACAAGAGTAATTGAATGTCATAATTTTAATGTAGCATAAATCCACTTGAGGAAAAGGTACTATTAACATGTGAAAGGTTAAATTCTTAAAAAAATTAGACAATAGTTAAAGAAACCAACATTGGAAATGGCATAACATAGCGTATAATCAATTTTCAAGTGAATGTGCAAAAATGTCAGTGCAAGTCAGAAGGGTAATATATCAGTGCTAGTTGGCCTCATCTGGAAAATCTTTATAAAAGATATGGAATATAGCATGTAGCTTGAAGGATTTGTAGGATTAAGGTAGATGAAACTGGAGGAGTACAGTTCATTCAAAATAAGTTGAATAATTTCAACCAATAGACCATGATGGAAAAGTATCAAAAAAAGAAAAAAGAAGAAGAAAAAGGAGAGGGACAGGGACAGGGACAGGGAGGGGAAGGAGCAGGAGAAGGAGGAGAAGAAGATCATTATGATGATGAAGAAAACAAACCAATTTATTTTGAGTAGAAAATTCTTGTTCAGAGAAAAACCATCAAAAAAGGTAGGTGGACGCTTAGGCATATTTAGTGCATAGAATAGAATGAACAGAAATGAATGTTTGATTAAAACAATTCTGATGTTTCCATAGACCAGTTTGTAAGTGGTGTCAAGGATTGATTAGTGGATGGGAAAAACCGGAAGCCCTGAATCCAGACAGGACCATGGGTGACAAACTTTGTACACAAAAGAATCTTTTTTTTCCCCCAAACGAAATCTAACTGTGATCTCCAGCGCTAGAAACAGATCCAAATGGCATCATTTTGGAGCAATGTATTTTTTCAGGGCAGATTGGTACTTACATAGATATTTGATGGGGATATGAATTTAACCAATGGTATTTTCCAGTATATAAAAATTGTCATCTGTATCATATTAAAGTGGGCCTGCTTATACTACAATATAGAGGACATTTTGGCAGAGATATCCCTATCAGAGTGTACGAGGCTGCTGAAACACGCTCTTCAGTTCACAGCTCGCCAAGGTAGATTATTCAGGTAGCCTCAGCAAGAGAGGAAAATAGCACTGCTACTGATGATGAGGTTTATTCCCTGTAAAAAAAAAAAAAAAAAAAAAAAAACAACCCTCAGTGACTATCCATCACTTACAGTCCTTCTCAGGGCTGATGAGGCCCCAGGTGATCTGGCACATCATCACCTCCCCTGCCTCAACTATACCCAACTCTATTTGTTGGCTCTTACCAGTTATTAAATTATTTGAGTTCTTCAAATACTGTGATCCTTACTCTTTCTCTGGGCCACCTTTTAGAATAACCCCTTTTCCTATAGTCAGCATAGCCTTGCCCTATCTATCGCCAAACTAGTTTCAGCCCACCGTCTCCCTATTCCTGTAGTACCTGGTATTGCTGATTACTTGCTTGGTACCAGTCTGCCCTACTGGATGCCTGCTCTGTAAATAGATGCACTTTTCTGATACATGGTTGTCGAGTAAATGGGTGATCAACTCAAGGATTTTTTAAGTAGACTTTATTTTTTAGATAGAATTTATTTTTTAAATAGACTTTATTTTTTAGATCAGTTTTAGGTTAACTACAAAACTGAGAAAAAGTACAGAGATTTCCCAGACACTCCTTGTCCCGACACATGCAGAGCCTCTGCCACTATCTACTTTTCCACTAAAGTGATACACTGTTAAACTGATGAACCTACATTGATATATGAGCATCATCCAAAGTCCATAGTTTACATTAGGATTTACTTTTGGTGTACTTCTATGTGCTTAGACCAATGTATAATGACACATATCTACCATTATAATATCATATAGAGCAGTTGGTCGTAAAAATCCTCCATGCTTTGCCTAATCATCCTTCCCTTCGCTTGACTTCTGGCAACACTGATCTTTTTATTGTCTCCATAGTCTTGCCTTTTCCAGAATGTCATATAGTTGGAATTATACAGTATGTAGACTTTTCAGATTGGCTTCTTTCCCTTAATAATGTGCATTTAAGTTTCCACCAGTTGTTTTCATGGCTTCATGGTTCATTTCTTTTTAGCGCTAAATAATATTCCGTTATCTGGAGAAGCTTAGAATTTGCCCTTTCAGTGAATTTTGTCACAGTTCATTTATCCATTCACCCACTGAAGGACATCTGAGTTGCTTCCAAATTTTGGCAATTATGAATAAAGCTGCTACAAACACCCGTGTATAGATTTTTAAATAAATTTAGTTTTAAACAAGATAAGTAAAGACACTTGAGTAAAAATATTCAAGAATCATCTGAACATTTACAAGTTATCATTTGTAAGGGAGAGGATACACGTGTATGTGTGTGTGTGTGTGTGTGTGTGTGTGTGTGTGTGTGTGTATTTATAATAGTCATTTGATTTTTCATTCCTTTAATGAAATCTTCTATATACTAGAAATTGTATTTGGTGCTGGAAATGCAAAGTTGAGAATTACAGAGTTCTTGAATTTAAAGATCTCATAAAACAGTAGGAAAAAACAGAAACAAATAATCCCAGTAGGGGCGCCTGGGTGGCTCAGTCAGTTAAGCGACTGCTTTCAGCTCAGGTCATGATCCCCGGATCCTGGGATCAAGTCATGCATTGAGCTCCCTGTTTGGTGGGGAGCCTGCTTCTCCTTCTCCCTCTGCCTGCCACTTCCCCTGCTTTTGAGTTCTCTCTCTGTGTCAAATAAATATATAAAATCTTTTTTAAAAAATATAATATGGGGAGTACCACAATGTACGTATTTTAGAGTTATAATCAATTCCATATGGTGGAGGCAGAGAAGACTTCACAAAACTGATGGCATTTGAACTGAACCAGAGGAAGAGCAGGAGCTCATAGGCAGATGACCTGAGAATAGTTATATATAGACCCAGAGTTTAGAAAAAAATACACAGTAGGCTGATGTTGGGGAAATAGTGTGAAATTAAGCTAGAAAGATGGGTTCATCAGATGGGGAAGGGTCTTTTAGGCCCTGCTAATGAATTTGAACTTTTTCTTATATTAGTGATAACCACTGAGTAATTCAAAGCACAGGTGTGATGGAAATTAAGATTTTAGAAATATAATCCCTTTGTCTGTATGGACTATAGGATAAAAAAGATGAAGATGGTGTCACAAGAGACTAGGAGATCTAATGGGCTAGTTCACATCAGAATGATTCTGATCTGTGATTATGGAAGTAAAAGGATACTAGGAGATTCGGTAGATATTTAAGAAGTGGAATTTATAGGACAATTACATTCAATAATATTGTTTATCCTATCCTTAAGTCTCCCTTTAAAAGGATCTTTTTGATTAATGAAAATAATAGTATATGGAGAAGGTGTAAATAGAAAATGCCACTGAGAGATATTATGTCACAATGAAAACTGTTTGGATTAATTCTCTATATTCTCTAACCAGAGTCCTTAAAAGCACACTGTTTTTATAAATTATTATTTTCCTTTTTAATATATATTTTCTTAGTCTAGCTTTTGAACCTCTGTCTTATAGATTTTAGATGTCAAGATACAAGGAGCTGTGAGCTTCCACTGAGAAAATCAGAGAATTAAAAGCATCTAAGGGCCATTGAATACATTTTGTAACATAAAATCTTAGTGATTAACATGTCATATGGACTGAAAGGTTGGCATAGATCTAGAATAAGAGTAAGTTAAATTCTCAGACACTTGTTTGACAATCAATCTTGGCATATTCCGTTTGGTATACAAGGATAAACAGCAGAAGAAAGTAGTTAAATCTACAAGCACTAAATTAATTCATTAATTGTCTTTAATTAGCAATTTGGGTTTTCCACGTGAGTAACTTTGTTGGGAAGTTATTGCCTTTTGTAACTGTGGGGTAACAATTAGCTAATAAGATCTTCCAAGAATAAATTGAGATATTGAGATAGCAGATGTCATTATGATTAGAAATTAAGATAACAGCCAGGTGATTTACTGTGGCAGCACCAACAAATTGAAATCAGGATGAAATCAACTAAGAGACCATAGAGGGTGCTGTGGTTCCCGTTGTGGTTGTTATGCATTGCCTGTATCGTTGTGTGCATGTTCACGTGTTTATGTGGCAATATGCTTTTTTTTTTTTTTCTCATTAAACTTCAGGTATGACAGTGATAGCTGGTGCCCCCCATTACCGGTACAAACATACTTACACCAGGGTATGGAAGATGAACTGGAAGAAGACGATGATCGTGTCCCAACACCTCCTGTCCGAGGCGTGGCTTCTTCTCCTGCTATTTCCTTTGGACAGCAGTCCACTGCAACTCTTACTCCATCCCCACGGGAAGAGATGCAGCCCATGCTGCAAGCTCACCTGGATGAGTTGACAAGAGCCTATCAGTTTGATATAGCCAAGCAAACATGGTAAATATTCTCATTAGGTCAGGGGACCCAGGCCTTCAGCACAGGGATCGAGGAAATGTTCGTTGACAATACCTCGCAAGGAGTTCTCATAGGACTATACAGCTGGGAGTTAGAAGTGCTTTTGTGCAACTCATTAACCATCCGGATAAAGAAATTAGTTAAGGAAACATTAAATAATTTGATCAAAGTCACATAACTGGTTAAAGAGTAAACTGGGGCAAGAATTCAGATCTGCTGAATTTCAGGCTAAACTGCTTTTGGCTACACCAGAATCTTTTCTAATTTACAGGTTAGCTTCAATTAGCTTATCCTTGAACTTACTTCCAATGCCGTAATAAAAGACTCCTTTTAGATTCTTCAAAGTGCCTGTGATTAATTCTGTATGTGGTTGTGAATATGTAAATGTAAGCTTCTGCAAATCACATATGGTCCGTGTCAGTTATTAAAAGATACTTGGGCTGAATTAAGTGAGACAGAAAAAAAACCAGTAATATTAGTACATGCCTTAAAAAAATAAAACCTAGAATAAATTACAAATCCCAAATTCCTTTTTTTCTAATCAACTCACACCCTCTCCTAAGGTAGAGATGGCAATCTACTTGGGTATCCTGTGCAAGCATGGGAAGAATACAAGTGGGACACCATCTCACAATTTTATACAAGTTTTTTCATGTGCTCTCTCTTCTCCCAAATAGTGACAGATTAAATCTGACTCTTGAAATCTCAGTGGCATACATCTGATTATCTTCTATTGATTTCCATGATGCACTTCAGGTTAAATTTTTATGAAATACGATTTGCTTTTCTTTTTGATAGTTTTAGATACTAGGATAGTTGATAATGAGATAGATCTTGTTCTTAGTGTTAATGAACTATTTCTTTTAAAAGTACAACAAAATATACAAAAAGATACTAAAAACCAGGCCAATCATATGAAGCTAATTACGAACATAGGTTCTTTTCTTAGAAGCAGAGATTTCTAAACATCTTTTTTCTCAATGATCTGATGTTTTTCAAAGGCCAAAGACAATCTACTGTTAAACAGTATTATTTTGCATCAGGCTGCTTCATAAAATACCTCCATTTAGGTTGAAGCCCGCTGCTTCAAGGATTTCCTTCAGGTTAACTAATAATAACCATGTACTCAGTCATTTAAGGCATAGAATCTAGCTCAGGTGTTCTCAAATTTGATGCATTTTGTAGTCACCTGGGTAATTTTTAAATGTAGTGATACCTAAATGCCACCCCTATATATTCCAGATTGTCTGATCTGGTATTTGACTGAGGGCAGTTATGGTTGGAACCACTGACACTGCCACTACTTACTATCTGTATGACAGTGGGCAACCTGCTCAACCTTTCTGTGCTTCCACTCCCCCCCCACCACCATTTGTAAAATGATGATCCTAATACCAGTTAGCTCATATACGATGCGAGAGCAGAGTTTCCAAGACCAACCTCTGTTCTAAGAATTCACGAGAAGAAGCCATAGAAATCACTGAATATCATGACACTGGAAGTTATGGTTTATTATATAGAAAAGATACAGATTAAAATCTTCCAAGAGAAGAGATGCACAGGACAAAGTCCAGGAAAGTTTCAAAGCTCGAACTTCCAGTTGTCTTCTCCCAATGGATTTGTAGAAAGCATTACTTTCCCAGCAACAATGTAGGACAATATGCATAGAGTATTGCTAACTAGGGAAACTCATACGAATCTTGAGTTTCATGGTCTTTCTTGCAGCTTTGTCACATAGACATGGTTGGTTATCTGCATAGCTGACTTCAGTCTCTAGTCCCTCCAGAAGGCAAGCTGATAAGATGTGACTGAAAGCCCCTATCATAAATCACATTGTTAGACTTTCTGGAGAAGCCTAAGGTCTCCAGATGAACAAAGACACTCCTATCAGATAGGACATTCTAGAACTTAGAGATTACCTCCCTGGAGCACATGACAAAACCTAACTTCTCTTTGGACAAGGTAAATTTTTTATTACACATCACGTTTTTGTGAGAATTAAATGAGTTCTGCTTAGTTCAGTTAGTAGAGCGTGGGACTCTTAATCTTGAGGTTGTGAGTTCTAGCCCCACATTGGGTGCAGCGATGACTTAAAAATAAAATCATTTAAAAAAAGAGGGTTAAATGAGTTTGCTCTTATACAGGACATAGTCCAGTATCTAGCTGTATTACAGCTGTTATTCTTCAGAAGGGCTAGGGTTTTCACCTGAATTTTTCATTGCTATCTTTCCACTCTTAAAAGAGCATCACCTTTAGTGTGTGTCGCATAGATCTTTACAAAATGAGTGAACAAACAAGTTCTTCACCTGCTCCAGGTACCTGTAGGGAAAACCCTGTTTCTTTCACTGAGTATGTTTCTGTTCAACCCAACAATCCTCCAGGGTGTCATTAGCGACCCTGTTTGTAGAAGTTATGAGCGTGTATGTGCTCCCGCAGGATCTCGCCCTTTAGGAAAAATGCCCTCCTCATCTGAGGTGCACATCGGCATCACAGGAGGAACATTTAAAAAAATGCTAATTCCTACACTCCATCTCCAGGGATTCTGTTCGTATTGACCCATGCAGTGCATAGTACAGTGCTTGTCACTACAAGAGATCTATCAATGTTTTGCACCCCCTTCTTATTTCAGTTTATCTCCTACTTCTGCTCATCTGGAGGAGTCCATTTTACACCTTAATGTATATTTGTTCCGTTCAAGAGTTGTCAGCAACGATGTAGAACTAGAATGTCGGTTTCTTTTGGTTCTTTCCAGGACAAAAGTGCACACCATTAGAGAAAAATGAATCATGTATATAAATACCACCTTATAGTCTCTTGCTTATGACTTGACTCAGTCCATCCTTAATTCATAAACAGAATTTGAGGCAACATTTACAAGATGTCAACATCAACACTCAAGATTTTCTGTACCAGTAGTTTAGAAACTTGCTGATTTTTGCATGAATGAGCTATGACGAATGTCAGATAAAGACTTGGGACCTCAGATTCCTGATCTGTTAAGTTAAAAATGGGGCTCCCAGAACTAACATCTTGGGGGGTTTGTTTTGTTTTAACATTGAAAGATGTAGAATGTTGTTACATTGGAGTTGGTTGCAAGTTCAAGAATGCACTTGGGGGGTGCCTGGGTGGCTCAGTGGGTTAAAGCCTCTGCCTTCGGCTCAGGTCATGATCCCAGGGTCCTGGGATTGAGCCCCGCATTGGGCTCTCTGCTCAGTGGGGAGCCTGCTTCCTCCTCTCTCTCTCTGCCTGTGTCTCTGCCTACTTGTGATCTCTGTCTGTCAAATAAATAAATTTAAAAAGTCAAAAAAAAAAAAAAAAAGAATACACTTGGGAGAGGAATGTTAAAGAAATTCTGGAAAAATGAATTATTTTCCCCCAAAATGCAAGTGTTAAAAATCATCTTGTATCTTTAATTCAAAAATGTAGGGTAAAAATGCATAACACTTGACTTATATGTGCCTTAAATAGCCTATGTCTTTTAAATACTTTGTATGGATGCAAAAAAAAAAAAAAAAAAGATAACGTGTAAGTACATGTGGTATATTCACTCCTTAATGACAGTAACAGATAACAATGACTTTCATATATATCATGGCATTTATAATTTAGAAGAAACTCTTAAGTAGTCGCAAAATGAATCAACTGAACCCTAGTGTCCAGCCATGCCATTTGAAATAAGGGACTTAAGTTGGAATTTCACTTTAATAGATTCTAAGACAAAGGGAATAATACAAGTTCTGTCTACTTCACAAGGTCGAGGTTAAAGTTACACATGCATTGCAAAGGGTGTGTTAACACACCCCATGTTCCAAACACAGAGAGTGCTGAGATGAATCTTTTCTACATTTGAGGTGTTTTAGACTTTGGTGGGTAAAACAGAGGCATAAATAAGTAGCTATAACCTAAAGGAGCCATTCCTACTTTAAACTGGGTTACAGTAGATAACACCACTCAGCCTGATTCATGGGTGGGGAGGGGGATGTGTAGGAAGAAAGCCTTGAAGGGCAGGCACTGTCCTCCTGGCTGGGAGAAGGGTTATAGGTATTAACCGTTCATGTGACATTTTTTCTTTGTAAGGGCTAGCAGGTCACAGGGATTACACAGGCTGAGTAGAATTTTGACACTAAACTGTAAACCAAATTATTATATTTGGGGAGACCAAAAAAAAGAAAAAAAAGCTTTAAGCAGTTATTTGTGGCAAATATTCATATTCTCCTTTGGATGATTTATTTGCACAAAAATGTTGGGTCAGTATTTTTCTCTGTGTATTATCCCATAAATACCAATGGAAGAGTATACTAGTCAATACTATTGTTGTTGTTTTGACTAGCCATGTATACATAGCCCGTTGTCTCTGCTGAAATGTAAGAAAGCACTGTAATCTCCAAAATTAGTTAACAGAAAGCAAGAAGACAAAATGAGTCGCCATCACATGCTGTTTAATTCTAATTTGGTAGGATGTTAATGAATTCCCTTTCTCCCCCATTTGAATTCTAGGCACATTCAAAGCAATAATCAACCTCCACAGCCCCCGGTTCCACCATTAGGTTATATGTCCGGAGCCTTGATTTCCGATTTGGAAACAGATGTTCCAGATGATGATGCTGACGATGAGGAGGAAGCTTTAGAAATCCCTCGGCCCCTGAGGGCACTAGAGCAGACACCCGGATCCAGTATGGACAATCTAGACAGCTCTGTGACAGGTAATGGAACTGATTTAATAGGAATAACTGACCTATTTATAACATTAAAATGCATCAGAAATCAAATACTTTCTTATGTAAGATTTATTCCACTCCAGCTATTTCTATAACATTTTAAATATGTTAATATTAAACACAAAATTCAAAAAGGATTTGGAAATACTTTTGCTTTGCTGCAAAAATGATAAGAAAATTCATGAATTTTAAAAAGCTTTAAAGACATGAAAGAAAACTCAATTATATCCAGGGCTTTCATGAAAAGTTCACTCTACTGGGGAACCAAATCTATTACATAAAAAAAACCTTGACTTTTAGAAATGATATATTTTGTTTATCAGGAGCTACATACAAAGTGAATGCAATCTTAAAACGCCTCTCAATATTTCACTCTGTAAAACCATTCACTGATGAAAATAAGCAAGTCTTCAGAATGAGCCTCTCTAAGGTTGCACAAGGTATTATTTTTGGAATGGAGAAAGTGTACAGTGAGATAAGCCATACATTTACGCATTTCATATCTTTGGATTCAATAATTGCTCCTCTTCCAAGAAATATAGTTATTTTTGCTGTTTACTCCTTCGATGTCCTCTGCTTTGCTCACCACGTGAACGGTAGCAATTGCTACTCTCCTAGGACGATCCCAGGACTGCAACATATTGCCAAGGATTTAAGTTTATCCCATTTTGTTGAAAAAACTTGAATCCTAATGTGTACACAGTGAATATGGAGAAACATAAACATTTCATCTTTCTATTCCAGTAGGTATCCCTTCTTTGACACACATGCACAAATGTCTCCTATAGGACTAGAAAGACATAATTACCACAAGCGTAGATCTTGCCTTTGCCTGGCATTGGGTCTTCTCAGAAAATCGCCCTTTTCTGTATTCATCTTGATAATATCGTCTTCATCCTTGGAGGCATTTATCACGGTTCCATTTAATTCATTTGTACTCCAACGCTCCCAACGTAACACAGCTCTCGCACTACGCATTAGAGTTCAGCCAGCGCTGAGGGAAACTTCTTTATGGCAGTGATAGAGAAGGATGAAGACCTATATGTTTCTTCTATATGCCTTCCTGAGTAACACAATGTGATGCACGAGTCCACTTTTTTTGTTTGTTTGTTTTGTATCTTACCTGGGGGCTGTATGCTTGCCAGGCTAATTAAGATTTAAGAACTGCAGATACACTGCTGTGATTTCAAATCCTGATCCAACTGAAGGTGGCAGAGCAAAAGTTTAAATCTTTGAATGCAGAGAGCTAACTTATTAGTGCACTATTATGTTAAGCCCCTTTGCCTGAATTTGTAGCATAATCTTCAGGGTAAAATTATGCATATTTTTGCATATCTCACTAATGATACTGAACTCTTTTCCATTAGGAATGCAGTAAGAATTGCAATAATAACACAAAAAAAAGGCAGTTACAGCCTATGTAGTTCTTTTATTAAATATATAGTGTCAGAGGTGATAAATAAATCTATAAGCCTGCCATTTCATACGTTTCCATGGTCACCTGTTAGTAACATGTTAGGGTATTTAATGTGAATGTGGTTAAAACCAATCTGCCTCTCTCCTTGTAGTGAGTATACTGTTCATTCCAAATGAAGCTTTTATTGCTAAGAAAACAGTCTGTTTTCCTCCTTGAATTCACTGCTTAATTACTGCCATGTATAAAAACCTCAGGGTGTCTAAGTATGTATTACATGATGAATTTACCCTATGAATAATACATCATCTCAGTGGAAGAACTTGTACTCTACAAAAAGTAGCCAAAGAGGAAACTCTTTACTTTCTTCTCCTTTTTTTTTTTTTTTTCTCTTTTTGGCTCTGTGATAACTTTGTGGGCAAGGTATGATCAAAGATTTAATTTGTCTTCTAGTATATAAGTATAATGTAAGTAAATATAAATTAAAATAAGAGCAAATATGTTTTCTCCAAAAAGTGTGTGTTTGTAGGAAGTGTGAGTAAGTTTATAGATGTGTGTGTGTGTGAGAGAGTATAGATAAGGTTTGTGGTTTTATCTGCATGTGAGTGTATGCAAGGGGAAGTATATGCAAGGGTGTGTGTGTGTGTGAGTGTAAATAGGATTGCAAGTGTATTAGAGTGTGTGTGCACATGCACACATGTATGCATACATGGAGATGGTCCCGAGGTTAATGTATGTATCAACCAAATGTTATGGAAATCAACATACTGATGTATATTATTCTAACATGTTTATGTTTTCTTCAGACACTTAAAACTAGCTTAATGTTGCTAAATGAAGTAGGCAATAAAACAGACACTGTTTCCATTGGTTTTTTATGTTTTTAAGATGGTAAGTGCCCACAGAGAGGATTCAGATCTTACTGTAAATTACTTGGGGTTCTAAATTTGTGTGTGGTATGAGGAAATCAGGCATTACTTTGACTTAAATCGCCTGGTAGAGATTTTCACTTTCATGAAACTAATAACCATTTTTATTAAATGGAACAAACAGTTCTATTCCATTCCGTGAAACTCTAAAGCCAACCAGAATGACAGCCCAATGATAACACAGAGATGGGTTAATAAGCCTGTGTATTCAGGATTTTACTTGATATATTACATTCCAACCCTTAACCTCATTAAGTAATATCAGCAGCTAATAAGGTGCCGAACCCATCTTTATAAAGAAATAATTATGTTAATTCCCAATATTTCCATAACAACAAAGTAATTTGTGATGGACCTCTTTAATTTTGAAATAATGGGTCATGAATGGAAAAGCAAGAAGAGAGGGAAATATCTGTAGTTCCATATGCCATAATCTCGTGTCTTCACCTGGCTGGGCTGCTATAACAAAAGGCAATAGACTGGGTGGCTTAAACAACAAGTATTTATGTCTCACAGTTCTGGATGTTGGGAAGTCCAAGATCAAGGTGCCAGGGGATTTGATTCCTAGTGAGTTCCTCTTTCTAGCTAGCAGACAGCCATCTTTGTGCTGTGTTCTTACATGGTAGAGAGAGACAGCAAACTCTTGTCTCTCTCTCTCTCTCTCTTTTTTTTTTTTCCCCCCCAAGATTTTACTTATTTATTTGACAGGGAGAGAGAGAGAGTGAGAAAGCCATAGAGCACAAGCAGGGGGAACAGCAGAAGGAAAGGGAGATATAGGGTCCCCACTGAGCAGGGAGCCCCATGTGAGGCTCAATCTCAGGACCCTGGAATCATGACCTGAGCCAAAGGCAGATGCTTAATTGACTGAGCCACTCAGGCACCCTAGCTTCTTTTTGTAAAGTCACTGATCCCATTGTGATGAACCCACATCCATGGCCTCATCTAAACCTAATTGCTCCCCCAAACGCCCCACCTCCCTATACATTAGGGATTAGGGATTCAACACATGGATTTTAGGGAGAAATCAACATTTGGTTTCCAAAACTCAGTAATGTGGAAAATGTATTTACAAACGTGCTATACTATATTTATTCCCACCACAAACTTTTTTTTCCAAAGATTTTATTTGTTTATTTGAGAGAGAGAAAGAGAGAGTGTGTGTGTGAGAGGGCAGGAGTCGGGTGAGGAGCAGAGGAAGAAGCAGGCTCTCCCCTGAGCAGGGAGCCTGATGTGGGACTCGATCCCAAGACACTGGGATCATGACCCAAGCCAAAAACAGATGCTTAACCGACTCAGCCATTCAGATGCCCCCCCCCCCCACCGCCACCACCAACAATAAACATTTATCAGATGTCTATTCCTTCTAATCTGTTGACTAGGAATTTAGATACAATAATGATAATGATAATAATGCTATCAAGAAGAAGAAGAAGAATATTTGCTTGCACATATATAGCCCTTAGTAGGTACAAGACACTATCCTAAGCAGTGGCCTGTTTTTCTGTTGTGGCTTCATGAGCTAAGAATATTTCCTACATTTTTAAACTTCTTTTTTTTTTAATTTCTTTTTTTTTTTTAAGATTTTATTTATTTATTTGACAGACAAAGATTACAAGTAGGCAGAGAGGCAGGCAGAGAGAGAGAGGCGGTGGTGTGGGGGGAGCAGGCTCCCTGCTGAGCAGAGAACCCGATATGGGGCTCAATCCCAGGACCCTGGGATCATGACCTGAGCCGAAGGCAGAGGCTTTAACCCACTGAGCCACCCAGGCGCCCCTATTTCCTACATTTTTAAAGGATTCTAAGAAAACATGGAACAAACAAAAACAAAAAAGAGACAGCAAAGCCTCAAATATAAGGTATCTGACACCTCATAGAAAAGTCTGCAGATCCTTGTCGTAAAGTTTTAACATATATTAATTCACTTAACTGTCACAGCCCTGTTTTTGTTCTCATTTTATAGAAAAGCAAATTGGGCCACAGAGGAGTTGAAAGTATTTTTAAAGCTACTCACGTGATAAATGGCAGAAGAATTTTCAAAATAAATTGTTCTCACTCTTATGATAAATTATCATGATCCCTTCTCTGGATATGCCCAGCTTTTTTTTTTTTTTTTAAATCTCAGAATTTAACATATTTAAAAAGAAAATGATTTCCTGGTCTATTACTTAACATATGGATCTCTGTTCCTCTCTCATCTTTCTGCTCTGTCTTCTTTTCTGTGTGTATGCATATATGTGTGTATACACGTATGAATAAAAATGTAGATATATATATATACACACAAATACAACATATAATTTTATCTCTGGAAACATTAGTCCTTACCCTCTATATGTTTCATCAAGATTTTAAAAATCTTAATTTTTAGATGTACCTTTTATTATTTATTTTCTTATATTTAGTTTATATTCAGTTATAGTGACTCATGCTAACAAAAATTAACTGTAGCAGCACTTTTTATAGGAAATCTCCTTTTTAATTTAACTGATACTATAATTTAACCTATTTGGTTATAATAAAGTATAAAACTATCTTGATTATAGCACATCACACTCTGTTTAGGGCTAGAAAGTACACACCCAGAGTTGTTTCAGTCTTCAGGAATATGCTTGCCATATTTCCTCCTTAATGCCAAATCCACCATTTTGGGGTAACTGGACAGGGAGAGGAGTTAATACTTCTTTCTATATCTTCTATGATGGGAGTCCAGGGTAAGTGTTTCCTGAATTTAATGACTCCACCACAGGAAAAAAGAAACAGAAGGCAATGTGAGAGAGGACAGAGGGAAAATGTCCTGTACCTGGTGCCAAGATTCTAACTGCTTCACTGATCACAGAAAGTACAACGGAGAGTGAGTGCCATGAAGTGAAACGAATAAAAGTTTCCTTAACTGCTGGACCCCACATAAATATTACGACTGAAAGGAAATCGTGGCCTTATATTTTCTTCATTTTATGTCCTTGGAGGTTTTTACTGGAACTCCCAAACCAGATTATTTTGAAAACAATAAAACCTGGCAGCCTCACTACCTTCCTCGACCACACAGCTTTTAGAGAATTGGCCACTCGACAGTGTGACCTGATGCCTTTCTTTTGTTGCACAAACTCAAGGAAAATAGTTTAGAATTAGGGGAATTTCAGACATAAGGCTACAAATCATTAAATCACTTTCTTAGGCTACTTCAACAGCTGTGACGTATTTAAAAAGAAATTAAACATATACTTCAGAATTTAACAGATAAAAGGGGAATATCATATATTCCATTTTTATCTGAGTGGGACAAGTTAACAGGTGCCGTATGTCCCAAGGAAGAAATTTTGTAATGACTTATTTTGCTTTCCATATATATTACATATTCTTTCCCTCTGAGGAATGTAGGTGGAATCCTTGCATATTTAATATGTTTGAGTGAAAGAAGGATTTCTAAAGATTAGAGATGTTTTCCTATGTTTAAGCAGAGGTCAAGATCTGGATTGATTCATCCAAAGACACTTAGAGCTGGAGGTTTTATTTAACAGCTATTTAGACTGATGGCACTTAATAAGGAGAGTTCCTGGATTAAATATTGGCTGAAAAAATGGGGGACGGCCAGTTTTTGTATCTCATAAAAATGGTAATGCAACAATTAGCAGGGTCATATTATAAAGCACAGACTTTACTCTAGCTTAATGGATCTAAGGATAAGCATTTATCAGCAAGGAAGGACTTAGCATAAAGCGACATGTAAATGAATTGATGACTGATCATAAATTAATTTTAGTGCTGAAGATGTAATATAGACACAGCAAGATGCCATTTTATCATGGTATTTTACTGCTCAGTAACGTTTGAGCAACAACTTAATGTCCTATATGCAGTTCTTCTTTAATAGCTTGAATAAATTTGAGATTTTTTTGGCCTTTCAGCAACTTTAAACCTGAGAAATTTCCAAAGATTGAAAATGTAAACACAAATAAATTTGGCTATGTGACATAAATTCATTTTTCATTAAATGTTTAAATATGTATTGATGATGTTCGGGGCTATAACATGTCAAATTGGTATGGATTGCTTATAATTTGTAAAGAATCTCTACCTGAACTCATTCACTTGGTGTTCATTTTAATTTTTATGTTTCTATTTACATCTAGGAAAGTAAAACCCATTATCCCCAAACTTGCTTCCTTTCTAATTCGTGAATCAATGTGTTCCTTTCCTTCCTATCATTGTCTTCTTTTATTTTAATGGTTTCCACAAATGTTCAGATCATTCCTGATGCTTAAATCTAAAGAAAGAGCAAGAATGGTAGCCACAGAGAGGTGAAATCAGTGATTGCTAAATAAATGTAACAATTTTACAGCATGGAAGAAATTTAATATATGTTCTATACTTTTTTCTCCATGGTATATTGCAAATTTTCTTTTAAAATATTCCCCCACCAGTACCCCCATTCTGTAGATCGTACTTAAAGAGAGAAAAGGGGCTATCAAAGATAAAGAGTGAGGGACAAAGAAGGAAGAAGATTTATTGCCTTCTTTTGTTTCCTTCTTGCCCTCCCTTTGAAGGTGAACTCAACTAGACTAACCTGTGGGCCCTTGCCCCTCTTTAGCCTGAGGTAAGGAGGCTTCCTGATGCTCGCCAAGGCCAAGCCTGTGTAGCATTTGTCCTTTCGACTTTGAAGTCATCTCTTTAGTTTCTTAGCTCTTACATGGAGTAGCAAAGAAAACAGAGCTGTTGTTCTTTCTACGTTGACCAAAACCTACTCAAAGCCATGTCTTCCATGCTATTCTCTCTTCCCATGCAAAGGAAAAAGAAAGCACCAAAGAAAATTTCATGAATAACAGATTTCTGAGGGCACGGCAAGGAACATTAATGGTGGAGATAAAGTCAGAGCAAAGACAGGAAGGCAGCAAAGTAGCTGGTCTGTTTAGGGCCTGGCAAATTTGTAGGTTGAAATCTGGACTTTCAAGTCGGGCTGTGGTCAGTAGAGTTAGTGGCAATCCAGAGGTGTGTCGAAGGGACCAGAGGTAATGCTACATATGTGGGGCAGGCAGCGGGACTATACGGGCTGTAAGAGGGTGTAGGGCTGGAAAGAGAGGCTGGGCTAGATACTGAAGGAGCTCAAATTCTTACCTTGGAATTCAGATGTGGCATTCGCGAACTGAATGGTTTTGAAGGGAGGAACGAAATTACGTGACAAATGAGAAAACTACTTCAGATGACAATGAGAAAGACAGAAGGGACCAGAAGGAAATCAGCAGGCACCTAAGAATGAAAGTGGAGATGAGAAAAAGGAGTTGCTTGTTTGAAGAGGGAGTTTCTTCAGAGAGCTGACAAAGATTTAGCTGTAGATGCTCAGCGGGAAGTTAGAAATACAGAAAACGGGTGCATAGGAGAGACCGGGACAGAATTTTCACGTATTTCAAAACTCTCCTCAGTTCTAAGGTTTTGTATTCTCCGGTGATCACTGACTGAATCACTTTGATTTTTTTCCTTATCTGTCGTAGCATTATATTGCAAAGCCCACTGCATCATTTCTCCTTTCGTTTTGGGCTGTTGGTCCTTGGCTTGTGATTATTAACTCAGAAATGGTTCTCTCAGAGGAGGCTCGGTGACTGCTGTTATCTGGGCTCCCTTGCAGTGGCCTGTGTCAGGGGAATTTGTTTGGAAAGTAAAAAGTGCATCTCTGTGCTTTTGGCAAATAGAATCAAAACTCTATCTTTCTCTGTTACACTTAACACCCTTTTAACTTCTCAGATTCTTCTAACCCCTTTGGTTTCTTGAAAGTGCATGAACCCGTGTGATTGGATCCTGGCACCTCAGCCAAAATACAAATACTACATCACACCAACACTCTTAACTGGACTGTTGTCTCTCAAATGCTGGAGAAGAGGGGGGTGGGGAAACTATGGGGGGAAGAATCTATTTTTAACCTCTTTTTGTGACTATGTAATTGGTTGATGTAGAAACCATAAATGAGCTTCTTATAAATATTTTTTTTTGCTCTCTTTTTTAAAAAGTTAGGCTAGGAGATATGTGGCACTTTGTTGTGTCATAAATTAATGGTACACGGCTTAAATATTGTCATATTAATTGTATTAAATAATAGATTAAGGTTTCCGTGTGCCTTGGTCTAAGGAAAAAATCTAAACTTGTAAATGATGTGCTGAAAAATTAAGAAGAAAAGTTATTTCTCAGTATCTTCATGTTTTGCTGCTCTTGACACATAAAAGTGCAATTCTTTTCCTCTATCGCTATATTGTGTTTTGCAGAAAAATCCATATGAAGGCCAGTTACATCCCTCATAATGGTTAATTTCCTAAAACAAAGATTCATAGTAAAGAGAAACCTGGAGTTCTTAAAACAATTAAAAAGCAAAGAAAGCATCCTGAGCTTTGAAATTAATAGAAATTTTTAGAGATACATTTTTCCTTTGTTCTAAGTCTGTATGCTCTGATACTATTTATACTTTTTTTTTTGTTTATAGTGTTTGTTGTTATATTTCCTGATTATTTCCATTTGTATTTTAAAACCTTGAAATGATTTTAGCCTCTCCACAGTACACCAGTGTATATTGATTGGAAATTATCCTTTGAGTCTGCATTAAATTCAAAATATATATTCACCCTCTTCCTTCATCTGAAACCTTGATAAGTTTACTTTAAATACACTATAATTTACTTCAATAAAAGTGTTCTTCTCTGAATTGTAGGGCTGAAGGTATACATAGCAATTCTCTTTCAGAAATTGATTATGTAATAATTTAAACAATGTAAGACTGGAACCATACGAAACATGTTTTGTTTACGTGTTGCAAAGAGGTTTAGGTTTTACTGGAGCTTCATTCATCCGCACTAGGAATGTTTAAACCGTGGAGGATGCTTGCCTGTGGCTGCAGAAGTCAGGATGGAACCAGATTTGCCTCAGGGAGGAGTGAGGAGTTGAGGCAGCCTACTTGTTCCTTAGTGGAGTGTGTGCGAGGAGATGGGCTATCCAATATGTACCACTCACTAGACGACTACATTTGTTTTTAGGTTCAATGGTAAATGGATGGGGCTCTGCATCTGATGACGATCGTAACTTTTCTAGTCATAGATCTAGTGTAGGTAGTTCCTCAGATGGCGCCATCTTTGCCAGCGGCAGCTTTGCACAAGCACTGGTGGCAGCAGCAGATAAAGCTGGTTTTAGGCTGGATGGAACCAGCCTTACGAGAACAGGTTGGTAGACTCTGAGTCCACACTCTTTGCATGAGAGAATCTTGTCCTTTAGACACTGAGCTATTTTTCTCCTGTTCTTTCTCCTCAGTGAGTCTGACTGCAGGGCTTTCTGTAATATGCATGACCACCGTTCAGATCCTCAATTACCAGAACTTTCTCCCGATGCTACTTTTGCAGAGCCGAGAAGAGGCTCCTACTCACCCACTTCTATCCGTTCTTTCCCTTTCTCTTTGCGGCTCTGCTGATTAATTGGAATATGCTTTCTTTTTACGTGATAGCCAAGCTGCAACTGGGATGGCCATTAAATTTTCAATAACTCACACTTGGCCAAATTCTCACACAATCAATAATGGGCCCAGTGATTAAAATTATTCAGCTTTTATCTCCATTACTTTCCTTTGCCCCATTTCTTTCTGCAAATGTGCTTTCTGGGAAGGCTTTCTCAGCATGGGGTGAGTGGGTCTAAGGCTGTCAGTCTAACAGTTCAAATGGCTGATGGTCTTATTAATTGTTTGGCTGTTAAAATTTTAACCCAATAATTTATTATTTGTTTTAAAGGATGCTAATTAAAGATACACCCACTGCATTTGCAACTAGAATAAAATGATGACTACATGTGTATGGCTCTTTGGCCTCATCTAATTTGGGTTTCTGAGAAGAATTGAGTACCAATTTCATAATTTTTCATGTATCTGATTCTTTTCCCCAAAAGGATGAGATTCATCCTAATAATAGATCAGTAATTTGTGTTTGTTTGTTTTACTGAAACAAAATAACTTTGGCATGATCCATGCTATTCTATGACTATACTTCTTAAATGCACTTATAAAAAGATTCTAAAACGAGAATTAAATGGAGCTACTTTACAAAACAAACTAATGAAGCCTTAAACACGTTTAAGAAATCTTAATAGTATTCAACTAGTAAAGTGAAGAAAAACGGTTTTGACCCTTCACTAAACTCTCAGGTGATAAAAAGGAGTTTTGGAAATTTTCTTTGAATTATACCATCAGTAATTCTTTTCAGTATGCATTAGGAATCTTCAAGTGATATAAAAAATTTTTCCAAGCATTGCAGAGGTTTATTTTTCATATAGCATCCGAACTAAAATATGATGTAATATAACGGTTATTTGAATTTTCTTGCTTTATAAGGCGTAAGTCAGAAACTTTATGTTGCCTGAGTGCTTTTTGTGGCGTAGCTATAAGCACAGCAATGAGAAAGTGCAAGGAAACTAATAAATTAGAAGGCATAAGTGCATTTCTTGCATGTATGCTAATAGCTAATAAAGCATTAAGCAGTATCATGTCACACTGACTTAAGAAAATGTAACTACATACAATAATTTTGTGTAAAGGGAAAACATGCACGAGAGAATAGATACATGCACATAAAACAACCCTCACTTACCATAATAAATATTATATTAAAATCATAAGACGTTGAACATTTATTAGCTACCCTTTTCACAAAATAAATTTCCCTGCGTATGTACTAAACCTCAAAAAAAGGACATAACACAATTTCATTTTTCAATGAGAATTTGGAGTCTGCTCAGATACAGTAATATTCATCAGAAAATACATATTGCACTTTGGATATGCAAGGTGATTTTAACCTGCTTTCTATCCTATACTATACACTAATGTTATTGAGCTTCTGTAGAAGAGGTAAAATTCACCATGTATTTGTATGGGTGGTAAGGTCAGTTTAATATATGTCTCTGAGCAGACCTTTCATGTAGATTTTTCAAATGCAATTACTTCAGGACCTTTTTCTGTGCTCAAAGAGAATTTGTAAGATTCCAAGGATAAAATTTAATTAAGCAAATAAGATAGGTACGTAATTTATTTCAGAAGTAACTTCTTTAATTTTAAGATGTAAAAGCAGCATGAATTTGCATATAACCACGAAAATACTGCTAAGATCATCAAGGTTAAATAAAAATATAATCAAGTAATATCAAGTTTTTGGTTGCTGGATTTGTTTTACATCCATTTGCTTGCATTTTTTTTCCAGTGGGCAGTGTGTTGGTTACTAAAAATTGGATAAAATAAAAGCAACAAGGCATACTTTTTTTTATGGAGATGCACCAGTATTTGGTATCTTTAAATGGCATCTCTAGGCAAGTTTATAGGTTAGGCTAAGTAAGAGCAGAAATACAAAACAGGCAGAATCACTGCCTTATAACATTCTCTATACCCCATTCCCTTTGTTTTCTTTTTAGGCAAAGCTTTTACCTCCTCTCAAAGACCTCGACCAACCAGCCCATTTTCTACTGACAGTAATACCAGTGCAGCCCTGAGTCAAAGTCAGAGGCCTCGGCCCACTAAAAAACACAAGGGAGGGCGAATGGACCAACAACCAGCTTTGCCTCATCGAAGGGAAGGAATGACAGATGGTAGGTTTGTTTCCTTCTCTCTTGTCTCCTCGCCGAAGAGATGCGCTCTGTGCGAACCATTAACTTAGATTAAAGTAGCTGCGGTAGATTAGGCACTGCCTCATTATGTAGCAAGGCAGAAAACCTGGCGATATGGTCTCGTTTAAAGAAAACACCCTCTTTTCTAACAATCTGGAAGGATTTCTGTATTACCACGCCCCAAGAAATGTGTGCCATACCACTTTTCAATGTTGATCTTGCGGCCATTCTGACATTTTCTGTTAATGCTTTTTAATGGACATCCCCCTTTGAGGTTAGGAAAGAAAACGCAGGTAGCACGTGCACTTGCCGTGCATTTCTGCTATTAAATTGCGGACGTTTCTGACATCAAATGAAGATAACTTCGGTGGTATTTCACTTTTGAAAAAGACCACGAAGTGATTTGTAACTTAGCAGTTTTTTAGTTTCATGAATTTCAGGGCTAAAAGCATACTACAGATCATCTGGTAGATGGGTCAGCGAGCTTTTCTGTAAAAGTCTGGATAGTAAATATTTTTTGTTTTACCTGGCCATACAGTCTCTGTCACAAATACTTAACGCTGCCGTTGTAGCGTTAGTGAGTGTAGTTATAGGAAAAAAAAAAAAAAAAAGAATGCATGTGACTAATTTCCAATAAAACCTTGTTGATAAATAGGTAGTGGCTGAATTTGGCCCATGGACCATAGTCCGCCGATCTATTTCAATTATTTTATTTATGTATAACATTCAGTCTTTGAGTATTTGCTTAAACACTGCTGGTTTCAGGAAGCACAGTATTACTAAGCTATGTACTTGTTCAATAAAGAGTAGCCCATCTCTATAAAGAAGGATCTATTTCCCGTATGTTCAACTTAATTATGATACATTTGAAAATAGGAATACAAATATTTATTCTGATGTTTTATTCTAGTACTACCTATGATTTATGTCCAGAGCCTAATATAATGCCCAAACCAAAGGCACATTTCTTCCCCCTTCTCAGCACTATCCCCTATAGGCATACAAACTTTAATCTGAGGTAGTTCTACTAAGCACCAAAAGGGTGAACCTAGCCAAGCTTCACATTAGAACCATCTACAGAGCTCTTAAATTATCCCCTGGGGATTGTGGGGGTTTTTTGGTTTTTGTTTTGTTTTTTTTTTATTTTATTTATTTCTTAGAGAGAGAGGGGGAGAGCACAGAGGTAGAGAGTGAAACAGGCTCCCTGCTGAGCAGAGAGCTTGATGCGCGGAGATGCAGGGCTCGATCCCAGGACCCTGAGATCATGACCTGAGCTGAAGGCAGATGCTTAACTGACTGAGGCACCCAGGTGCCCCCTGGGGATTGTGATTTCATTGTTCTGGGTGAAAACCAATTATGGATATTTTTAAAGCTCCACAAATGAATCTAATGTGCAGTCAGCGTTGAGAAGCTACGATGGTGTCCTTAACATTCATCTCAATCTCTTAGGCTTATCATTATAAGACAGAACAAGGCTTAGTTGGAAAAGTACTTACTCTTTATTGGTTCGGGAGAAGGGTCTGTATCTTGTAGCCATCTCTGTCCTTTCTTTTGTCATGTTGTAATGCAGGGCAGACTTTAAATTCAACCATAACTTGTTCTAAAAGCTTTCAGGTTTACTTATCTTTCCTGCTACCTTGTTTTCACTGGGAAGTGTTTCTGTGGAATTTGAGGGTAAGGGTGTACTCAGGATCTTGATTCCTTTAAAAACCAATATCCTGTGGTGAACAAAAATGCTCACCACTTCCTTTCTGCCTCAGATGATCTGAAGATTAGTTCAGCATTTAAAGCAGTCAATAGTGTTGATCTTATTCCCTCTAGATAAAAAGGACCACCCCCATTGATATGGTAGTTATAAAACTCAGAATTAACAATTTTGTATAGTTTTCCTGCTATCAATGTCGTGGAAAGAGAAAAGAATTTTTTTTTTCTGAAATGTTTGAAGATAATATCCAGAATATCTGGAAGATTAAAAAATATAAACCAACAAAATAGTGCTCCTTTTCTTACTAAAATACTGTTCTTGCAAGTTTTCTCAGAATGTCTAGTTCAAATAAGCTGCCTCCTACTTTAAAATATGATCAATTTATTGCTTATCTTTCTAAACAACAGACAGGTCCCTAACTCTTAAAGTTGCCAGCATTTCAAAAGGGGGTTATGCATTATGTATTGTTAGTAGATATATTTTGGAAGTAATGATATTGCAAGGGAAATTTTGGCTCCCATGTCTTCCCAAGTTTATGATCCAATGATGTTCCAGTTATGACTTGAGGACATCTATTATGGATGGCACTCTGTAGATCATCCTTAAGGATGTTGTTATTTTATAGTAAATGTGTGTGTCCTAGATTTATATGGTATGAATCCATGTATCAGTAATAATTTTACAATATTTGTATGTAAAATCAAACTGTTCTTTTAGGGAAGGCTGCTGTTTAGTAGCACTTAGTGCATAGACATTTCTACACTTAAACTTTTGCTTGATACATTTTGAAATTGTGTTTGGTGAGTAAATTAATCAGGGTAATTACTGGCAGCTGCCATACCAAACAACTGTTATCCCTCAATGGCTTAGTACAGCAAGTTTGTTTCTCATGGATACAATAATTTAGAATAATTTATAAAGGTCAGGTGGATCTGATCTAAGTAGTTGTATAAGGATGTATACTTTTTCAATATTGGGATGCCATCATTTTTAATGTGAGACATTTGTGGCTTCTGAGTGAGGGGAAGACAAAATCTGGGTGATCATTTGGGAGACTCTATGTGGCATATATCACTTCTCATTTCCTTGACAAGAGCACGGGCACATGACATCAGACTACTGACTAGATGGGAAAGTAATGTTTTCTTGTGTCTAGTAAGAGGAATCGGGAATGGTGAAAAACATCAGTCTCTGTCTCAAAGGCAATGCAAAACCCACCACACACATCAAAGAGTCTTCTTCTCCCTTGAATAAAGACTCTCCTAAACAGGCATCGTTCAGTCCAAATCTTCTATTCCATTTGCGTAAGCTAAAGAATACCCTTTAAAAGCAATATACTGACAAATGCTGAAGAAAGAAGGCAGAGAAAGTAATTTTCTGTCCATCAACTTTTCCCCCCCATAGCATTTCCTTCTAGTCTGTTCTCCCCTCATTCCTATTTCCTAGTTAGTGAAGGGAGTCTTTGCTCTCCACAGACTACCTTGGCCACACTCCAGCTCTGCTACAAACTAGCCTATACCATTCAGCAAATTTCTTTGTTCATTAATCAATTTATTCTCATACCAAATGATAGGCTGAAAACCAGCAGGCAAAATCCCCTGCTTTTCTGGAGCTTGCATTCTATTGAGGGAAGATAAAGACCAACGCAAATATATAAGGGAAAATAAAAGTATATAAGATGGTGGCAAATGTCATGGAGGAGAAAAACATAGGAAGGAAGTAGAGAAATACCAGGGTGGGGGAGGGGGCCAGCTCTCTTTGAAGTAGAGTCTCAGGGAAGGCTTGACCAAGTAGATGACAGTACAGAAGACTGGAAGATTAAAAGGGAAAGAGCAATGTTGGTATCAAGGAAAGGTCACGCCAGGACATGAGAACAGCAAGTGGAAGCCTGAAGCTTATTTGCTAAAAAGTAAGAGAAGTAGGGTGACCGAGGCAGAGAGAAAAACAGAATAGAATATGAAGTTAGACAAGTCAGGGAGGGCCAGGGTTTGTAGGGTCTTAAGCTTCCGTAAGGACATTGGCTCTTACTTTGAATGGGAAACCACTGAAGAGGGGTGTGTGTGTGTGTGTGTGTGTGTGTGTGTGTGTTTAAGGTGGAGGAGTAACATGATTTTACTTCTGCTTCTATTTTTAAAAAAACCATTCTAGCTGTTATGTCAAGATAGACTAAATGTGCTTTTCTGTGTGGAAGCCAGAAACCACTTAAGAGGTTGTAGAATTCATCCAGGGAAGCGACGTAGAAGTTCTTCCTGAGGTAGCATCCATGGAAGCAATGAGAAGGATTGAATTCTGGCTATAGGTTGGCAGAGCCCACAGTTCGTGAAATTAACTCAGGCTATAAAGCAAGAAAGTCAAGGATTACTCCAAAGTCTTGGTCAACTTGTACAGTGCAGTTGCTACTAATTGAGATGATGGATGCTACCGAAGAAGCGTATCTTGTAGAGGAAGGTCCAGAACTCAGTTTAGATATGTGAAATTTTAGATCCTTTCTAAACATCTAAGTTGAACTCCTCAGTATGGATTTAGTGCTGTGAGCCTGGAGTTCATAGAAGGAGAGATCCCAGCTGGAGGTATCTGATTTCTTTTTGCCTTCTTCTTTTTTTTTTTTTTTAACCTGAAAAAGACAATAAAAATGGCACATATTTCATTGGACTGTTGTGTACCTGACAATAGGGAATCCTCAGTAGGCCAGTAAGAGAATTCTTTAGTGAATTGATTTACTTGAAATGAATCAACATGGAAATGAATAATAAATTTAAGTGAACATATTTGATTAGGTACTTTTATTTTTGCCACAGTCATTCTTAATTTCATCTTTTTTTCCAATTTGTTTATTTCAATGTGCATGTCATGTTCTTTCTTCTTAATTATGTAGCTATATGATTTCAGGTTAAATTAAATATTAATCAGAATTTTGGCTAGCATAAGTAGATGCCATTTTGGCCATTTTAAAGATGAAGCTGCTTTGATGGAGAATAAAAATCAATGACCAGATAGTGATTTTGAAAGCAAATGTCATAATTCCTGCCCTTCCCCACTACTGGCAGTCTTAAGTCCAAACACTCAAATGAAATAATTACTTTACATTTACAATAATGCATACCGAAGGAATTCAGTTTTGAATATAAAGGAAACATAAACTCATTGCTGGATTATTCTACAAACAGATATCACAATATTGGATTAGCTCTTCATTTTGGAAGAAATGTTCTAAATGCAACTTTATTCTCCCAGATGGAAACATCGTTCCCTTCAATAATTAGTAATTCATAATCTAACAAGAGGACATACATAAGAACTGGGAATGCTGCTTCAACATGGGAACTCCCAAAGCAGATACGGAGGAGAGTATTTTTGTCAATTCAATGGAGGACAATATCATTTTTCTCATTATGAGAGAGTATAAAGTTTCTTAGCAAAGTCTTTAAAAAGAACAACTGAGCCTTCCTTAAGGAAGCAATCTTTTGTTCACAAGAAATTCATGCTTTTTCCTTTTGAATTTCACAAACAGTATTATTAGAAATAAGAGCACTAATACAACAACAGCATGGGATATAATGGATGAAGATTATATGCAACAGCCCCCATTAATAATAGAAATATGTAGTGCATATGATATTTTATTTCATGAACGAATAATGTAATCACTGATATTCTAAGGATGAACAGAGAAGTTTGAAATAGTATGCCAGACAAATTAGAAGGTAATAATCCAAAAGAATGTTTAGAATGTTCAGGAGACTTCAAAATCTTCAACAAAGTAATTTTAGAACTAGTATAATGGTACAAATCATATTATAGAACTAGTAGAATTCTTAAAGAAAGATGAAAGAAGAGACTAAGATCACAGTTGAAGACAATCCAAATATAAAGATGTCATGATCTGAACAGCCAATGAAAGGAAAATGAAAAATTAGCTGCACATTTGAACTTTTGATTTTTTCATATCTTATATTTAATTTAAAGAGCTTTTTTGCAAAGTTAACTATTCTACCACATCTCAAATTTTTATGATGCATTGTCTATTCTAGCACTATGAAGCATATTCTATCTGTACTCTGAACATTGGTTATTAGTTATTAAAATTAATACATTGGAAGATTATAATGTATTAGTTGTAACTCATTAGCTAATTCATGAAACGAACAGCCAGAATTGGTTGTCAGGCAGAATGTTAATTGCATTTAATAAATGTTAGCTTAACCCTTTGACTGTTGCTAAATGTACCACATACATGGGTAAAGGCAGTCATATGTTGCATATGATTCGGCATATAGTTCTTAATTTCCCGAGAGCAACATTTCTTATGGAGAGTGACAGGACAGCCTTTATTCTTCCCAGGGCCTTTTACTAACACAGCTGCTAGAATGTCTAGTCATTTTTGTGTCATGATATGTCTACTTTGGGGAGTTGGGGTGGACAATGAAGAAAATATGGAGAACACATAAATTGTATTTTGTACCTTGAACGTTAGCCTCAATGTGCATTTGAAAACACTTTCCACATATAATAATTGAAATCAGTCAATTTTGTTTCAAAGACATGTGATCCAATGATAGCAAAGAGATCGATAATATGCATTTTAGACAGAAATAACTGACCTTTGCCCCCCCCCCCGCAACCCTCCCTTCCCCCCCAGATTTCTTTTGCATGAGTGAGACTTTTAGGAGGGCACGGGTTTTTTTCTTCATCTTGAATTAAAACCTGTATTTTTCATTAAATTTTAGTCCGTTCTAAACATTATTCACAATTTTTAGATCTTCCACCACCACCAGATCCCCCTCCAGGTCAGGGTTTAAGGCAGCAAATAGGCCCGAGCCAGCATGCTGGTAACGTGGAAAACTCAACAGAGAGAAAAGGAAGCTCTCTGGAAACACCACCAGCATCCAACTTAGAAGACACAAAGAGCTCATTGGATTGTCCAGCTAGAACGTCCCTAGAGTGGCAGCGACAAACCCAAGAATGGATAAACTCCACAGAACGTCAAGAAGATATACGGAAAGCCCTACACAAACAAAGTGTTGGACCAGGTGTGTTCTGCACAGTCCCAAGAAAGTGTGGACTTTTACCTTTTGTTTTCCTACCAGGTATTTTAGAAATGGCAGTTGTTTAAGCACATCTGAAAAAAGTTTGCCTTGAATCATTGAAAAGTTGGGATTCCTCAGCAAAGTTCACCAGCATACACCTTAAGGCTGATTCCCATGGGAATTGTTCCTCAAGTTAACCTTGCGTAGGGGTCTTTGAGCTCAAGAGATTTCACCTGTATTGTTCAAGAGACAATTTGATATTTTTGCCTTCTAATGTTTATATTGAAATGCTTTTAAGACCTCTAAATTTCATCTTAACGTCCATTTAATCCCTGCCTTCAACCAGTTTCATTTTGACTGAAGTAACTAATCATTTTGAAAAGAGAACTCACTTCAGTCAAATCGTTGAATTCATTGAAATAACAAAGTTGCACATAAATGTATGTAAATATCTCAGGACAGAAAAGATTAAACTGGGCCTGTACTTTCTCCAACTGGTTAAATTTAGTTGATTGTTAACACTTCGTTGGGAAATATTCTTGTTTATAAATCAAGCTTCTGGAACTGTCACAAAATAAATGTCATCACTTGTGGTTGGATTTTGTTTTGGGAGGGGTAGTGGTTCTTGGGGCCTATTATAGAAATACATTTTCTGGAACATTTCTTCTCATATCAGGATTCATTTTCCTTAAGTATTAAAACATACACACAAACACACACAACACTTTTGAAAGTTTCTTCACACATTTGTTTTTTAATTTGGACTCAGTCTTTTGTAGATATGCCCTCTACCCAGGCAGTTTCAATAATTATATGATGTCACAACTTGGCGTTTAAGATTTTAGAAAATGTAATGTTTATAAGAAACAACATATGTCAATTTTAAGACCTAGATTTAGTGAAACACTTAGGAAGTTTATATCGTTCAGGTTGTGAGAGAAAAATCATTGATTCTTGAGATTTCATAAAGACCATTTAAGGAGAGAAATAGTCATCACAGTAATAATAGCCCATATCTAGAAAGAAAGAAAAAAATAGAAGAGGTAGGGAGAAAGAAGAAGGAAAAAGGAAAGAAAAAAAGAAAAAATGTTTCCAAATATTAGGTACTTAATAATACACCTTGTGTTACTTATAGGATTAATACATAAAATATGTTTTCATTTATTATTTAGTTATGAAAATGTGTATTTCTCTTTTTCTTTTAAGGAAATACACCATCTTTAAAATAATGTGTTTCTATCCCCAGAAACAACAAAAATTTAGGAAGCTTATTTCAACTCATATATAGCTCTTTATCTAAAATGATAGAGAAAATGTTGCTATAATTTAAAGTGAAACAAAAACCATGTTTCTTCAATATTTTTGAAAAATTTAACTGGAGCCTCACTGAAGTCCAGAAATTATACTCATAAAAATGCTTTTGTTAAATAATACGATTCATTGTATGCAGCTCCCTTTTATTAATGAATTTAAATTTTGCAAATGATATGTAACATTGTATTTTTATCCCCAAATTTATTTTTTTAAGATTTTATTTATTTGAGAGAGAGAGAGAGAGAGAGAAAACATGAACAAGGAGGCAGGAGCACAGGGAAAGGGAGAAGGATACTCCCCTCTGAGCAGGGAGCCCAACAAGGGTCTCCATCCTAGGACCCTGAGATCATGACCTGAACAGAAGGCTAATGCTTAGCAACTGAGCCACCCAGGCACCACATGCCCAAATTTCTTTTAATTTAATCCTGTTTCAATTCCTATTATCAGAAATGTTGTTTGCACATGGAAATTTTTTAATATCCGGGCTTATTAAACTTCTTATTTTTTAATTTTACTGAAGAGCGAAATCATAAAATAGCCCATTTTGAACTTAATATTTAAAGTTTGTTTGGCTTCCATGTTGCTGTTCAGCTTAGCACTTTGTATTTCTTTTTCAGAGGAGACATTGGTGCCCTACAGCAAGCCCAGTTTCCCATCTCCAGGAGGTCACAGCTCATCAGGAACAGCGTCTTCTAAAGGATCTACTGGACCGAGGAAAGCCGAGGTGTTGAGGGGAAGTCACCAGCGCAATGCCAGCGACCTTCTTGACATAGGATATATGGGCTCGAATAGTCAAGGACAGTTTACAGGTGAATTATGTAAGTGCTTTAGGACACTGAAAAGGCTCTGATGATTCAGAACAAATAGTGGGTTAATAATGTAGGGGAGAAAAAAGTTTCCTTGACCCTCTTAGGGTCCCTGGCTGGGTCTGAGAATTAAACTGATAAACACAGATTAACAGGAGAAAAGCGTACAAAATTTATTGAATTTTTATATGTCCATGGGTGACTTCAGAAGGGCATGAAGACTGAAAGAAGTGACAGAGCAGAAAGCTTTTATATCTTTTAGACAAAGAAACCATAAATTTGTGAAGATTTTATGAGACCGAGGGGTTTTGGGTAGGGGAGTAGTCAATGGTAAAGAAGTAACTGGGAAGATAAGGGTTAGTTTAACAAGGTTTGTTGCACATATTTCTCGGCCCCATGACTCCCCGTCTCTGGGAATAAGAATGTCTTCCTTCCTCTGGTAGAGGGAGGATAACTTTCATGTGGGAGTTTTATGGCCTGTTTCAGAGAAGATCAAGGTGGGGAGGAGAGAGGTCAGAGTGACCTTCCTCCCTCTGTTGGTTTCTCAGACTCCTTCAGCTTTCAATATTCGGTATGCCAGGTTGTCGTGTTTTGGGGTAGCACGTCCTGAACTTCATCAATAATATTGGGACAATAAACAGATTTCAGAATGGTGGACATCGTGCTTTACTATGAGAAAAAAATCGATTACGGTTTTTGGAAATAGAGCATCGCTATTTCCAGCCGTCTATTACATGAATATTTCTTCTATTCCAAGTCTGATTTACACTATACAAAAATTGCCTATATTTAGGCAATTAATCTTAATATTTATAAGTTAATTAAGTACAGTCCACTTTGCAGTTTTCTTTGCCTTTTAAAGAACCTCAGGAATTCTTCGTTCCCTAGTTGCTCTTCATTTATTATTATAACTTTTTTTAGATTTAGGCAGTTGACCTTGTAAAGTTGATTTTTTATTATAATAACAAATTTTATAATTAAATTTCTTTTTGAATAAAGAGCCAGCATTGATATGATAACTAATCTATAAAAATAAAATACCAGGCAACAGAGGAAGAGAGCATGTCACAGAGGAAGAAGCACTGAATTCTTTGTGTTAATTTTTTTTCGTAAAATTTACCAATTCTTCTATCCGATGTCAGAATTATACTTGTTAAATAGTTTCAGCTGCTTATTTGAATTCACATTAAAAGCACTGATGAAGGGATGCCTGGGTGGCTCAGTGGGTTAAAGCCGCTGCCTTCGGCTCGGGTCATGATCCCAGCGTCCTGGGATCGAGCCCCGCATCGGGCTCTCTGCTCAGCAGGGAGCCTGCTTCCTCCCTTCTCTCTCTGCCTGCCTCTCTGCCTATTTGTGATCTGTCTGTCAGATAAATAAATAAAATCTTAAAAAAAAAAAAAAAAAAGCACTGATGAAGGAACAGCCCTGGATTCCAGTCTTCTCAACCCAGAACAAGTCAGCTACCTTCCCAATCTCTCTACTTCCTGATTTTAAAAAAATGGCATTACTATTATGCTTCCATCACAGACTGGGGGATGCCATGAAATAATGAAAAACAAAAGTACTTTCAAACTGTGAAGTTCTTTATTGACTAGACTTAGCATTCTTGCTGTCTCTTACTAATCTGATTATTATTGATATGTTTATAATTCTTAATTTGATTCATGACTGCTTGCTTTAGTGTAACTGTCAACTCACAGGGACGTGCAGAGAGAGCACTATGTGAATTTTAAATCTCCAAATTTTACAACGTTTCTTTCTTTCCCTTCCCGTCACCACGTTTCCTACCTTCACACACTCGCAAAATCCATCTGATGGTGTTATTTTCATGTATGATCTGTTCACGTGGCTTTATGTCGTGCTGGTCAGGAGGAAAGACTACCTAATGTCAATGCAAACTTACCTCTGATTTTTTTCATCTCTTTGTAGAGTAACTGAGAGGAGACATGCAAAGCTGCTCTGAAGGACCACCAGGTCTGAACTCATGGAAGTGATGACACTAAACAGTGCAATGAACAATTTCTTTATTTATGTACTATTAAAAGAACTGTAAATGCAATGTAAAGACAGACACACAGCCACACATATCCCACAGATATTTTACTTGTGTTCTTCTCTTAAGTACACCACCCACCTTAACTCTTTCTTGTCAGGAGTATATAAAAAAGAAAGAAAACAAAACTCGCCCTCCAGGAAGAAAAGGATTTTCCTCTGTATATAATTTCTTTTGTGCATTGCTATGCAAGCTCCCTCTTTTTAGCTCTGTTCCTACTATCGTCTGTTTTTATTGGTCTGTTGTACTATATGTGAATTAATAGGCTGTGGTGCCATATATTAACTTTTAATTGTGTAACTTTTATGTTTAACTTTTGCACTGCAATTTTATTTGGTGATAAGCACAAATCTCTACTCCTCGTTGACATGAAGAACAGGTCTGAATGTGAAGGGAGTTTCTGTACTGTAAGCTAGGCTGGGTGCGCTGGTTGGAACCAATCACGTTAGAGGGTTTGCAGTTGGGGTGTAGGAACAGAAAGATGCAAGGGAACCGTGGTGTTGGCAAAGTCTTCTTCGAATATCAGGGACTGAGTCAAAAAGAAAAGCAGAAAGGTGGCTTTTACTATTGACAAAAAAGCAGGGGTGAAAGAAAGAAATTTAAGTCTTCAGGCTAAATAGGCATTACAATATACAGAATAGCAAAGATGTACTAAGCTTGCTGAAGAAAAAAAAAAGGAAATTAAGGTTATATGTAGAATCAACTTAACCTGTCGTTGTAATTGACCCGTCTGAGAATTATAACAAGCAGAAGGAAATTAAGGTGTTTCACAAGAGCTGTGTTTATATTACAGTTTTTTAAAAAAGCATTTTCTGAATTACCATAATTAATCTCTCCAACTCATTAAGTCAGACTATAATATGAAGTTCCCCAAGGAAACAAACAAAATGAACTCTAGAATATCTAGCAAATAGTTAAAGAGGCAATTTATTATTAGGACATACTCGGGCTGCTTCCAAATGCAAAAACTCTATTGCAATATCTCGTTTCATCTTTCTAATACACGTACAGTACACACTAGAGGATAGAGCTGCATCACTTAAATTTATGACTTTGGAAAAATAATGCAGTCTATAGACAATTTTGTGTTTTATTTGGTTAAGAAGTGAAGTGTATGCCACAGATGTATCGCCAAATTGTAAGTGCTTACAAGGCAGTGCTCAGAGTATGTTCAGTTCACAGTAAGTAGATTTATTGGAATAAACATTTTATGGTACATTCTCAGAAATTGGCTACCAACTAAAAGATGTTTGACCCACTTTGAATGAGTAAATTGAAAACAAAAATTTAAAAGGAGAAAAATGCATGTTTATACACTTTTTAAATAAAACCAAACCTCGTTAAGTGGACATTAATAACAGTGTCCTGCCTCATTTGTTCCCACGACTTTGAGAACAAGAAATTCCTGAACATCAGTCATGTATGGTCAAAAGGAATATAACTTTGGAATATATGTCAGCCTCTGTTCATGTATAGTCGATCAGTCAAGTAGAAGAGAACTTCCCTGAAATTCCCACTTGTGACATTTTTTTTCCATCTGCCGCCTCCACAGCTGTAAATTCTATTTCTAGTTATACTTTCTCATGTTTTCCCTATGATGTGTTCAGTAGTTGGTACTCTGAAAAATGTTCGATGTGATTATTAGAATCAATTCTAAAATAGGGGACCCGCTTGAATGACAATTCATACTCCCATCCATTCTTGGCTAAGTCGCCAATTCTGTATCATATTATTATAGCAAAGGGATAACGTAATTCATTTTCTCTATCTTTTTTGTTCCCTGAGACTGCATCAACACAGGCAAGAGCGGAGGAATGTAATGTCTTTTACGGGCCCCAACCTCTTTGGGGGCCATGGAGCTCATTTCTTCGCCGAAGGAAAAAAAAATATTCTGAGACACACTTATTAAATGCGTTATCAACTTCCTACCACGAGTGCCTGAATTTTAATGCAGTTTGATTTCTCTGGGTCAGATTGTCTAGGGAAGGTGAAAAGTTCCTGTGAAGAATGACTACATACTATTCACAACTGTAGGATGTGAGGAATTTAATTTTGATTTATGCAGCTCCCTACTTTGCCTCTTTCTATTTAAAAGCAAACAAAGTTTTGTTCATTTGTGTTCCCTCTTTAGGCTTCTCTGTAACCCACTTTAGATTAAAGCTTTCGTTCATCACATTTATTATACACAGATGTCGATCCCTAATGTGACAAATAAACCAAGACTTCAGTGTAGAGTATGGGTATGACAGTGACTTCTGAAATAACGCAGGACATAACATCATACCTTCCTGATTATTTTCAGTGTATAAAACGTAACCATTTGGGTTAGATTTTGGCAATAGAGACCTTATGGTTACTCGGAATGTTCTTCTAGAACTTCCACGTTCCCTGTTAAGTCTAGTTTTGTATGTAACTTGCTTAGTAAAATGTTGCTCCCAATATATCATCCTCACACAGATACAGAGCAATATAAAAATCCTGTGGCTATCCAAATGAATTCAGGAATCCTATCCAAAAATCAAAAGCTTTTGTCAACTTACTATAAGTAAAAAGCTTCTAATCAGTATGTCAGAATGTTAGTAGAAGAATGCAAACATGTACAAGACCTCCCATAATTTTTTTCATCTTGTAGCCCATTGAATGAATGTGAATCACTGAGCTCGGTCTTCTGCAGGTCTGCACAAGGTCTGCATGACTTGTCAGAAGGAAATCTGGGTGGGGGAGAATGTAAACTCATCTTGCACTCACAGGCCATGCTACTGTGCACTCAAGCCCCAAACAACACAGCTCCATTCTCAACATGCCACGTCTCCACTGGGGAAAAGCCAAGCAGCACCCCAACTCAGGTATGCCTCCAAGTGTGCAGGTAGAGTCAGCCCACCCCTTTCCAGACCTTTTCCATACCATATTTAAAGTGGGATAGTACAGGGGCTTGAAAACAATGGATTCCTTCACAGGATTTGAATCCAGTTCAGGGGAGCATATAGGAAAATCAAGACCAACATTTAAGGTGTACTACAACCAAAGGGAAGTAAAAACATTGCAAGTATGCTTGTTCTAAATAACAAAAACAGATAAAATGGTGTTGTATGTCATAGCTTAATGCTCTGGGTATTTAAATATATCTTCAATGGAATTCAAGTTGAAAGTCTGTATGAGCTCTGATAGAACACCTCCAAATTTCTATTCAACAAATTTATGGAATTGTCTGTTGACAACTTAATTACACGAATACCAGTGAGCTCTAAACTGTGATTTATCTTCACCACTGGAAAGTGATTGTGTGTCAGTATTAAAGATATGAAGAACTATGACATTCCCTAATTTGTACATCTACTTCTGTACATTGTATTTATAAAGTTACATGATGAGAATTGGTGTAAAGCAACGTCTTTCACATTATCTTAGAGATGAAGTTACTTTTATTTTGCTTCTCTACAATGTGTACCTTCAAAAGAAACCCCCTACCTTTTTTTCACAGAAGTTCAATTTACTAATTTTTCTTATCTCATCGTTTTCAAAAGCATTTATTGTGACTTTAAAGTGTTGCAAGATAAGGGATTTTGTGGCCGTGGGTAGACTTTTTATACTTTGTTTTATAGATGGACTTTTTTTTAACTAGTCTGTTTAAGTCATCAAACAGCGTCCAAAATCTTAATGTGTTTCATTTGATGTTATTAGATCAGAAGAGAAATTGGCATAAAATTGGTTAATAGTATTGTCAAAGAATTGTGTATTGTGTACTCACTGGGAAAAAATAAAATATATTCACATTTCAAATTTGTAAAAAAGCCATTTATGTAAAACAGACTTGCCTTTAGAAAAATCAAACACAGACCATTCTGTCACTTTTGTAACTCTACATTAATATTTTGTGACCAAATGCATAATCCGATTATCTCCTTTGGTAATGGGTTGGGTGGTGGTAACTAGAAATTGACTTACAGTAGTGACTAAATTGCTGACACTGATGGAGAATATAAAAAGCATTTGAAATTATAGATTCCCCTCTCTAGGCCCTGATCTCCAGATCTGATCTTCCCCACCCCATAAAGACGTTCAGGTAGATAGAATACAAACTTCTCATCTACGAAATTACCTTCAGAAATGATTCTTTCAATATAAATAAGTATGAGAATTGGAAGAAAGTGGATATTTCTTAATTGCCTTAGAATAGCTAATGATAACTTTTTCTAAGATGATGGATGTTGAAAAGTTGTATTAGGGACCGGGTAGAAAAGAGAAATTCCCTATTTTATTGTACTTCATGAATATTCCATCCTTTTTCACTAAGTACAATTACAGGATCAAATTATTTCTAAAAATAAAAGAAGTTCATGTATTCTTTAAGATAATATAGTAATAGTAAAAATGAAATTAAAAAACTGAACTCTAAAAAATTTATTTAAAAATACTTTTAAAGCACATGGTAAGTGGATAATACACTTCAGAATTTCATTTGTTTTAGATTACCCATAGGAAAATAAAACAGTATTAGAGGATTACAAATAATGTTGCATTATTATAATGCAGTGTCATAATAGGTGTGATTAAAGACAGATATATCAGTTACCAATATGGTAAAAAGTAGAGGAACTACAAAACAATCATTGCTTTTTTTTTTTTTTTAAGACTTTATTTATTTATTTGACAGAGATCACAAGTAGGCAGAGAGGCAGGTGGGGGCGGCAGAGAGGCGGGGGGGGCGGGGGTGGGGGGAAGCAGGCTCCCTACTGAGCAGAGAGCCCGATGCGGGGCTCGATCTCAGGACCCTGAAATCATGACCTGAGCCGAAGGCAGAGGCTTAACCCACTGAACCACCCAGGCGCCCCCAAAACAATCATTGCTTTATTGAATCTGGGTGCATTATGGAAACACCTACAGATGGCAAAAGTGCAAAATTATCAGAAAGATTTGTTAAAATAAAACACTGTGCTCTGTTAATTATTACATAAGAGCTATATAAAAGATATACCAGTGGCACACGAAAGCATTTTAACAAGAAATAACATTTAATGCCCTCAATTTGTGAAAGTGTATTTTCTATCTTCCAAAGAGAAGATCAGCCAAGTTCATGCTAAATTTCACTTCGTAACAGAAATGTGAAATAGAACTGCAATAACTGAAAAGTCAGTTGCAAGAATTCATAAGAAAAGACGTGTAGAAAGACTTAGTAAGGCGGGAAGATAACAAGCTGTCTCCAAAAGGTTTCAAGGGCTCTTTCATCTGGATGAATTTAGTGCAGTCTTGTTTCCAGCTCTCAGTCCCAGGGGGAGTTTTCTTCAGGCTTAGAGAAGAAATTTGGTATAAGAAAGGGTGGCAAAGCCATCAAGAATCCAAAAGACAGATGCAGGACAATTTGTAAGGCTGTGTGTGACCCGCCTTGGTATCTTCCAGCCCAAACGCTTTCTCCAAGCAGCAGTGGAGTTACTAGAAATATACATACTCAGTTACCTTGGCAATCAATCAGAGAAAGGCACTTGTGGTTTCTGATTCAAACACAGTATCAGGGCGCAGGTCAATGTCTATGACAGGGAATTTTCAGGCCACTGTCACTGCCCTCAGATCATGACACCATAGCATCCTTGGCCTATAAAATGATTTTCATGGATGCAGCTTCTAGGTAGTGGACAACTTGTTTGGACAATCTTTACACAATGTGTCTCTAGACAACACTTATGAATAATGTGTTTCTGACAAACGGCTTGTTTTTTGTTTGTTTTGGTTATTTATTTATTCATTCATTTTGCAAGCTAGTACTGAGACATTGTGCTAAGAATCATACAGAATGGTTGAAACAGAAATAGCCTTTGCCTTCGTAAATAGATGAGTATCTTCTGTGAAATAGGGCCCTGGGCTCTGGGAAAGTATCTTTTTGATGAATGTATTTGAGCTAAGCGGAAAGAGGCAATGAGCAAGGCTTCCAAATACATTTACAAGCAGTAAAATCCACATTAGTTTCATTCATACCCCTCACCCTATCCTATTATCCATATTCTAGTCTTTCTCAAAATAGTCTATGGAATTTTAATAGGTATTTTTAAAATAAAGAAGAAAACAACAGGTGAACGTGTAAAGAGATTTCTTTACTACTTGACTTCTTTCCAAATTTGCTCCATTTGTATACCACATAGGACCCTTTGTCCAGAGGCATCTTATGGAACCGGTAGTTTGTGACACCCACTCTGAGAAATAACTCTCCTAGAAACCTCATTCTGTCCCTAGGCTCTACATTAGTGACCCCCCAAAAAACTCCCTGTGGTTTTGTCTTTTTCTTGCTGTGGTTTTTAAAATCAATTTCAACTCATGGGAAAGAAATGTGTGAATCTCAGGTATTCTGTGGAGATAACAGAAAAGGTGTTCAGTGAGAAACTGCGTGTACCCTTCCCACTTATGACAGAGTTTAAGTACTTAATTGAGATCAGTGCTCGGCACTTGAGCATCAGGGATAACTGCGTTATGTTCTTTAGCTTTTCCACAGTCCTCTTCTCTACGGTTAAGTCTCCAAATCATTACACTAAAACTAAAGCAGGAAAATACACTCATTGTCTCCCTCCTCCCAACTCCCAACTCTTAAAAGTATGATTTACTCACTTTTGAAACTCCTCTATGATTACTGTGAAGTTCTACTTCCAATGGAAGTTTGCTAAAAATAATAAAAAATAGCAAAACTACAAAAAAAATTCGTGGCTCACATAAAATTTAGGGAGAGGGGACTTAACGATTTCTCGGTAGGACAATATGGAACTAAGTCCCGGTGGAAAGCAAAATGCAGCAAATTACTCATGATGAAAATCAGTGTACTCAGAAATAGATAAATATAAAAGTACAGAAGAGAAATTGAGGATACCGTTATACGAACTTCCATTGACATTAAGTATAAAAGAATATGATATAAGAGAAATTAAAGTGAAATGGAGAGAGCTGGGATTTAAATTTACTTAATTAATTTTGAGGTAGATGAATGCAATCAATAGATTAAAATGCCCCAACATAGGTGATTTGAGAGTAATTGCCAATGGGTAATGGTTATTCTAATAAAAAAGATGGAACAGACAAATGGAAGCAGCCTTTAAAAAAAGACATAAATGGAGAGTAGCATTCAGCTTAAAAAGGGATTAAAACATTTCAATAAATGTGAAAGCATTCCTTGTGCAAGTAATTATCTGCCAAGGATTAAGCCTTGTTTTCATTAATGTTGATGATATTCATTTTTTCCTAGTGTTTTCCTGGCATTTCAAGTATTCTACAACTATATCTAAAACGTATAACACAAATACCCATATACATACGACAGCAAATTTAAAGAAATATGTGTGCTAAATATTTAATACCATATAATTCCTACTAACATCCTTTGAATAGTTATTATTTAAAAGATTAAAATTTATAATGATGGTAAGAACTGTTTTCATCAGTGAATCTCAAGTGGAAAGATATTTTGAATCTGTTTTAATAATAAGCCAAATAAAAAGAATTATATACTTAAAATGTATTATATAGCCAAAACATGCTGTAGGAAATTCATACATGCATGCACATAAACACATATATATACACATATATAAATTCAATTCAGCAGAATCTAAGGTATAATGAGTAGATTCATAGACCACGGAAAAGAGGCATTAACAAAGATTATGGGGGTCAAGTCAGGCAGGCATTCCAGACAGAATAATGCTGCCAATAATCTCTATTTCTCTAGACAAATTATATATGTATTTATATGTGTGTATACATATAATAATGTGCATTTATGTTTATATATGCATTTATATTTACATATATGTATACATACACTCATTTATATATATTTATATGTGTAGATATAGTCACATACACATATAAATATATACATCACATATATATAATACATTCGTATGTACATACAAAGGAATGGATATTTTGTCATTCGAGTGGCCAAATGTTTTAAAATGAATAAACCAATGTTGTATACATAGTATTTTGCTTGGCACAGTCCAGTGGGGCCTGGCAATGACAAATAATTCAATCTCAACATGAACTAGTTGGAGGCAATATAAGGCATAGAGTGAGCATTATTTTAGAAGTAGAAAGTGAAACGAATCATATACGATTGTGAGTGTTGAAGAAATCAATTTGGGGAGTTGACAGGTAGGAGGGAGCACGGTGGTTTGGTGTGGGCAGGTGAGATTTCAATGGTAAAAGGGACTGGGTGAGGAAAGGATTCATAGACGATAGCCTGGAGGAGGGGAAGCGGACAGGATACAGTCTCTAGCCCACAGGAAACTGCAGTCTGATGAAAGAACCAGGGGACTGAGCCCACATCTCCTATTTGGTGGAATCCAGATACGATAAATGCATGCAGAGTGTTGCCGTGGCGCATGGAAGGTGGGTACCTCATTCAGAGTAGGCGTTACCATAGGCATCCCAGACCAAATAATGCCTCAGTCTCTATCCCCCCTAGACAAAGATAGGGCTTCACTTTTCGCTGGGCGAAAGCATGGGGGCGTAAGATGCTACAGCGTAGTACGCCCAGAACAGGAAATGGTAAGTGGAATCGTCAGTGGTCTGGAATGGCTGGAAAACAACAGAACAAAGATACAGTGGAGAAAGGGTGAATGGGATGAAAAGCTGTGCAGTCAGACTGCCTAGACTTCGTGACGACCTAAAGGAACACAAAGGGTCTCCTAAGCCCCCTTCACAAGCTTTCTTTTCCATTCTGGGGAAGTAAAGACATCTCATCCTCAAAGGGGATTTATGCTTTTGTAAACGGGAAAATTCAATTCTATCTCTAAATTTTAGGTATCCAAACTTGCAATACATGCAACTAAGTTTCCCAGTAAAGAATGTCATATAAGCCGAGATCTACAATCTAAATAAATATCGTAATTATAATACAGTGTGAAATATTCCCACTTGGAAAGGGTATGGGTTTCATGTAAGCCATAACAGGGACGACCAGACACAAGCTGAATGAGACCCATTATGACTAACAAAATACAACCCCAAGTGGGGCAGAGTGACTTTCTACACACATGCCGTGGAAGGCAGTGGAGCCAAACCAGACCCCAGGGCTAAAATAAGAACTTCATTAGGGAAAATTAAGAACAATACACAACGCTGATAAATCTTGCAACAAAGATCTGCCTGAGGACCAACTACAGAAGGAGCACCAACAAATAAAACTATATCCTGCAAAGAATACAGAAACGAAAACAAGAATAATAATGTGCAATAAAACTTAGTAGGGAAAAATGGATTTGAAAGCAAATCTTGGTCTTCCTGTCTTTCCTCCCTCCCATTCTGCCTTCCCCCAGGATCCTAATGAGTTGTTGATTATCTCTTTTTAAAGACCAACTACACGAAAGCTTAGAAACATGAAAAATAATTAGAGCATAAGACTAAGTATGGATAATTATGAAATGGCAAAATATAATTAATCATCCATTCCCCGCAAATATCTCTTCTAAAATGACTCCATAGTTTTAAAATGCACAAGAACTTTAATTCTGCAATACCCACACACTCTCATAAACACACACATAGAAACAGCATGCAAAACTGTGTGCTCACAAAATAAACTTGTTGGAAGACTTGGGGGCAACATTCAAAGCACTCTTGCACGTGAGTCTGCTCAATTAGCTCCCCAGGCATAAACTCTATCTGTTCCACGCTCTGTCTGATACCATTCTTTAGTTCTAGCTTGTCATCAGGGATTTCAAGTTTTCCGTGTCTGAATTTAGTGCCATTAGAGATGATTTTTTTCCCCCCTTGAAGACATGTATATTTATTTTCCTAACCAACTGAGACTTGAGAGAGGGTTTCTAAATAAAGATTGTGAAATATTTAAAAATGTATGCCACTAAAACACCATGTCTTATACTCCTTTTGCAACTGCCAGTTTCTGACACAACAGTGAATTGAAGGGCTGCCTCAGTATTGAATTGATTTGAATATCCTGGCACCCACTGAATTATTTTGCCACATTAAGTTGAATGGCATTGTGACTTTTCCTGTAAAAGCATTCATTCCATTTGACTAAATACCCCAAGAGCTTAAAGTCTAAACATTTTGTAAAATAAGCTAATTAGTAGTGGAAACAAAATAGAAGGCAACAAGAATGTGTTTAGAAGCTAACAGGGTTGTTGAGCAGTAAGTCTGGACTTAAACCCTCTTAAACCTAAGAGGAGCAAAACATCCTATCACATCATTTTACCTCCTGATGTCAAAGTCAACAGCATGAAGTTCCTCTGAAGAGACAAACAGATTTATTCTGTGAAAATCTCAGGCAAGCACAAATTTAGCAGGAGATTTTTTTGTGTACGTGGTGAGTAAGCCAGTAGCACTATCTTCAGCTGCAGCTTTGCAAAAGTCAGAGGACGATTTTTCAAAGAGATCATTTTTTAATATAAACCCTTTATAAAAGCTGAGGATTGAAGTCACAGTAAATATTACTTTATTCAGGGCAATTTCATCGGTGGTGTTAAACTCTAGGCAGTAGACCAATATTTTTTACCTGGAGAGGTCAATCCACTTAAGCAACATATACTTAGAGAGCAAACAGAGTCAATATTTTCCTGTGAGAAGATCCTTGCATCATCTTAAGCATTTAACAAATGCCTGAGTATTGCATTATATGGAAGAAATTGTCCGTGAGCTAAAAATGATTCCTGCACGTGCTCCTGCAAAAGAACGTCTCACTAAAGGAATTCAGCTATGCTATGGAATATGCACTAGGTGAGTTGAGCCCACCAGAAGTCACTCAATATACTCCTAGGAAACAAGTCACTCATCAATTAAATGAGTGGAACTATGTATCTCCATACAGGTGTTGATGAATGAGCCGTTGTCCTCAGTAGCAATTATCAGGGAAAATGAGGCAAAAGGTTTCAGCCTTCTTAACATTTCAATTCTGGTTTTCTTGTTTACTATAATAAATATGTATTTTTTCCCCTAATTGTTGTTCCAAACTGTTAAGGTTCATATTAAAAAAACAGGGGGTACATTATAGGGAAAAAATACAATTTTTATTAAAAATATTATCATTAGAATACTCCATGTATCAAATAATGCTTTTGGATGCAAGAAACAGAATATGCCCCAAAGAAAATGCTTTAGAAGTATAGACCTAAGGGGTACCTGGGGGGCTTGGTTGGTTGGGCATCTGCCTTTGGCTCAGGTCATGATCTCAGGGTCCTGGGATTAAGTCCCGCATCCAGCTCCCTGCTCAGCCTGGAGTCTGCTTCTCCCTCTCTCTCTACCCCTCCTCCCCTCTTGTGTTTTTTCTCTCAAATAAATAAATAAAATACTTTAAAAATGTAAAAAAAAAATGCAGACTTAATATAACTTAACAAGCTGTCAATGTATAAATTGTGTCAGAGTAGTCTCAACGAATGAGTTGACAACAAAATAAATCTAATTAGTTGTGGAATAATTTTACCCCAATCCTACCCTAACTCTTTCTCATTAAACGAAGAGGAAAAATGGCATAGAGTTTTAAAACTGTGTTCAAAACCATTTTTTTTTTGATTTAGAGATAGAGTCATACAAAAGGATACTCATGATGTTGATTATTTTCAAGTAACCATGTTTCATACAGATTCTGAAACATGCCAGCAGAAATAGGAATTTTAAGATCTTTCCAGATTTACGCGACTCTTCAGACATTTTAGAAAAGATGGAGTTAGTGTGCTCCCAGGTGGAACAGACAACGAATAATAATTATTATATAAAGTGTTTAATGTGGATAACCTAGTGGTTCTCAAAGTATCTTTCCAATACCTTGGGTGTCCTAGAGACACTTTCAGAGAGATAGTGAGGTCAACACTATTTTTTATTATAATACTAAAATATTGTCTTTTCCATTGAATCTATCCTTACAATGATAGTGCAAAAGTAGAGGTAGGTCAAACTGTTACTCCTTGAACACAAATCAAGTTAATAGCACCAAACTGTACTAGTAATCATTGTATTCTTCCCTGTACCCACTGTGTTAGTTGCTAGGCCTACCATAGCAAAGGATCACAGATTAGATGACTCAAAAACAGAAATTCATTTCCTCACAGTTGCAGGTACTAGAAGTCCAAGGTCAAAATATTAGTAGAGTTAGTTTCTTCTGAGCCCTCCCTCCATGGCTTATGGAAACTGAGTACTTCTTGTGTCATTATATCATCCTCCCTCTGTGTCTTAATATCCTCCTCTTATAAGGACAGAAGTCATACTGGATTAAGGTCCACCGTGATGTCCTCATTTTAACTTAATTACCTCTTTAAAGACCCTATCTCCAAATACAGTCACGTTTTGAGGTAGGGCTGGTTAGGAATTCAACACATGCATTTTGGAGGGGACGGAATTCAGCCCATGATTTTCACCATCACACAATTCCCTTTAAAAAAAAAGAAAGAAAGAAAGAAAATTCTATGAAGCAGTAAAAAGTATTGATTTATTAAATCTAGGGTTCCTGGGTGGCTCAGTCGTTAAGCGTCTGCATTCAGCCCAGGTCACGGTCCCAGGGTCCAGGGATCGAGCCCTGCATTAGGCTCTCTGCTCAGTGGGAAGCCTGCTTCTCTCTCTCCCAAACCTCCCACTTGTGTTCCCTCTCTTGCTGTCAAATAAATAAATTAAAATCTTTAAAATTTTTTAAAGAAATAAATAAAAATTAAATCTCAACCCCTGAGTACATATCTTTTTAATATTATGTGCGATGAAGTGGATGAGAAGTACCCATAAAGCACTTCTGCTTCATACCAACATATGAATGGGAGTTCCAAGATAAAACATGTGTTTTTAAAATAAAACATATTTACTTGAAATAACTATTGCCTGCTTGACACTCAACAGACTTTTTTCAAAAGTGAAAGATGTGAGTCTAACACTTCAAGCAAAGATGAGAGTATTCTTAATAATGACATTTGAGCTTTCAAGCAAAAATTAGAATTTTTGAAAACTTGCATGGTTTTCATGCACTATAAATTTGACAACTTCTTAATATTTAACAGCGTTTCTAGTAATACTGGTAATGATACTGGTATATATCATTTTTGATATTATGTAACAAAATGAGCCAACAGTTATAAACTCTATATAACTCAATGAGTCAATATTTTCCAAATGGCCAGAGCATGATACTTAAAGTCTTACATAGACAAGGGATCAATTCAAAGTGCATGATAGAATGGGGCACCTGGTTGGCTCAGTGGGTTAAAGCCTCTGCCTTTGGCTCAGGTCATGATCTCAGGGTCCTGGGATGGAGCCCCGCATCAGGCTCTCTGCTCAGCAGGGAGCCTGCTTTTCCCCTCTCTCTCTGCCTGCCTCTCTGCCTACTTGTGATCTCTGTCAAATAAACAAACAAACAAACAAACAAAGTGCATAATAGAAGAATGGATTTTAATGTAACAGAGTTTAAAAGGTCTCTGATATGGTTTCAAATTTTACATTGCAACTTAATTTCAGAAAAATTCCATTTGTCAACTTTTATATATTATCAGAAAAAGACTACCCATTGTTATCTGAAAGGACTATTAAAATACTCTTCCTTTTCCAACTATATGTCTTGATAAGTCAGAATAGAAGACCAGGTCTGCCTGACTCTTGGAGGATGCTTCTTCTGCTGAGGCAATGAAAGAAGCATATATTTCTGGGGGTGAAGTTACAAGATTCCGGAGATGCCATGGGGCTGGCCGACTCAGTGAGTAGTTGTAGCAGAGTCTCATGATGGGCATGTGCCATTAGTGAACAGGATTAGCTATACAATTTGCCCAATGCAAGTGTGATTATACTGAATGAATGCCATTGAATTGTACATTTAAAAAGGGCAAAATTCATGTTATGTATTTTTTACCACAATTAAAAAAAAAAAAAAACTTTTTAAGAATACCAAGATGATGACAGCAGTTAAATCAAACATTGGCCCCTTTTGAGCCTGGAGCCCTGTGTGACTGCCTTTCTTGCAGGCCTATGAAGTTGGGCTTGTTAGAAAGGAATAAACCTTTATTGTATTAAGCCATTGAGATTTTAGTGTTATTTGTTATCACAGCATCACCTGACATGTCCTGAATAATAAAGAGCTAAAGAAGGCTTAACTAAAGAAATGACTTTCTAAACTGATATCCAGAGAATAAATAGGAATTAGCAAAGTGAATGGAAGAGAAGACTTGGTCAAGGAGAAGGAATGGCAGGGGCGCCTGGGTGGCTCAGCCCATTAAGCGTCTGCCTTGGGCTCTGGTCATGATCCCAGGGCCCTGGGATTGAGCCCCACATCAGGCTCCCTGCTCCGTGGGAAGACTGCTTCTCCCTCTCCTTCTGCCTGCTGCTCCCCCTGCTTGTGCTCTCTCTCTCTCTCTGTCAAATAAATAAATAAAATCTTTAAAAAAAAAATGAGATGGAATAACATATGCCAACACTCCTAGTAAGGAGAATTAATCACAAACAGCATAATGATACCCCATTTGCTGGCTATTGTTATTGTCCCTTCAAAATACTCTTCACCATCCAGCTTTCTACCCAGGAGTTAACCTGCATAGGTTTTAACAGTAGATTCCCTTAACTTTGGCTTCTAGTTAGATTCTGCCGCTAAAAAGCTCTGAACTTCTTCTTTTTTTTTTTTTTTCTTTTTTAAAGCTGAGGGATGAATAAAGAAACCAATATGATTATTTCTCTGGTCCTCTCTATGGGGTTGTCTCAGGTAATGCCCTTCCACTAATGGTACTCAGGTCTTCTCCAAAGGGATCTTTCTTCCCAGGTTCCATAACCATTTTTATCCCACAATCCCTTTGGTCCTGAGGGTAGTAGCACTTTTTGGTTGTGGTTTCAATCTATCTTATTCACGTATTTGTATTTCCTTCGCTGAGCCCTTACTGAATTATCTTGTTTTAAAAGGCACCATGTTGTTCCCATTTGGGCCCAGTAGGATAAAGCCAGTATCAGTTCAAGAATGAATACAGCTTGAGATGTGGTTAGAGAACAATACAGAGTCCAGGTCCATGTGGATACGTGGAGCAATTTGTCCATCATTTTGTAAGAGAAGACACTGAAATACATGCTGACGGCATGTTAGGAGTGTAGGTACTCTTGTTAGAAGAAAGCAATTAGTCTATACTACATTTGAAGAAAAATATAATATAGACTCTATTCCAGTGGATATATTAATCCTTGCATCCTACATATTTAAATCCTTTTTTTCTGCAAAGTCAATCACAAAATTCTTGTCATTAGTCTGTACAGAGAATTATAATATATATGAGCTAGAGAATAATATAACCAACTCAGCTGCCTTCTCTATAGAAGAACAAAAGTGTATAATCAGTCTAGAAGGACAACCTTAGAGGTAAGAGGGCACATGTTTTTAGGTTTAATTATCTCTAAACTCTAGATAATTACCCATAATTTCAAAGTAAATCTCAATTACATTACCCAGTTTATATTTTTCTCATTCCTGTGAAGAAATTTGCATCATACTTCTGTTATAGATGGAAGAAGAATTATGATAGCTACCAGTTGAACCATAGATTTGTACCTCATTGTGGCTAATAATGATTCCTAATTAAAATAACCTGACTACCTAGAATAATTGGTTACCACCTGGAATAATTTATTATAATAAAAGGAAATTATGCTATCTATTCAGGTCCATTCATGTCCATTTACTCAACCCCAGAAATACTTGTTTCCTTTCCATTAAGTTATGTTTTAGAAAAAGTTGTATGTTGTATACAGTCCTTCTAGGAACGGAATTGTGACCCTTCCTCCACCAATCATACACTGAGGTCCAGACTCCCAATATGACTATACTTGGAGATACCCCCTTCAAGAGATAATTGAAGTTAAATGAGGTCATAAGGGTAGGGCCCTAATCTGGTAGGATGGGTAGCCTTCAAAAAAGAGCAGAAGAGTAGAAAAGAAGTATGTCACAGAGGAAAGGCCGTGTGAGGAAATAGCATGAAAGAGTCTGCCTGCAAGCCAAGGAGAGATCTCTCCCCAGAATCCAACCCTGCTGGACCTTGATCTGAGACTTCCAGCCTCCAGAATTGTGAGAATTAAATTTTTACCATTTAAGCCACCCTATCTATGGTATTTGTTATGACAGGCCAAGCTAAAACAAACTTTGAAACTGAGAAGTGAAGTACTACTGTAACAAAGACTTATAAACAAGGAAGTACCTTTAGAGCTGGGTACTGGGTAGAGGCTGGAAGAGTTTTGAGGTACCTTCTAGAAAAACCCAAGATCAAGACGAAGGAAGTGTTGACAGAAATGTGGATGGTTATGGTAATTTTTGTAGGAGCTCAAAAAAGTAGGGGGTAGCCAGAGAGAAAGTTTCCATCTTCTTAGAGAATACATAAATAATCATGAACAGAATGTGGGTCAAAATATGGATGTAAAGACCATTCTGGTGAGATCTTAGATGGAAAGGAGAAGTATGATTTTTCCAGAAAAGCACATGTCTGGTGACATCTATGAGAGGTTTTTTGGGGGACAGAATGGGCAGGGTCTCCATTTTATGGGTTGTAACCAAAGGGAAGGAATTGGGCAATTTTGAGTTCTGCCTTGACAGAACTGTGATGTCCCCTGCATCCAAAGAAATTAAAGGAGAACAATTAGCCTGGGGGCACTAGAGAATCTAACTGATATTCCCTGTGGTCTTGTGGCCATCATGCAAATGGGTGCAGGTAAGGGTAGCTTAAATAACTGAAAAGTGGAGTCCCAAGATGAGTAGGTTGGTGGCATGTAAGGTTTGAAATCTATTTGCTGATAATCTTAGACTGCCTGGGGCGTATTAGTTTTGGGTTACAGTGTAAGCTAAGGAGACCTTTATTGACATCCATTCTTATTTTCCTTTAAACATGGCACACTTTATGAATTTGTGTGTCATCCTTGAGCAGGGGCCATGCTAATCTGCTCTGTATCATTCCAATTTTAGCATACGTGTTGCCAGAGTGAGCACTCAGTGTCCATTCTTTGGGGATGGCCCAGGAAATGGATCCGGATCCAGGATCCCCCCCGGAGGCATCTATGCATAGCCAACAATTGGAGGAATAGGTTGAATTGGCTGTTTGGAGGAGGTATTGTGTCTCTTTAGGGGAGCCTTTGTATTACCAGTGGAAAGTGAAAGCAAGCAATATAAGAAGGGCAGAAGAGGGGTCATGCTTCACAGTGGGCTGGTCTTTTTGCTATTTAAGTTTAGAGCCAATTATGTGAGCATAGAAATCCATGTTTAGGATGTGATATATACCAAAAGAAGGCTACAATGAGAAAGACAAAGATTAATCCCAAAGGAGGTGATGATTGTATTGTGAGAGCAAGACATTAAGAGCAGGGACAGCTCCAGGTAAGTAATGATTTCTGACCAGGTAAATTCAGAGAGGTCACCCTGAAGGAAAAGGTCGAGAATGAAGTCTTGAAATTGGGAAGGAGAAATCATGGAATTTGGGGAGGAAAGTATCTGGGGAGTTTTTCAAAGACGGTATCATAGAATGATTGAATACAAGAGGTTGGAGATTGACCAGATACATGGGCCTCTAAACCTCTGGGTGTATAGCACCTGAGTCTCATTTGAATAACAGATGTAGACCTCTAAGGGCGAATAACAGATATAGACCTCTAAGGGCTCACAGCTGTACTTGGTGGAGGGCTCCCCACTTGTGCACTAAGCTGTCTTGATTCTGGAAAGATGGATCCACAGGGAGAAGCCATGAAATTTAACCGCTGTGGGAGTGGCCGGGAGAGCTCAATAAGGTGCAGTCCAGGCAGGTTCAAGTGACTTTTGGTCCTGTGAAAGAGTCTTAAGGTCTACTCAATCCCCAGATGTAAGTTTTGGATGTATATTACCTGAGAAAGAGAGGTGGGTCAGGTTTTCAACTGCACTGGTTTTGGTGGTCATTAATGGTGGAGACAGTTTGCCCTAGGAATATACCATACTGCGTGAGATGGTGTCTTTCAGGGTCTAATAAAAGATTTGTCTGGAGGAAAGTTCTCCCATAAAGAACCTTGAATAGACTGAGATGGGTTGTGGATTTTGGGGTGATATGTGACATTAATAATGCAAGGGGAAGGAGGGTCAGCCAAGATTGTTGCATTTCATGCATACGTTTAGTTGGGAGACTTTTAATGGTTTGGTTGGTCCTTTCTCTTTTATGGGAGGACTGTGGGTGCCATGCTGCCTACAGATGGTATTTTCTCTGGAGGACTTCACTAAGTCCCTGTGTTATTCAAGAGACAAAAGCTGGGCCATTGCCTGACTGTAAAGAGCCAGGAAGCATAAAATGGGAAAGGATATGATCGAGAAGAGTGGGGACCTCCAAAGCCCTATCTGTTTTAATGGGAAGGGCTTCAATCCATCCCATAAATGTGTCTATAAATATCAATAGATATCTGAACCCTGTGCAGTGAGGTATGTGCTTAAAATCTGTCTCCCAATTCTCCCCTGGTAGAGTCCCTTGTCTGTGGATAGGTTGAAGAAGTAGGGGAGGTTTGTGGGCCCCCTCTGGTGTGATGGGACAACAGGTAGAACACACCTGGGAGATACCTCATACAGTTGGGGGGGGTGTCCTAGGTTGCCTGATGGAAATTATGAAGAAATTTCCATCATAACATTCCCAGGAGTAACAGTTTATTATGGGGGCCTTTCAGCCAACCTTCTGGAGGATGAGAAAGCCATTTTTAAACGTCCATTGGGTTTCTTCCTAAGTATATTGTGGGGAAAAGGGATTTAGACTGGCAACCAAAGTGGCTTGAAGAGGCAGTCTGGTGACTGCCTTTGCTTATCTGTCAGCTCTGTTGTTTCCAACAGAGACTGAGTCATTATCCTTTTGATGCACCTTGCAATGAATAATGGTTATTTGGGCAGGGAGCATAACTGCCTCTAGCAAGGCCAAAATTTCAGAGGCATGTTTAACTGGGGTATTTTGTGTTGTGAGGAGCCCCTCCCCCCCCCCCCACAAATAGCAGCATGGGCATGGACCGCATAGAAGGCAGAAGCTGAATTGATATATATGTTTAGTTTCATTTTTGTGCCCAGTTGGGGGGCTCAGGTAAGAGCAATTAGTTCTGCCTTTTGTGCTGATGTAGCGGCACCTGGCCGAAGTCTGGACTCGATAACCTCATTTAAGCTAACAACAGCACACCCAGAGACCCGTCGTCCTGCTCCAGAGCTGCTGCCGTCCGTGACTCATAACAGCCTCCAGGTTATCTAAAGACATATCTTGAAGAGCTGGCCTGGACCTGAACATCAAATCTATAGTTTCTTGGCAAGAAGTTTTCAAAGGGGCATTTGTTGTGGGATCTGGCAGTAAGATGTAGGATTTAGGGTCTCACACAGCCCAATAGTTTTGGTGTTTCTAATAAAGGGTTTGGTATTTTGTAATTCTACTATTAGAGATCCAATGAAATGCCCTAGAATTTAGGATGTCCAATATCTGATAGGGTGTATAAACAGTTCTGTCTCATTCCAGGGTTAATTTAGAGGCCTCTCCTATCAGTAGGGTCATGGATGCCAGGGCTCGGAGGCAAGGAGGCCATCCCTGAGCCATAGGGTCTAGATTCTTAGGTAGGTACATGGTCAGGAAAGTCCCAACATTTGGATCAAGACTCCAAGTCAGTTCTCCTCCTTTCACATACCTATATGAAGGGCTTCTGGAAGTCTGGCAGGGCTAAGCTGGGGCTGTTGTAAGTGCCTGTTTGAGGTCCCCCCAAAACTTGGTTATTTTAGAGTCTCACTCCAAAAACTCCTCCTCAGGTCCCCTCAGGGCCTCATTGAGAAGCTTTGTTATTAATCCAAATTGGGGTATCCATATTCAACAGAACCAGCCATACCCAAAAAGGACCATAGCTGTGTTTTGTAGAGGGAGTTTTCATATGTAAAATGAAACCATTACAGTGGTCAGAGAGGTTCTTAGTCCCAGGGGTTAATATTAATCCTAGGAATTGGGGCCCCTGGGTGGTTCAGTAGGTTAAGCCTCTGCCTTTGGCTCAGGTCATGATCTCAGGGTCCTGAGATCGAGCCCCGCATCCGGCTCTTCGCTCCGGGGGAGACTGTTTCTCCCTCTCTCTCTGCCTGCCTCTCTGCCTACTTGTGATCTCTCTCTGTCAAATAAATAAAAATAAAATCTTAAAAAAGAAAAATATTAATTCTAGGAATTGAACCTTCTGAGGGGAAATTTGGGCCTTTGAAGGGGAGACATTATAGCCCCAGGAGGCCAAGCTCCAAAGCACCAGGATAGTGCTTGTGTTAGAGGTGTTCTCATTGGGTCTGCAGGTAAGTAAATCCTCAATGTATTAAAGTAAGGTACTGTCTGCCTCTGGGGAGCTGAAGGTGGACAGATCCTTGGCTAAGGCCTGCCAAATAAGTGTGGACTGTCCCTATAGCCCGGAGCGAAGGCAATCCAAGTCAGCTGTTGGGTAACCTAGTGGTTACCTACCCAACAGGACCTGAGTGGTCCTGACACTCAAAGGCAAGGAGGAACTGGAAATCTGGGTATGCTGAGATTCAAAAGAAAGCATCTTTTAGATCCAACACCGTATACCAAAGGGAGTCCAAGGGGATTGATCCTGGAGTGGATAAGGGTTAGGAACAGTTGAGTGAATAGGGATAACGGCCTCATTGATAGCTCTTAGGTCCTGTACCATTTCATATGGGCCATTGGCCTGTTTTATTGCAGTTTTATTGAAATGCAGGAGTGCAGAAGTCCTGTTGCTAAGAATTTTCATGTGAATGGCTGTAGACCCTGTCTGACTTCTGGACACAAGGGGTACTGGGGCAGGGAGAGAAATGACGATCTTTAAGTTGTATCCTTTTCAAGTCGCCGATAGAGAGCACCCCAGAATGGAGCTGTCCCATACCTATTGGAAAATGGAGAGACCTTGGTGTTTGAAGGAGCGGAAGGCTCAGAGGACAAGAATGCCAGCAGGGGGCAGTCAGCCTCAGAAAGGTTTGTACCTTTTGTACCGAAAGATCAGTTTGTACCTTTGCCATTTTGTCCCTTCCAAGTAACGGAGTGAAACAATCAGATAAAACAAAAAAGAAGGGGTAAAGTTATTGTTACTCAAAGCACAAATTAATAGGGAAGTGAAACATCCCCTCTTTGGGTACCCATCTCTACTATTGATGAGAGTAGAGGACTGGAAGTGATGCCTGAGTATTTGATAAGGGCAGATTAAGTAGCTTCTGAATCTATTAGAAATTCAGCTTTCTGTTGTGCCACATCCAGTGTTACCCGAGGTTCTGCCATAAAGAAGGAGAACATGGGAGTTTGGACAGCCTCTGGGCTTCATCAATCAAAGGAGAGGAGATCGCCCTCCATTCCTCCATTCAGTTCTTTATTACTGAGGTGTAGAGTTAAAGGCAGCTCCCAGTTGCCTGGAGCGGCCTTGGCTTAAGGCTATAGATTACCTGGGATAGCCTATGCTTGGGGCTTTGGGGCCTGGGATGACTCTTCTGCATGTGGGAAGGTAGGGCTGTCCATTATTCTCCAATGCCCTGGTTGTTTGCAGGCCAGGCAAGGCCCTGACAGAGGGCGCTCTGACACTTCTAGGCCAGATGGCCCCTGGCGACAATGGAAGCAGGCTTTAGGAGCTCCTGGGTGTTGGGAGGCTTAGCAGCTGGCACCTGTGATGGCTTTTGCCCCTGAGTGGACTCAAAGAAGGACAGGGAGCTAGTGATAGCTACAGTCCTATTTTGAGCTTGCTGCTTGTCTCTCTGTTCTCTTTCAGCCCCCAAGACTGCCTCTGGGTAATTGAAGACCTTGAAGACCATATCCAAAAGTATGGGGAAGGGGATCGGAGGCCCTGATGGAGCTTTTGAAGCTTTTGTCTGATAGCAGGAGAAGCTTGGCTGATGAAATACTTTGCTAATGTTGCCCTGCTCTCTGCGCCCTCAGGATCTGGGTTGGTGTACTTTCGCATGGCCTCCACTACAGGAGAATGAAATAAAGCAGGATTTTCATTTGGGCTTTGGGTTATTTCTTTAAGCTTTGTATAATTTACAGGTTTTATGACTGCTTTTTGCATGGCCTCAATTAGGCAAAATTATCATGCCTATTAATTCTGCCAGGATCTCCTGCCTGATAATCCCATCTAGTGTTGGCTTTGGGCCTGCCCATAGCCCCACCCAAAGGTAATTATGAGGCTTTTGAATTCCTTAATGAAATGGGAAGGATCTTAGTTAAAAGAACCAAGTTTTGTTTCTATCTGAGACAGATCAGACATTGAAAAGGGAAAGTGGACCCTAATGGTCCCTGGATCCCCATTTGCTACCTCACAGTGGAGCATTACATGTTGTGAAGAAACAGAAGTCAAGTTTTTAGGCTCATAGTTAAAGCCAGACAGGTATGGGATGGGGAGAGGGGGCCATTGGTAGGGTGCTGCCAATGGCAGGGGCCCCTAGGGCATTAGTAGGATCCAGGAGAGCCTCTGGGTCTTCAGGGGGAGGGGAAAGATGATGAGGCGGAATAAAAGAGGGGTTATTTAGAATGTCCACAGGCTCAGATGGACCATGAAACCAAGCAAGACACATTCTACATTTTTTGCTAAAGTCGGGTTTGGGGACAATGCCATGAAGACTTGTATATATGAGACTTCTGACCTTTCAGAGGAGTTCTGGTAAAAGAAGTCAAGCTGGAAATAGTATTCTAAGAAAGAGTTCCATGGGGAGGCCATACCTCTTGATCTGGGAGTTTGATCTGAGGCCAGGAAACATTACATGAAAAGATGAGAATTTTTTTCTCAGGCCTTAGGGGTCAGATTTATTCCAGTCATTAGGAATACAGCCCAAGAGTGAGTCCAAAAGAATAGAGAGGTTTTGTCCCATAGAGGAAAGACCAGCTGCCAATTCCCAAAGGAGCATTTTCCCAAAGGGAATGGAGCTCCAGCTGGTGTGCAATTTCTGTCAGGGTACCCAACTGACCTCAAAAAGTCTTGGACCTTATAACTCTACCAGAGTGTCCCACCAAGGAGAGGGTCATGGCAAATGGCAATACCAATCCCTGCTGGGACATCCTCTACAACAGGGAAAGAGGACACCAGTTAGCTGAACCTGTACAGAAAAAGGGCGGGGGAGGACTCAGCACTCAGACTCATAGGAATGTATTTTGCTGGCAGATCAAGATGGCGTCTGGATCTGTGGGATCAAAGGAAAAGGCGGGGGGGGGGCAGCAAAAGAAGCAAGGTGGCTGAGAGTCAGCTCAGGAAAGGGTCCCAGCAGAGTCCTTAAGCTGAGAGGATTTGCCCTGAACAAGCTGTCATGGCCAGTCGGCTGCACCATGGGAATGGAGATCTCAGGGGGGACAGAGCGAGAGAGGAGAGGGTCCTTCACCTCACAGTCATGGACAGTCCCACTGTTCGCCCTAAGACCTTCAGACCACACTGGGGAGACGCCCTGGCCAGAGACCTTCAGTTGTCTGAGGAGTATGAAGGTTCTACTGTTGAAAGGCCAAAAAGGGAAATGAGAGGGAGGAAAGGATCCCTCCAGAGGGCAAGAGGGGTAATCCCTCACCCTTTAGGGCAAGGACTGCCTGGCTGGTTCCCCCTCCCCCGCCAGACTTCAAATCCTCACCAAGGAGTAGCCTCAGCTGGGGGTCCGTCAGTTCCACAGGGAGGCAGTCCACTGAAGGAAAGTTCTGAGAAACTCCCCAAGAATCCAGGGACAGTCCCCGACCAGCGGAGGGTCCCTGGATAGGCCACCAAATGTGGGGTGACCGATTGGGTGGCAGCTGGTGGGGCGGGCAGGCAGTGAAGCTATTCACCCAAGGCGAGCAAAGCAGATAGAAGTTTATTGAATACACTGCAAGGGAACAGCAGGCAGGACAGCAGAGGAGAGACTCTGCCATGAGGCAGTGGCGATGGAGGTCTGTCGTTAATCGGGGGAAGTGAGGAGGTATGGGAACCTGTGGGATTTTCCTTTTTTGGTACCTGGATATTTTGAGGTGGCTCACCTTAAGAGCCTGTTTGTATTGAGCCCCAGGGTGGCCGTGGGCCCTTTTACCTCACTCGGGTCTCCATTGCTCAGGCCTATTGCCCAAAAGGGGGGCCTCTTCAAGCGGGAGGCAAGATTGGAATCGGCTATCTCAATAGAAGGCAGGATCAGGGACAGGATTATACCAGCACCAACACCAGACCAAGGGGAACAGAGAAAACAGGAGCAATTGAAGGTAGGCTGCAAACGTGTGTGTTAAACTTAGAGAAAAAGGAAGGTGGACTCCACAGTCAGTTCAGAGATCATGGAGGACGCCACTCCCACCAGAGTCCTGGGGGCAAGCCTGCTTCCTCCTCCTTTTCAGTGGACACGTTGGCCACTGCTGATAACTGTATGAGCAAGGTCCCCGCAGAGAGCTGCATGGGTTGGTCCAGGCTACAGAAACAAAGGAGGAAGGATGCCCTTAAGAGTCCTGGGGTGACTCAGCAGGCCTGGAAGGCAGAGCATTAAAGCAAGGAGGATTACTTTTCAGTCTTAAGATTGAATGGAATTTGTACTCCCAGGCTTTGAACTAGCTTGGGGCCTGTCACCTCTTTCCTCTTTCCAGTTTCTCCTTTTTAGAATGAAAATGTCCCTCCTACACCTCTCCTATCATTGTAGTTTGGAAGTACCCAATCTATCTGGTTTCACAGGTTCACAGCTAGAGACAAATTTTGCCTCCGGGATGAATCATACCATGAATCTCATTCATACCTGATTTAGAGGATATTCAGGAGGGACTTTGAACTTGAGAATGTAGACTTGATGCTACAATTAGTTAAGTTGAGGTAAACTGAATGTATTTTGCATATGAAAAACACATAAACTTTAAGCTACACAATGAATTCCCACCCACAATTTATATGTTAAAACTCTAACCCTGGGGTGCCTGGGCGGCTCAGTGGGTTAAAGCCTCTGCCTTTGGCTCAGGTCAGGATCCCAGCATCTTGGGATGGAGCCCCGCATCGGGCTCTCTGCTCAGCCGGGAGCCTGCTTCCCCTTCTCTCTGTCTCTGCCTGCCTCTCTGTCTACTTGTGATCTCTGTCTGTCAAACAAATAAATAAAATCATTATAAATAAATAAATAAAATCTTAAAAAAAAATTCTACTGATTGTATTTGAAGATGGGGCCTTTAAAAGGTAATTGAGGTTAAATAAAGTCATAAATACGGAACCTTAATGTGACAGGACTTTTGGCTTCATAATAGGAAGAGATCTCTCTCTTTCTCTCTTCCTCTCCCTCTTCCCTTTCTCTCTCCCTCCCTCTCTCTCCACATCTCTCCCTCTCTCTCTCTCTCTCTCTCTCCACCCCCTCAGAGGGAAAGCCATGTGAGTCACCTTCTCCGCTATCTGAAAGCCAGGAGGAAAGTTCTCTTCTAGGAACCAAATCTGCTGGCACTTTGATGTGAGGCTTCAAGTCTCCGGAACTGTGAGAAAGTCAATTTGGGCTCTTTAATCCATGCAGTTTGTGTATTTTGTTACCACAGCCCGAGCTGGCTGACACACGACTCATTTTAAAACTTTAGATAATAAAAGAGAAAAAAGAAATTCCCGTCTCCCCTGCCTTAACACACATCTTTATTAGCTTTTGTCTTTTTTTTTTTTTTAACTGAATTCAGTTTGGGTCAGAAACCTTGGTTTTGGGGGATCAGATGAAGCAGGAATGAAATAATATAATGCTTGGCACTCCTGTTTTTTAGGCCAGATGGTTAATGGTGCGACTGCAGGATTCTCCACGAAGACTATTGTTATATGAATCATTTGGCAGGAGCTTTGCTTCCCCTCCACCAGTTGCCAGGGCAACTCGAGTATTGATTGCTGTCTTTTTGCTTCTGTGCGTTCCCTTTGCTCTATCTTTAGAGTTTGCTGACATCCATCTAAAGGCGGTGATGATACGGATGTGTGGTATGTGCGTATATGAGTGTGAGAGTGAGATACCTTTTCACATGCATTAATCCGACCCCTGTTTATTTGTTTTTGTTCCTGTATGACGAGTAAAACACTACGTCTATTTGGACGTTGTAAATTCTCTAACAGAGGCAAAGCTGTCCTCCACTGCACTTTCCAGGATTGACCATGGGCTTTCAAGGCCGTGTGAGAGACACTGTTCTATGTCCTCGGTTTAATGGCAAACGAGAGATTTTCTGGAAGAATGAAACCAACTGGTCATATTGTTCTCATTTGGGCATTCGTTATGCTCCAAGTTCTCATGAAGGTCATCTAGAGGAAGGCGTGTGGACTTATGAGTCAAAGAACTTCTAGCTCCAGCTCCACCAGTAACTAGCCAAACAGCTTTGCACATTGTTGTTGAGTCTTCCTTGGCCTCACTGATTCTTGAAATAGTGCTCAACAACCCCCAGGATGCCAGATGCCGTTCAGAGCTGCTCTAGATTCCTGCACCCGGATCAGAGCCTCATTTTCCCAGAAAGAGGGCGTCTTTGTGGCAGGTAGAGCAGAGAGCTAAGATACGTATTAGATCCAACAAATGCCAGATGGAGAGAACCATATACCAGGAGAGCCCCAAGGCCTTATCGGCAGAAACCCAGAGGCAGAGACTCATCTTTGCATTCCCGCCATGTCTGCCGTGTCCTCTGTACTTGAGAAATGGGTGGGTTGTCTTTGCAGGAACTTCCTGTTTTACAGCATCATGAATGTGAGGGAACTGAAGTAACAAATCAATATTAATGCTAATACAACCTCTATGGCGTCTATGGAGAACTGGGATGGGGCCATACAGATTATATACAAAATTATCATTAACATACAAGAAATACCTAATGAATGTGGGTACAAACAGCCATGAGGACATATAAAGGTTTGGAATCAATAACTTGTGGAGAATTTGGGGAAGGACTCAATAGGAGAGGCTATGGTTCATCATTTTCTTAAAGATAGGATAACACATTTCATATAGGGAAGGAGGAAACATTTTAAAAGGGTCAGTGTATGAAAAGGCATGGAAAAAATGTCTCATTCTTCTCCCATGCACCGTCAGGAAAAATCATCATGGCCCTGTGGGAGAGCATATCAGTTAGGAATGTTACCCACTGCAAGTATTAAAAAAGTCAGTATCAGTAGTTTAAACAAAGAAAAGTTTGTTTGTATCACATAAGAAGAAAACTCACAATAGACTTTTGCTGGATATGGTTCAGGGAATAGGGTATGTCTTTCTTTTATGGTAGCAAGGTGGCTGCTAGAGCTCCAAATATCACACATAAACTTCAGTCAACAGGAGGAAAAAAGACAAATTGGCCACACCAGCCATCCTATTTTACCTAGAAAGATAGAACTTTGCTAGAACCCTTCCTCCCTTCTCCTATGACTTAAGCTAGAAGTCACACATTCTCTTTCAGTTCCCCTCCCACTCCCTGCCACCTCTATTAGCAACAAGGCAGTCTGGGAAAGCAAATATTAATTGAGAACATTGCCGTATTGGAAAAACCCCCAAAGAATTCTGCTAGGAAGAATAAAAGATGAACCAACAGAGAATAGGAAGAAATGACATATGGCTGTGAAGTACAGTCTTTGTATAGGAGGCAGGGAGAGCTTCAAAATGAGGCCTAGAAGTAAAGTTGTGGTCTGATTTTATTTTTTTTTTTACATCATTTTTTTAAAAGATTTTATTTATTTATTTGACAGACAGAGATCACAAGTAGGCAGAGAGGCAGGCAGAGAGAGGGGGGAAGCATGCTCCCCGCTGAGCAGAGAGACCGATGCAGGGCTTGATCTCAGGACCCTGAGATCATGACCTGAGCCGAAGGCAGAGGCTTAACCCACTGAGCCACCCAGGCGCCCCTGTGGTCTGATTTCAAAAGCCCCTTTTAACCATACTTAAAAGTTTTTGTTTTGTTTCTTGAAATAGGGAATAGACTAATACTCTTTTAACTTCAAAAGTCTCTGAGATCCCTTGTCAATAATCTCTAACATTCTTAGAGTTTCCTAATTCGAACATGAGCAGTTTTCTCTTATTCACTAACTTGCTGCTTGCCCCGTTTTCCCTAAAACCCAATAAATGTAGAACAGAAATGTCTTCCTCCTCATTCTTCTTCGCCATGTCAATACTAGGACTTTGGCCACATAAGGGTTAATATAACCAAGAGTTACAGCGAAACAAAAGTTAAGAGCAGAGCTTCTGCACATGATAGAGATTTCTGCAGCATCAAGGAGAAGCAATGGAATGAGCGAAAGACCCAGAGGCAAAAACTTCTATCCAAGTCCTGACTGTCATGCGTGAGCTGTGTGGCTTCCTGCAACTCTGTCTCTGGGCTTGAATCAGGGAGGAAAAGCTAAAATAATACAATGCAACTACTAAAATTCTAGAATCCCTTCTAGTTCTCTGATTATTTGTTGATTCATTTCCTTTACCTCCTCCAAGCAGGCGCATACACTATGGCTGTATTTTTTTTAAGGGCTTATAAAAGGAGATTTAATGGGGGAAAAAATCAAGGCAAAAGAAGTCCCTCATTAGGAGATAATATGGATCTCTAACTTAAATAGATTTGCAGTCTTTGTGCAGCTGACAATTTTGCCATAAAGGAGCCTATTAAACAATATCCTCTTAGTTTGGGGTCTTAACATTTCTATGAATGTAGTTTCTCTTTCTTCACTGTCCTACGTTTTGAAGTCTTGGGTTTTTCGGGTAATTCTGTTATTTCCTTCAGAGCACATGGCCGCCCATTAAGCTTGGAGCTGCAGCCTTCATGTTTCTAGACAGTCACAAATATCTTTAAATGGCTTTCAGGCATGACTGTGCTTATAAGAATGAGAAGGTTTTGCAATTGGGTTCAGGGAAATAATGACCTCTCTGTCATTTATCATCAATAAGCCCTTGACAATAGCACATGCAGGCACTCTGCTGGACACAGATGCCAAGCTAGGCTACTCAACTAGCATCCAGGCTCTGTTGTTTATTGCTCTTCTTGGATCATTTCCTTTATTTAATTTTGGCAACTTACCAAAGTTAAAGAAGATATTTGCTGCTGTTGTGGCTGAGATCAGCCCACTTGTCAAACAAAGTGATTGTGAGATTTGGGGGGAAACTTCGCAGTGCCAGGGACCAAAGACAACAATGTTCACTGATGGAGAAAATCTTTATTGCTGTGAGTGTAGAGCCTGATGTTGTTGCAGGAGAACTGTGACATTTTTCTAACTGGATTGCATCTGCACTTTTAAAAGACAGACAACTAGAGTATCACTGGAGATAATAGGATCTGGGACTGGAAAGCCTTCATATTTTATTAGGGCTACATTGATCCTATTTCTTTAAGTCACTGGAGTGTTATTTCACATTCCAGTGTCTGCATAACTGTATTGCCTTTGTTTCTCAGTTCCATTTAAAATTCCCTGGCATATCAAGGCTAGTGAATGTCAGTGAAGATAACTATCAACATGTAATAACTTCCAACTACAGGAACGTGTAGCTTGAAAACACTTAAATGAACAGGTCTTTCTGTAATAAGTGGGAGTCAAGGGAGGACAAATTAACTCCAACCACTCTGTGTATGTCAGATTTCATTTGAGTTTTGACTGCATATAGACATAGATGTTCACAGCAGATGGTTAAAGAACTGGAGTGTGTTCTAGTGAATAATAAGGCTACATAAACCACATAAGAGACTGATTGCCTACATCACAGAAAGCCTTTATATCAACAAGCATCAAAATCATGTAGGAACCAGGAAAAGATATAATTCAGGTTGGAACTATAAGGAAATCCTATAATGACAACTTAATCGACTATCTTGCTTAGAACTCTGTTTTGGTTGTCTGTTGTTGAGTAAGAAACCATGACAAGCTGAGTGGTTTTAAGCAACAATTTATTATTTCCTTTACTGGTTCTATGAGTTTCCTATGAGATTGCAGTCAGATGTTGGAAGGGTCTGGACTCTTTTGAAAGTTCAATTGGAACACCATAGGATGGACATACAGGATGTTTTCTTCCATCACAGGTGTATCATCTGCCGGAGATGGAACAACTTAGAACTGCCCAGGCATCTTTCTCTCCATGCTCTTTCCCCAGAAGAATAACTTGAGCTTCCAAAGAACATAACAGACTGAGGGAGTAGGCTTTCCCTGGAGTATTCTTTTCAAGAGACAAAGACAGAACCCACAAGAGTTCTTATGACCTAGCGTCAGAAGTCAGACAGTATTATTTCCATTACGTATTATTTATTTACAAGTGAATCATAAGAGTCAGCCCAGATTCCAGGGAAGGGAATTATACAAGGGCATGAATATTAGGAGATTCACATCCTTAGAGAATAGCTACCAGAATTGAACAAGTTCACTACCTGAGTGAATTGTTATAGTTTACTATGGGCTGAGTACTACATTAAGTACTTTTAAATAGATTTTCTCTTCTAATCTTTACAAGAATTCTATGAATTATTTAGGATTATTATCTTCATTTTATAGATAAATCAATTGATTTGAGTATTTATTGATGGCAACTCTGTAGGAGACTGTGGTAGACAGAATTCTAAGATGGCTTCCATGATCTCTGCTCCATGGCATTACTCTTGGGACTATGTTATATGACCTGGCAAAAGGGATTTTACAGATTTAATTGAGTTTCCAAATCATTTAACCTTGTTATAGAGAAATACTAACTCCAACTACTCTATGTGTATGTCAGATTTAATTTGACTTTTGACTGAACATAGACATAGACATTCCATCACACATGGTCAAGGAACTTGAATGTGTTCCAATGAACAATAAGTCTACATGAACCAAATGAGAGACAGATACCTTACATCATAGAGAGGTTTCATATCAACCAGCCTCAAAATCCCATGTGAACTAGGTTTTTAAACAGTAGGCAAGCCCAAGCTGATCTCACAAGCCTTTTCTCCAGTTAGTAGCAGAAGGGAAAGTCAGAAATATGAAGTACTTGAAGGACTCAAAGGGTCATGGCTGACCTTGAAGACAGAAGACATGTGCAAACTGTAGAATAACCTTTAGGAGCTGTGAGTGTTCCCTGACTAACAACCAATAAGGAGACAGGGACTTTAGTTCTATACTAGCAAGGAACTAAATTCTGCCAACAACCTACTGTACTTTGAAGCAGATTCTTCCCAAGAATCTCAACATGAGTTCTGCCTGGCTGTAATTTTGATTTTCTCCTTGTCAACCCTTAAGCAGAGGACCTAGTTGAGTCTGCCTGAGTTTCTGACATGTAGAACATGAGCCAATAAGTGAGCTTTTCTCTTAAAATTATTTTTAAGATTTTATTTATTTATTTGACAGAGAAAGAGTAAGAAAGCACAAGCAGGGGGGAGCAGCAGAGGGAGAGTGAGAAGCAGGGAGCCCCACATGGGGAGCCCAACATGGGGCTCGATCCTAGGACCCTGGGATCATGACCTGAGCTGAAGGTAGATATTTAACTGACTGAGCCACCCAGGTACGCGCCCTCTTTTTTTTTTTTTTTTAAGTCATTAAATTATAGTAATTTGTTATATAGCAATGGAAAACTAATTTGGTAACTAGAAGAATTGTCTTGATCTCATACCCTTGCTTGAACTTCCCTCTTTTCAAGTCCTATTCCCCAATTCTATACCTATTTCTTTTTTCAGTTATTTCTTTCTAATAACTCCATTTCATATAAACCTTATCTCAGAATACGATTCTGGGGAATCCAGTCTAGCACAGCTGTTAACAGAGGTGGTTTAGGAAATAGATGGCCAGCAGGGAATTCTGGAGTGAGGTTACTTACCAAGCAGATGGTAACAGAGTTGCAATTACTGGTGAAAACTGAATGGATGGTAACTCCTGGTGCAAAACTGCCTTACAGTTACCAGAACCTTCCTTTATGGTAAACTGGAATGGGCTGAGGGTGAAAGATGTGGTATTGGCTAATACAATATCTCTATCACTCAAGTAATGTAGGAGCAATGGTTATTTTTAGAACTGTGGAACTGATTGATTTTTTTGCTAAGTGTCACTGATGAACTACAAAAAGAGAATGACAAATCCAGGTTAGTCAATGACCAACTCAAGGCATAATATGAAAGTGAAAGTTCTTCCATGGAAGCACTAACAGAGACTCCTCTTACCTGGAGCCAAAGAGTGGACCACACTAAGGTTCAGGCCTAGAACTTAAGCGTGAATCTAGTGGAGCTAAAAAGAATGATAAACTCATAGCTTTGGCAAATCTCTACTCTTATGTCTGGAAGAGAGCGGAGTCCTATAATCTCTACAAAGATGTGCTTGAATACATTGAACCTAAAATTGCCTGGAAACTTCTGTGTCTACAGACCTGACCACTTACTATTGCTTGAAGATAGCAATATCTACTTCTTAAAGACCATGCAGAAGCATCTATTTCACTGAATCCATACTGAAGTCCCCCTGAAAATTACCCCTCTTGGCAAGGAGAGCAATAACTAGAATCAAGTCTTAGAATGACCCAGGGCACCTGGGTGGCTAAGTGGGTTAAAGCCTCTGCCTTCAGCTCAGGTCATGATTCCAGGGTCCTGGGATCGAACCCCGCATCGGGCTCTCTGCTGAGAGCAGAGAGCCTGCTTCCCCTCCTTCTCTCTCTGCCTGCCTCTCTGCCTACTTGTGATCTCTGTCAAATAAATAAGTAAAAATCTTTAAAAGAAAAAAAAAAGTCTTAGAATGACCCAACTGGGAAGTACTAACTCTACTAAAGGAGGATAGAGGATTGTTTAGTTTTGTTTTGTTTTGTTTTCACCAAAGAACAAAAAAGACCTGGATAGGATATCACAGCTAGAATCAGGAAAATTTAGCTAGGAGTGGACTTGAGGGTCCTGGAGAAAATTAGTAGTATGTAAAGCCAGGCTGGGAGGATTATATGATATGGGGGCTCTCTCTCATGATTCACATTCAATACCCTAGCAAAGGGCATGGATGTAATGCACTGTTTAAATGGCTCCTGGAAGGACAGTCCACATTATGCTAGCTCATATTAAAGTACCGGGACATGACAGAACTCCATTTGTTAGAATGTTGAAGAAGGAACAAAAATACTCAGAGAAGTAGGTGTATAAGACTACATCTGTTATGATAGCTTAAACAACCTACCAAATAGCTATGTTTTCTACAAGGGTTCAAAGGACACTTCTTTCACTAATAAAAGCACCGAGTGAAAGAGGAGCCCACAAATGGAAGCTCAGTGGTGGAGTGATGGCTATCCACTGGAAGCCAATATTAATAATAAGAAATGCTGTTGTGAAACTGTACTCGCTGTTGTGGGGATGATATGATTACAGAATGGCAGAGGCTAGGTGGTAGCATTTAACCATCAGACACAGAGTGAGAGTATTTACCATTATGGGTAGTAAGGTTGGAATGGAAACCTGGGGGCTCTGACCTACAGGACCTATGGTTATGGCTAATTCACCATGGTATTTGCAAGAACTAGGAAAATGGACAACCAACAAGGTTAAGTTTATTATATATAATTTAAAAAAAGAGAGAGATTAAAGGCAGATGAACTGATATTAACTACCATGGTGGAAAACCATTATTCCTCAACCGGTTTCCAGACCTGAGCTTGACTGAAGAAGACACAACTGAAGTTGAAGAAGGACCTTGCTATGCTACAGCCATTCATCTAATTCTTCCCTAAAGGGATCCATGGACATTGGGGGTGGAGGAATACCCAGAATTTTTTTGAAAGCTGTTGGTTACAAGTTCCAACTAGAATAAGACCAAGACCCCAGATCCCATTGTGGTCACCCATTATAGTGAAATGCTAGGTGATAAATGAAATTATGGAATTCTTGTCCAATTCCAAAGAAAACATGGATTCACCCTGTGGTCATTTCCTAGCGCCTGAGTTTTTGATGGGATGAATATATTTACAGCCAGAGCAGACAGTAATTAATATATATTCCAGTCTTAATCAGTGATACTTTAACTTTCCTACTCTATGTCATAGTATAGTCCAAGGGGATCTTGATGGTTCTGTGCATAAGGAATATTGGAAGACAGTGGCAAGAAAAAAATCTTTCTAGGGGCAGAGTTTGTATAGTGTATCTAGTCTTCTGTCTCACATGAAGAAAGAAGTGGCCAGATTCCCAACAAGTTGGAAATGGCTTGGCTGATTGATCAGTGGCTTGGAAAGAGCAAAGCTGAAGAGAAAAAAGGCAATATGAATGTACTCATGGGTGTGTAGATCTTTGTAGCCCACATTCATGCCAACTAGGAGGCACTAAACAAGCAGGTGGCCAGGATGACTCATCCAGTATGTCAACTATTCTCTGTACTCATCTGAGTCAGTGCTCACACAGTAGACCTATAAATGGACCAGCCATGGTAAAAGAGGTGGTGGCTTTACATGAGTTCAACAGCATGAGCTTATTCTAACAAGTCTGATATAGCTATCTTCGTTGCTAAAATTCTGCCTTGTCAACAACACAGTTTGATACTGGGCTCTTGAAGTGTTACCAGTTCTCAAAATTAATCAGTGACTTGGTGGCAAGATGATTACATCAGACCTCGTCCACCCTGGAATGAGCAATAACTGACAGATGTGCTGGTATGTGTTTTCCTTTCCTGCCCTTAATGTCTTGATCAGTATTTAAAGGCTTATAGTGTGTCTGATTGACTGACATTTTATCTCATATGATATTTCTTCAGATCAAAGGACACATTTTGCAGAAAAGTGATCATAACATTGAGCACAGCCCAAAGGATCATTAGCCTTACTATTTTCAAAACCACTCAAAGCCTGACAGTCTAATACAATGTTGCAATGACCACTCAAAGGCATGCCTAAAGCTCTAACTTGCAAATAATACCTTGCTCGTTTGGAGAATCGAATTCAGGCATGGTATATATTTATAGCTAATAGCTGTTTTGTCCTGAATCTCTGATATTTGGATTATATGATCCAGATGATGGGATGGAAGCAGAAATAACCCCTCTAGCCATCTCTACCATTGCCCCATATAGAGACTGTGTGCCTCCTGCCCTAGCAATTTTAAATTTGGCAGATCTAGAGTTCTGAAATTATGACTTCCACCTGGCCATTTTAAGTTCCTCATGCCAATAGACTTGCACACAAGAATATTACCATATTGGCTATGGCACTTGACTCTGATCATTATGAGGCGATAGAATTGCTTTCATACAAAGTAGCAGAAAGTAGTATATCCGAGACTGGAGATACACTGTGGTGTCCTTGGTGATCTCAAGCCTTGTTTTAAACCAGAACAGACCATAGCCAAACAAGGACACAGTACCAAGAGCTCAGTCACGTGAGGTACAAAGATTTAGGTCACTCTACCATTTCATTAGCCCAGAGAAGCAGAAATGTTGGCCAAGGGTGAGAGAAAAGAAAGAGATGATGAGTATCACCTAAGCCTGAGGACTAACTATAGCAGTAGAGGCTGCTGATCTCTAGGTTAACCTGCCGATCTTTCCTTTGGGTCTTAATTTTATTTTATTTTATTTTATTTTTTTCCTAGAATTGTTGCTAAGTGTTGCCTTCTTGAGGAATCAGTACAGTAAATGTAATGCGAGGGTCGAATGGATATCACCATTGAAATGGGTGGAGTGTAGTAGACATTGTTTGTCCTTTGCACACATTCCCGGAAAAGAGAAAAGGAAAGAGGGGCATCTGGGTGACTTAGTTGGTTAAGTGTCTGTCTTTGGTTCCAGTCATGAGCCTGGAATCCTGGGATCAAGCCCCACATCGGGCTCCCTGCTCTGTGGGAAGTCTGCTTCTCCCTCTTCCTCTGCCCCTCCCCACTTCTCATGCTCTCTTTCTAAAATAAAATAAAATAAAATAAAATAAAATAAAATAAAATACATAAGAAAAAAAAGAAAAGAAATGGAAAGAAAAATGAGGGGATTCATAGCACCGTGGCATCACTAAAAGTAGAGTTGAATAGATATGTGCCAGATTGGATCTGATGTATAGATAAGAGCCAGCTCCAGCACACCCCTGGGTTTGGCATATAATATGTATCACATATAATATGTATCCATAACAATTAGCTATTGGCATTACTATTTGTACATACATTCCACTTTGAACCCTGTATTCCACTGTATGTTTATTTGTCAGTCTTTCCTCCTATATGTATTTTTCTTGAGCTCAGAGATCATGCTTACATGGTTTAAAAAAAACTCAGAAGACACTGACCTCTTTCCTTAGGTCTTTCTCACCCCATTTCAGGAATAAAAACCCATGTCTTTATTATGACGTATGGATATGGCCATCCTGGTTACCTCCATCTCTCCCAAGGCTGAACTGGCTAGGTCATTTCTGCTACCCCCATTGCCTTGTCTCTTGTCTTTAACCTAGCCCCCTTTTACCTGCTGCTTTTTGAAAAATATTAACTAAATAAGTGAATTATTGAACTAATGAACTCAGATGGGGGACTATAAAAATAATACTAATCCTGAAAACTAGGGCAAACCCCAGAATGTTAGTTTGAGGGATACAGATGCACTCATTATTAGGCTCCGGAAGATAACAATAATGATAAGAAGAAGGCAAATAACAGATATAGATGTCACTAATAAAAATAATAAATATAGATAAACTATGAAGGTCATTTGTCTAAGCATTTTTTCCTCCATTTTAAAAATTAATAATCAAAGTAGCTCCATGGGATGTACAGCATTATTTCGACTTTACCAGAAATTAGTGGCAAGGGACACTTAGGAGAGAAGTAACGACTGGACCTTTAATGGTAAATACAGGAACATAACGATTGAAAGCCCCATTGGATTAGGTTGGAATTAAGGGCAGGGTGGTATGGCTGCTGTGGGAATTTATTCTGGCTCAGTTGGGACTCATTCAGGAAAATTGGGTATGCTGAATCTGCATAAGGGAAATGAGTGAATCTTTTTATAAAAAGTTGAAGAAGATAGAGAAGAGAAAGCAAAGGACAGTGGTGCATGTAATGATCACAAATCAGCACAAATGTGAGGAATGGGTCTGGGATGGAGAAAGAGTTCACTTATATCCAGCACCCATTTACACCTTGTCTTTCTAAGACACTTTCCTGAATTTGAATTACTTTTACTTTCACAACTCAGCCTTCTTAGGTAGGTATTCTTCTCTCATCTCTCTCTTTGTGCTGTTGGGATTTCACTGTTACTTTCTTCCATAAGATTATGAGTTCTTTCTTCATTGTTTGTCACATGGTAGTTGCTATATCGGTGAATCTGAACAAAAAGCAGGGGAAATATTATCGAACTTGCTCTGCAAAGACATAAATCAAATCTATTTTTGACTTGCCACCTTTATTTTTACTTAGTCGTTATCCAAATTTGAACTAATTTTTATATAGAAAATCTGCAGTTTTTGGTGAGATGGAATAAAAAGAGGAATGAGTTAGTATCTTCTGATATAACTACATTATAAAAGGATTAAATTTATGCTTGTACTAATTTGTGTAACACTGAACTATCATAAGCTCTTCAGCATAATCCTTGAAATATAGTTTATAGAAATAATTTTACTTAAAAAAGTTTTGGGGCATCTGGGTAGCTCATTCGATTAAGTCTCCAGCTCTTGATTTTGCCTCAGGTTATAATCTCAGGGCTGTCAGACTGAGCCCTGCATCTGGCTCCTCGCTCAGCTGGGAGTCTGCTTAAGATTGTATCTCTTCCTCTATCTCTCTGCCTCTCCCCACTCTGGAAAATAAATAAATCTTTAAAAAAGAAGTTTTGGTCAATTCTAGACAGAAATCTTGTACCATAATCTTTTACATAGTACACCAGTGTTAATAGATAACAATCCTCTGTCAGGAACATGTGAAAATCATTGACCTTCGCGATTGTATTAGGGTTCCAAATTACAAGTGACAAAATCCCAAGCTGGCTTGATTAAACAAAACAGGCAACATTTTAACTCAAGAAATGTAAGGTATAAAGGAACATCCAGTATCTAAGAAAGTTGGGGATGCAGCTAAGGCTTAGGAACTCCTAGGAACAGGGCTTGAAGGACTCTATGTACTAGCTGGGCTGCCATTTGCCTACTTATATTTTTCCCAATATAAAAGTTATAAAAGTTTCTTCTATGTGGCAGAAAACATGGCTTTAATTCCTTCTGTGTTTTTCATCTTAAGGTTTTACGTCTCAGAGACTTATTCTGATTAGTCTATGGTCAAGTTCCTAGGCCCGGACAAATGACTTCAGCCAGGAATCAAAGAACTCTATTTTTACCAGCTTTGGTCAGATTTATACTCTTGGGCCAAAGACGGTGCTTAAAAGATGGAGTCCTGAAGACATAGCCTTCATTGACAGCACCCTTAATTGATAGCAGGAATTCTGGAGGGCAGAGTATTGGGCAAGAGCTACCCAGTTTAGGAAAATAAAGACACAGTGTCCAGTTCTTACATCCGTGGTTACTGGGGACTCAGTAACCTTTTTCATATAGTTCAGAATGGTCCTCAGCTACCAACTCTCAGCTTGCAGAAGGCTCTTTTTCAGGTTGGATCTATTGGGCGTAGCTCTCCTTCTGTTTGTTATTCCTTCTCACAAAAGGAGCACTGTTAGTATTCACAACGACACTTGATAAAATGAAATCATGTGTTTACTCAATACCAAAGGCTGTGTTAGATATTAATTAACCCTTGATATTGCTGTAGAAAAATAATAACAACAGTCCTTTATTCTTTTAATACTAAGATTGTAATTTAGCAGTACTTCCATTCCTGAGTCTCTTTCTTTAACAGGCAGTGGCTTTTAACAAATATCCACAAACAGCATTAATATTTTCTTTCTCATTCCTTGCCCTCTCCACCCATTGTCTCTACTCTGTTTTTTCAAATCACATTGGGTCATACAGAGGACACATGCTAGATGTTTGGATTCTCGAATTACAAGCTTCACAGCCAATTTGTATTTGCATAAAAGCAGACTCCCTTCTCAGACATTAGACACACAGAGCAGCATTCAGCCTGCCAACTTTATTACTGTTCATTTCACCATCCTACACTCGCTTTTGCTGAAAAGAGTAGCATAAATCTGAGCAGAATAAAGGTAGTATCCCGTAATCACTCATCAAAGAAATGAGATATTATCTTATTCTATGATACACATCAATGATGGGGTATTTGTTAAACAATTTATGATTTGGAAACAAAGGTAATAAAATCTGATTGAATATCCGGACCAGATATCTTGAAGGATAAAAACAGAACTCAGGGAAATAATAAATGTATCTTTTCTTTTGTCTGGGAGTGCTATGCCAGTAATAGTATCAAAACACTTAGGTGCAAATATGGTAGCATAACAAACTACTGGAATAGGGAGAGACTATCCCATATGTTTTAAAATAGACTGACACAAACACATGCTCTACATACAATGTGTTCACATTCTAAGTCCCATTCTGTGACTTGCTGAACCAGCTAATGGGTTTCTCCATATTCAAAGATTTACACTAAGCCTTTTCTTACCAATTTTCCTTCTACTGCGGGAGTTACTGATGCTGATTGAACTCAGTGGCTCAATAAACAACTTTCCTATCTCAAAAAATACACCCTCTTTGCCAGCAAGATGTTTGGAGTCGTTCCAAGAAAAAGAAAAAAATTCTGGTCAACAGAGAGAAGGAGCCACATTGAAACGTCTGCACTCCTATTTTTACTCTGGTCATAAATCATTATCCGCTCTGGCATTGATTAATTGGCCTTCCTCAAATCCTCCAGAATTCTTATGAAAATCCAGGATAAAGCGCAGTTACAATATTAGCAGCCAACAGGAAGGGATACGTTTCAAAATGTTGTCTGGAGATAACAGCGTGTAGACAAAACTGTGTCACATTGGAAGCAGCTTTCTGATTATTTACATTTTTTAAGTGATTTAGTTCCTTTTGTCAAAGTCTTCATTCACCCCCTTTCTTATCTTGGGTCTACAACCCAGCCTGAGAAAGGTGAGAATGACACGCTCTACGTATCCCACCTGTCAGCGTTACACCCGGGCATCCTGGACCCATTGAAAATTTCCATGTTATGATGTCTAATTCTTCAGGGTTTGTTGCTAATGATCAAGTTTTGCATTGGTAATGGAAGCTAGTATCTTAAATAGATTATAAATGGGCTAAAACAGCTGTCTGAATGTCACATACGGTCAGTCTTGTGGAGATTAGACTTGTAATTCTAACAATAGTTTCACTTAGAGAATTAATAAGCTTTTCATGTGAGGACTGTTTGCTGATTCCTGCTTTCTGTTCACTCACTTTCTTGCCTTACTTCCCTCCTCAGTGACTTCATGTCTTTCTTGTGTTTGGTTGCTTTAAGGTAACCTTTTCATTTCATTCTATAGTTTGGTAGTTACTGTCCTAAGTGATACATTATTGCTTGGTAAATTGGCTATTCCCATGAATTTATACAAGTATAAAAGTCTGGCAAAGCACAAGAGAAAGAATGGACCAACAGATTACATTCAAGACTCCAAATCTAGAGCCATGGACATATGGACATTGGGGATATAACAAAATATGGATATGTCTTTACATGGAGGGCCTTAATATATGTCACTGGGAAACTGGATAATTGTACAGATAATTAAAAATTAATGCCAATTTAACACCACACAAAAATTTAAAACTTAGGTGGATTAAAAATGAATGAAAGATAATTCAGAAACGTATCTCTGTTCCACTTCTTTTTTTTTTTTTTTTTTTTTAATTTATTTATTTGTTAGAGAGACAGCGCGAGCGAGCACAGGCAGACAGAGTGACAGGCGGAGACAGAGGGAGAAGCAGGCTCCCCGCCGAGCAAGGAGCCCGATGCGGGACTCGATCCCAGGACGCTGGGATCATGACCTGAGCCGAAGGCAGCCGCTTAACCAACTGAGCCACCCAGGCGTCCCTCTGTTCCACTTCTAAAGTGAATAAAGTTTTCTTAAGATCCCAGAAACAAAAATCATGAGGTACATGTTAAATGTGACTAGGTTAAAATTAAATGGACAGTTTGTATTTAGTTATATAATGATAGTAAACCACCTAAATTCTAAAATTTTAGGGAAATTAAAAGTAGAAGGAAAAATATAAATGAACAGACTACTGTTATTGCTAAAATGTTAGGTAAATCAGTAAAACCGAACTTTTTAATTAATCAGAAGAGAAAGGAGAAGAGTCAAAGTATTATCACATGGTTATATTTTAATTCACAAATGTCTTTACAGCACAAAGCATGTGGCAAAATTTTGTTCTAAGTACTGTTACAAATATTAACCACATTATGTAATCACATGAAGTGGATAATATTATGGTCATCCCCATGTTACAAGTGAAGAGTGTAGAAAGAGGTTTGTAACTCATCTTAAGTAAGGCAATGAAGAAATAGACTCACTGAGATATATAACTCAGGCAATTCAGTTATAGATCTGCCCTGTCAACCATTAACCTGCATTGCTCTCCTCAAACTTTTGTACAGGAATAGCAATTAACATTAAAATGCTTTTCCTTCTGGAAAATATTTGCCTTCTGCTTCGATTTTTTCCCCCTTAAACATCTCATATACTTTAGCTATAATAATGGAAAAAAGAAATCAGATATTCCATTTAGTGACAATTTAAATATTTCCAGCTTACTAACGTAGCCTTGTGACAAAAATCCCTACATCTTCTTATAATTGCAATTATTTCCATTCTACTCCTTTTGATATTTTCTACTAATTAATCTATAATTTAATAAAAAATAGCAAATTAATCCTTACCTTTTTTAAATATGGAAAGTTAGCGTGAAGAAAAATAGAGTACGTACAAAAAGCAAATTAGATGAAAATATATTTGGAAGAACTGGAGTTGGATGAGATGCAATTTATAGTCTTAGTCTCCTAAATGTATAAAACATGGAGCACATGTGGGCTCTTAAGAAATATTAGTAGAATGAATTAGTGAGTACAGAAATGCATGCTGAGACTCTCAGTCTCTTTGAATGATAATTAACAATTAAAATTACAAAAAAACAACAACTATATGAATTACTATTTTGGGAGACAAGGACCACAGAGAAGTATAAGTAGTGTGCTTAGAAAAGACCCTTACTGCTCATAAGCCTGCAAACATATGTCCCTTTTAAGTCATGGAATCATAGCATATTGGTTTGGAAAGGTCTTTGTCTATCATCTAGTCAAAAACCCATCTTCCTTGTTCTCCATTATATTACACTCCTGACAAATAGGAAGTCATGCTCTTTGAAGAGCTCTGGAAGTAGGAAAACCAAGAACTCCCAACAAAAATGGTGTAGTGGAAAATGAAGTTAATTAAGATTCAGGATTCTTTTGTTCTAGTTCTGACTGAGCCATTAATGAATAGAGGAGCAAATCATTTAACCTTGCTGAGTCCACATTTCCTTATCTGGAAAATAAAAGAATTGGACATGATAACCATAAGGTACAATGCTATCAACATGAAACATGCTCATTCTATGATTTTATTTTTTGGATAGATTTTCACTATAAAAATCTTTCTCATAGTCAACCAATATTGGACTCCCTGTAATTGTCACCAAAAATTTTGTAATAACCCTTCAAGAGGTAATTATTCTTTGTTTTGGCTATTTCTTGCATCATAACAAGCCACCTACAAATATTAGTGGTAAAAAGAAATCATAAATTTTCATCATGATTTGCAAGTTGGACAGAGCTTGGCAGTCATCAGCTTATCGGTTCTATTCGGCTTCAGCTGGAGGGGTCCCAAGCCTGATTGTTGAAGTGTTGTTCACTCAGACGTCTGGTAGTTGATTCTGACTGTTGATTTAAACCTTATCCTGGGCTGGTGGCCAGCACATTTACATGTGGTCTTTCCGTGTGACCTGAGCTTCTTTCCTCACAACGTGCTGGCTGGGTTCCAAGAATGACTGTCCAGAGAGGTGATCAGGTAAGCTCTACCACCTTGTATGATCTGGTTCTGGAAGTTATTCAGTGTTGTTTATTCTTCAATCTATTTCTGAGAAGAAAGTTACTAAAATTCCAGTGAATTCAAGGGGAGAGGAACCAATCTCCAACTTCATGAAATCTTCTACAGTTTTGAATATTAATATCACATCCCCTTAAATTTTCTCTTTTCTTTGCTAAATGCACCCTTCAGTTTCCTTAAACTTTTCTAGCAATACATTTTGGGTTTCCCACACCATCTTTCTGACTTCAAAAATTATCCTTTTATCATCTGTGTTAAATGACGCTGCTCTCCTCAAAATTATGAAGCAGTAGATCTGAAAATATGAATCTGAGATCCTTGGGGGTCACTAAGATCTTTTGGAGATGGGTCTGCAATGTTAAAACTACATTTTAATAAAACTAAGACATTATTTTTATTTTGAATTTCATTGTCTAGGAGTATACAGTGAAGATTTCTAATCCTATGTCATAAATAATTTCACTGTTAGAAGATACTTTGTTTGTTTTTAGAAAAAGGTAAAATCATGACTCTCTTTTGGATGTAAAGTGATCATGCATTTACGATGTTACTTTGTTCATTAAATGGAGAGAACCAGGCATACCAAGGAACTGGTTTAAAAGAAAAGTCAAAAAGCCCAAATTGTATATGGGGCAAAGGAATGTTGAAATGAATTACAAACAGAGGAAGAACTATTTTTTTCCACAGGGTTCAGGGAAGATATTTGAACATCTACCAAAAAAGACAGGCTTTATACATCTTTCAGGCACTACAACTACCTACAGAATGGTAAATATTTCCCACAGAATCAGAATCTGAGACGGTGGACAGGTGTGTCACAGACAATGCCTAGATAGATGCTCTATTGAAGCAACAATAGAACACTAGGGGTTTTTTCTATGTCACAACAAACTGAATACAAAAGCAGATGTGAGAATTTACCTTCCATGAAGCCTAAAGAAATCTGTAAAGTGTAAAGGAAGGCACCGCTTCTCACTATTGTTTTGTTTTGAAAGTACAGTTACTTTCATAAAATATCTTCACATATGATGGCTTTATTATTAATATTTAAGTGAATTACTTAACACTTATTTTTCTCAGTTTTAACTTGTAAGACAGTAAATATTGATTAATACTACCAATATGAACAGAAGGTCTTCCTATTCTCAATAAATATTAATAATATAAAGGATTCTGAGTTCAAACATTAGAGAATCACTCCTTTAAGATCTTTGGTTCGGAAGGGCATCAGAATATGTTACACCCAAGTAGGCCATTTTGGTATAAGGATTATTTTGAACCAAAAGTAATTGAGAAACAATATATTCAGGAAGAATTTTCTGTTGTCCCTCTCTATCTAAGAGCAGAGTAGGGCTTCAGTTTCTGTTGTGAAGGTGTTCTCTCCCCCGACCCTCTGTTCCCCACCTCCCACCTTCTACTCCACCTGAACCAGGAAGAGGACCGACAATACCAAGAAAAGTTTGCATTTATAAACTTTACTATAATTACCCTTGTCTTCTATTAGCTCCTCCATGTATTTTCTCGTCACTCCCCATGATTTCCTGTTCTGTGAAGCCCAAATCTCTCCTCTGTTTTGTGTGTGTGTGTGTGTGTGTGTGTGTTTAAGATTTCATGTATTTATTTGACACAGAGAGAGAGATAGCAAGAGAGAGGGAACACAAGCAGGGGGAGTGGGAGAGGGAGAAGCAGGCTTCCCGCTGAGCAGGGAGCCCGATGTGGGGCTCGATCCCAGGACCCTGGGATCATGACCCAAGCCAAAGGCCAATGCTTTATGACTGAGCCACCAAGGCACCCCTCCTTTCCTTTGTTAGAATGGTATATAAGCTCCCAAGTCTAACCACTTTTTTGAGTTCACTTTTCAATGAACTCCTGTGCATGTGAAATATTAATAAAAATCATTTGCCTTTTCTCTTGTCAATCTGTCTTTTGTTGGTTTAATACACAGGCCTTTACTGATTGAACCAAAGAGGATAGAGGAAAAGCTTTTCCTCCCTGAGAGTTAATGGTTCCTTTATTCTTTTTCATAGTAAATTCATGGATAATTGAACTCCAGACATCCCGTATGCCAGTTTTCCCTGATCATCTAAATTTACCAATCAAATAATTCTATTAAAACTAGACATAGTCTGACCTTTTCTTAGAAAATCGATATAGGTTCTCAATGAGTAATATGTTCTCCAGTTGAGGGTGTAGACATCTTTCATTCAACATTCCTTTAAGTAATCTCTATTGATAGTGAGGTCAAGATCCATTGTTCTTTATCTGCAAGAATCCAAGCTTTGGCTCTTCAAAGAAAAATGGGATTATATTTTATCATTTCCAGTCTTTTGGTACCTCTTTCATTTTCTGCCCCTTTTGTCAGGTTATTGAGAGTAGTGTCACCAACTAGACCCCAAAATATGACTTCTAATGCCCACCTGCTTGTACCGATTAACCTTTGTCCCACATGTTTTCTTAAACTCTTCTTTCCAGCTATCTCTTTTTTCTTTTTTTAAAGATTTTATTTATTTATTTGACAGACAGAGATTACAAGTAGGCAGAGGCAGGAAGAGAGGGGGGAAGGGAAGCAGGATCCCTGCCGAGCAGAGAGCCCGATGCGGGCCTCGATCCCAGGACCCTGGGATCATGACCTGAGCCATAGGCAGAGGCTTTTTTTTTTTTTTTTGAAGGTCAAGCAAAGCTTTATTTCACACCAAGCATCAAGAATCAGACCAACCGTCAAACAGACCGGTCGGGGATGCCCCTACAGAGAGGACGACCCCTCCCTGCTTTCCAGACTAACTTTTATAGAGCAAAGGTCATGTGGTTGGGCCTGACTACACACAGGTGGCTAATTGAATTACAATTCACCCCACAGTAGCCATGGAAACTAGCCCATCACCTTGGTAGCTAGGGAAAGTATGCGCCCCCACTGATCGGATGTCTCCACCTGGCCTGACCCACCCTTGTACCTGGGCTTTGTTACCTGGAACTGGTTTCCGGGACTTGTTTTTAAGTAAGTCCCCTCAGGGAAGGGGAGCAGGGACAGTGATCAGTCTGTACTCCAGTCACTGCAGGCATTACAGTCTGTCTTAAAAAGAGCCCATGCAGGGATCTGGACTGCCCACACTGGGACAGAGGCAGAGATGAAGCCACATCCTTACCAACCCGGGGACTTGGTTTAAATATGCTGCCATCAAGTGGGAAACCTGGAGCCTGGCTGGAAGGGACTGTTTACTGTCATCCTGACCACCCCTATGGCAATAAAAATAAAAGGCATCAGGGCCTGGATTCATGTGGGTCACGTCAAACAAGACAAGGATGTAGGCAGAGGCTTTAACCCACTGAGCCACCCAGGCGCCCTCCAGCTATCTCTTAACTTAGCAAATGATTCGACAGCATAGCATTCATTGATGGAAAGTGAAACTACCCCTCAAGTGATAATAACTACCCCGAAGATGAGCTCTGATGACCCTGACCACCCAGACCATTTTAAGCTCAACTCCCAACTCATGGCTGCATGGATGGACCATGAATCGACCCATAGGGTGACTGACAGCCACCTTTACCTCGTTATAATGTTTCAAGATTTCTTTTCCTTTAGTGCCCGGGGTTTTGGTCATGCCACTTCCAAGAATGAAGAGGTAGACCAGACAAAGAGTGGTGAGCAGCAAAGCAAAGGGTATTGATTGGGCAAAGCTCCTGAAGAATGAGGGGACCCGAGAAGGTTGCTGTGGGAGTTTCTAAGTCTAGGGGGATTTTAGGAGAATTTTGGTGGGTTCTTTAATCTGATTAACACTCCACACATCTGTCACCCAATCAGGATTCTGTCCACACACTCATCTGACCATCAGGTAGTTGTTTATATGGGAAAGGTTAGAGGGCTCCTTCCAGAGAGGTGTGGAATAACAGGATAGGTTCTTTTTCCTTTTAAGGGTGGCTTCCTCTTAGGACAGGGTCCCTTGCCCCTGTTTGCCTCCATTAATAATATGAAACTCTCAAGGGGTTTCAAGGAGGGGCACAAACCTTGTCTACATAACATACAATGTATGTAGAGGCATGTTTCCTCAAAGCACACACATGACCTTATGCCTGCCTCTATATATGATGACAGAACTTCCCTTTCTGAATATTTATCCTAACCCTAAATCAAAGGAGTCCACTCACCCTTGTTCCTTGTTCAGGGAGTCACAGCTTTGGAAGTCATTCCCTGTGATCTCCTTATTTGCTGCAAATAAAGTTTTCTGTGTGTGACAGTTCTGCCTGGTGCAGGTTCCATTTGTGATGCACTAAGGAACGAACTGTTAGTTCAGTTACAGTGGTCCAACTGCCTTCCCTGATTAGAGGTAATTTCTATAGAGTTCTATAATTAGAGTTCATTCCATTGTCAAAGATTAGCCTTGAGCAAATATTTAGTGACTAATTCAGTTTACTTTCAGCACACCATTTCAGTCTTACCCATACTCTCTATGACCTACGAAAGTTGCCTTCCCCATCTTTCAGACGATTTTAATCTGGACCGTTATATTCTCTATCATCTCCTGCGCTCCCCCTCCCCCCTCCTTTTTCTTTGGTCTAAGAAATATTCCTTGATCCCTTAGAACAGTGATTTTTGAAGTATGATACCGTACCAGAATATACCCTTGTTTAGCTTGCTAAAAAAATACACATTCCTGGACAACAACTACTATGTCAGAATGTCTGGTTTGAGTTAGATTTCTGTCATTTGTAACCCAAAGATTTTTAACTGACATTCTTGTAACAGTAAACCTTTCAGGAGTTTCAGCTTTCTTACTCATTTAGTCCTCATAAAACCTTATTAGCCGTATTTTATGATTTAAGGCACTAAAGAACTAGCTCAAGGTCACACAGCCAGTAATTATCAGAGTTGGGAATCAAATCAGAGCCGTATTTATTTGTTTTTCTCCCTCCTAATGCTGCTCAAGCAGATTAAATACCTGAGGGGTACTAGGAGGGGCTCTGTGGCAAAAAAAAAAATCACTCTCCTCGGCCCTGCCTCAGAGTCTGAAATCCTCAGCATTCTCCACTTCTTTTGGTTAAAGGCAGCTGTTTAAATGCAAATTATATCTGGGAAGGGTGTCACATTAATAGCTACTACCAGCTATTAACTCCTAAACACAAATCAATGTTCTTGTTCTCTAGACTAGACAGGACTCTTAAAGAATGTAACATTTGGAGGAAATTTTTGAACTGAGGATGGAAGGAACGGGAAAGGTTGGGAGCATAAGGATGCTGTCATGGTGGGGGCTTTGGCCAAGTGACAGCCCACAAGTGCTAGGCGGTGGGCAGGCCATGACAAGTGAGGGTAGGAGGAGGACACACGCTGAAAGGCATGCAAAGGGATGTTAGACGGAGTGATAATCACGAAGATCACCTGCTTTACATTTTTGCATAGAACCATTTAGAACCATTTCAAATTCTGGCATCCATGTTGATCACGCTTCGGTCTTTATGATAAAACACAGGAAATTTCCCCCCTGAATGTGCAGTGTGTGTTAAATATGAAGAATTAATCCAAGACTGCCAAACCTAATACACATAAGGTCCCAGCATGAGCTCATATTCAATGATCATTAACATCTTTAACCTATTCTTCAATTTCTTTAATGAACAAATGTGTCTTATTTCCTTCGGATGTAGGACAATTGGACTGTTTTTCTTCTGTGGCATACATATACGCAACGTAAAATATGACATTAAAAGGATTAAATCATGTAATAAACATTACCACGCTGCTTTGTTGTCAGAATCATAACTGAAGAATGATGTCTGAAAGGTATTGTTGAAAGGGCTCTAGATTTATAATTTTTCCAATGAATTACTCATAAAAGGAGATTTTGTAAACCAATAAAGTCATTCCAGGGCTGCATAAATTACTAAATTACTTGCTAAGTTAAAAAATAAGTGACAAAGCTTTTTGTACCACTGTGGGAATGTCAGTGCCTAATAAATTTGTTTTACAATGCTATAGGATTTTTTTAAAATGGTCATCATTTAGGCTTGGATTAACAATAAAAAGGCAGAAGATTTTCCTAAAGCTCTAGGTGAACAATGGCACTTGAAAATGAAACACTGGCAAATTGCCCATCTCCTGTGGGAAAAGGAGGGAGGAGGCAGCAGCATCTTTGTAAGCAATCACACTGGAGAAGGCAGGCTTCTTCCTGGGGCATTAACAACATCTCAACAGGACTCAGAGATTTTTGTCAAGAGCCACAATTTACACAATAATTACACTCATTGGAGCAAATACTGATCCCAAATTGCCTCCTACTTCTTGTCCTCTCCCTAAATCCGATGTTTTGTCCATGTACCCAAGTTGTTTCAAAAGATTAGTTAATTCACGTATTCATTTACTAGAGACTCGCTTTTGTGAGTGTGTTTTATTTTTCTAAGCAATCAACTCATAAAGCAGACACCATTTTCCTTTCTATTAATGTACTAAAGGAAAATAAAGAATATGATTTTGGAAGCTTCTGACCTAGCTAAGCAATGATTCTGCTATGTTCTTCAAGCAAAGAGATGTTTTTTTAAAAAGTGGGGCTACAGGGGCACCTGGGTGGCTCAGTGGATTAAGCTTCTGCCTTGGCTCAGGTCATGATCTCAAGGTCCTGGGATCAAGCCCCGCATCAGGCTCTCTGCTCAGCAGGGAGCCTGCTTCCTCCTCTCTCTCTGCCTGCCTCTCTGCCTACTTGTGATCTCTCTCTGTCAAATAAATAAATAAATAAGATATTAAAAAAAAAAAAAAGTGCATGCTCATCGTAATTTCTTAAGCAACACAAACCCAAAGGTAATAAAAGGCAAGTTGGATTTAAGTGGAAACTGAAAAGATGATATTGTGCATTTTATAAGGCCAAGGTCATTTTTCCAGACTAGTAGTTGCTGGTTCTTCAAGGACAGATGCAAAGTTATCAGTTTTCCAGATGAAATAGAATGAGGGAGAGGGGCCCATTTGCTCTGGCCTATGCTCACGTGCTTCCTCTTGTTCACAAAACAGCCAGTCTGTCCTGACAACAGGGGAATTCTCTGAGCCCATGATCAGACTCTGCCTTCATGAGGACATGAAAGAGAAGGGTAATTTTAGTCCACTACAGCTCCAACTATTGATGTCCAAGCTCATTATGCATTATTAACTTCTTTTATGGTGCTGGGACACCAAAGAGAGATCTTGTTCAGAAGCAGAGAGAGTGCAAAACAGGATCAGTGGGATATTGTAATCAGGTGGAGGAGTCACTAAAGTGCCTGGGAAAAGACCTCCAGATGGTGATGAAAAAAAGATGACCTCCAATGGAGATGCTACACAAACTCCTGGAGGGGAGTCTCATGGCCACAAGCTGGGAAGGGGATCTAAGGAAGAGGAAAGAGCAGCCAATTTTTCCTTCTAGGTAGAGATCAGGGCCAAAGCCTCCTTGGGGATAAAGTGTAAACCCTTTGAGCCAAAGAAGTTTGTTGTTGATTATTTATGGATTTCCATCATCCATACACACTCCCTGCTCCTGAGCATGTGAATTAGGTGATGTACATATGCATGAAAATATCCTTGCCTGTGGAGTTCATGAGTGTTGGTACCAGGACCTGGTATGGCAGGACTCTACTGTTTCTTCAAAGCCCTAAAGAAGTAAGCCTAAAGCACATTCCAGGAATCTCATTTTGAGGCAAATTGAATGTTTTTATGTGAGAGGGGTTTTTGTTTTGTTTTGTTTTAAATCTCTGCCATTGGGAAACACGCCAGTGGTTTATCTATTAATAATAATTTTTCTACCCATGGGGTTATGAGAATGAAATAAATTGGCATTTGCTTTTAATATTTAAAATGTTGTATAAATATGAGTTACTTTTATAATCCTGTTGACATTGAAATCCATGCATTACCTATTCAATTGATGTAAAACTTCCACTATGAAATGATAAAGCAACTGCTTAGTATTGGGCCCTACTACTCCCTTCCAGAGTGCCATCCTAGTTGACAGTAGGTTCCTAGAACTATGAAATGAGATTATCTTTTTTAGAGTTCAATTAAAAAAATTGATACGTAATGGTTAAAATTAACTATCAATAACATTACCTCAATCTAAAAAAATTATAAACAGTGACTTAGGAGATTTAAGGACATGATACCAGTATTTTATTGGAAGCTATATATTAACTTTTTAAAATTAACTGAAGCTCTAATAAAATCAATCCTATCCAATTAGGAACCAATACACAATTATATGCAAATGTATTAATAACAATAAAATCAGAAATAAATTTCACCATAATAAATTATGACAAAAATAAAACAATTTAAAAATGAGCTTGATGTGGGACAACTGGGTGACTCAGTTGGCTGAGCCTCTGCTTTAGGCTCAGGTGGTGATCGAGGGACCAGGGATCAAGTTCCCCATCCAGTCCTTGCTCAGCAGGGAATGTGTTTCTCCCTCTGCCTGCCACTCCCCTTGCTTGTGCTTTGTCTATCTGGCAAATAAATAAAGTCTTTTTTTAAAAAATGAGTTTGGTGCAATGTATTTAAGGTAAATCTATCCATGGTTGAGGGATTCCAGTGCCTGACAAGCAATGGAGCATTTTTTCAGTGGGATTTTGCTCAAGAGTGAGTTTTAGAGAATGTTAGAAGTGGCACCATAGAAAGAAGACAGGATTGTTTAGGAGGTCAGAGATTTCCTTTAAAGGTTAGCAGGTCTGTATTCTGGAGTGAGGTTAAGCTAGCTAAAGCTGAGTTGGAGAATTGGGATTGATGTATATTAAATTTCCTTGATAATGAGGCATTTCCCCATATGCCAGCTATGCTATGGGCAATACCTCCGGGACAGTCTCCATTTTGTGGACCCCAATAGACAAATTCTCTTTCTTACAAGTTAGAGGCATATTATAGAATCAAACTAAAATGGAGTCCTCTATGTCAAGGACAAAATGGAGACAGGCAATGCAGGTACATAAAGGAAACTTAACTTAATCTTACAGGAATTTATAGCTTTTCTTAGAAATCCTAATAACCAGCCAATCCTCAAATGTCAAGTTTGTTCATGTTATCTCTAGACTGCCTTCTTCCCCAGTCAGTCTTCCCACCTATCCTGATCCAAATAAGCAAGAGGACCACTGGGCAACTTATCAGCCGCAAAAGCCAAATAATTTTCATACTTAGTATTAAAAATCTCTTAGTCTGTGAGCAACTCGGAACTCATTGCTCTTACAGCCTTGAGTTTTTCTGATTGTAAGTGGAAACCCTTCAGGATGCCAAGTTTGGCTTTTGACAATGTGACTTAAAGACCAGGAAGCTTAGAGCTTACATAGAATATGTTTCCATAAAATGTACAACGACACAAGGAGACAGTCTTTTGGTCTGGTAAACCTAAGTAGTCATAGAATTTGAGATGGGCTTAAATGATCCTATTACTTCCTCAAAAAAAGTCAGAATAAATCATGAGGTCAAAAAATGATCTGAATCTCTCTAAAACAGATAACTGTGTATTGTCCTCACGATGCAGACACTGTGATCCCACATAAAACAGAGTTTGTGAGAGTGTGTGGGAGGGTGTGCACCTAGAGGTATGGAAATAGTGGAGGACCATGTTTAGTAGGAGTCATTTTGACCGTTACATTATACAATATTCTCTGAAAAAATGAAACATGTAAAGGATGGGAGGTGTGTAATGCCAAGGTATGTTTGGGGAAGTAGGACCAATCTGACTGTGCCAAGCCATTAGCTGCGAGGTATTGTAAGAATGCAAGAGAGGAACAAGGAGCCATCTTTCTCCTGGTGGGAGATGTGGGGCGTTTCATCATCCTGCAAGCAAATCTCACCTATCCATCCTCACAATATCTCTTTTAATATTCATCTTATGTTACTGACGCACAGTTGCAATTCCTTGTTAGTTTATTGGGGGCACACATTTTTCTTGCTTATCACAGAATCTCTGTCCTTAGCAGGGTACTTCACAAAACCTGACACTCAGTCAGCCTGGGAAGTGAGAGAGATGAGAAGAAGGAAAGAACCAGAAATCTGAGACCAGCATTTAAAGAATCCGACTCCTTCTACCAGGATCCCTGAGAAAGGCTTTACTCCGTCTTCACCGTCAAGGTAGTGGGTCTGTGGCGAAAGGGGGAGGCATTTGACGAGCTCACAGGAGCTGATGCAGGATTAGCTGTCAACATGAGCTGAGAGAGAATGTTGCATCTGGAAAATAAGGTGAGGGGAGGCCCAACTAAATGGTCCTTCGTCTCTAACCTTCAGCCATCTCCAGCGTTCCAAGACAATATATTCGATTGTCTCTTGGTCAGATGCGGACAGCATTATCAATGCGTAATGATTTCATTAACAACAGAACTCTCATTAGAGCAAGGTTCTAAAAATGAAAGGTGCTATTCCTAATAACGAGGAAAAGAATCTGAAATGGGCTTAATTTAATTTAGCTCTAAGGAATTGTAGGGCTATATCGCAAGCTGTGAATAATCTGCTTTAGATCACGGCAGAAAGTGCTGTGTGTTCAAGTAGGCGAGAGAGAGCATTTCGGTCCTTTCAGCGGGTATAGATTAGTGTGGTCATTAGCACACTTTAAAAACCCACCAGCTTAGAATTAGAGAAGGCTGGAGGGTCACAGGCAGAAATTTCTCAGAGCACAGCCCATCAGAGACATTTCAGAAACGGTCTTATAATTTCTCCTTGAACTCATGTGCTTTCTGCATTAGACTATTTACATTTTGACACACGTCGCGTCAGTCAAGTAAGAGAAGATAGACATCAAGTGCTCGAGGGCCCTAATATACCATTTAGGAGGGAGCCACCAGCTGTGGCAATGAAAATGTGAGGGAAGAATACAATCTTTTTAAAGAACCCTTTGAAACATAAAAGAAAAATTACAGTGTGCCTTGCTGCTTGATTGTCTCCTGTACAAAGGCAACTGACACTGACTAGAAACTGTGGCCTTGTGCCCACGTGCCTTCCAGATGATCTAAATTACTCAGGCTTGAAATGAGAAAACTTGAGGCCTCGTCCTGCATGTAGACCGATGCAGGCATTTGCTTGTTTTCAATCAAACTTCACTATGAAGTATCTCTCCATCCCCTCCTTCTCGCACTCGCATAAGACAAAACAAAAACAAAATCAAAATCTGGCATGAAAACTGTTATCTTGATTCTTGTTGAATATTGTCAGTTGAAAACCATATCATCGCTTTCACAAATAAACGGGTACTAGAATGTTCCTGATGATCATAATATTAATACCGACTCTCCACAATGTCGTCTCTCAGCTGGTAAATGGAACTTACCACCCTTTTCAGAATGCCACCGTTCTGAATTTGGGGCTGGATATAATCAAGCACTGCCGGCTGAATATTTATCGGGGATCTCACCGTTCCCATCTGTATACAGCCTTTATCAGAGGAAAAGATATCTACGCCATCCTGCTTAATGCCTGTCGCCAGTTTCTCCAAAGAAGTAAAATGCAACAGTTGATTTTCACGCAGCACACACCGTTTATAGGAGAGGAGTTAATTTATGTTACCATAAAGATCCTATATTCCAGCACTTCATGGACTAAATAGATTAGTCCAGATAAAATCTTACGTGATTTTAGGACCAATATCTGAATTGGAGATATTTTGTACATTTTGCAATGGGAAAGACATTTTGTGTGGGAAGCCGGTCATCAGCACTTATCATCTACATGGTGACCCAAGGCATCACAATGCAGGCAGTGTTCTCTCAGGGAGCAGCAGGTTTCCTGGGCGGTGGTTGTTAAAAATGTAGATGCGAGTGCCTCATTCCAGATCTGCAGAATGAACCTCAGGAGATGAGTCTGAAGCTATAGTGTGGGGAGCATTGCGGTGATGCAAGTAGACCTGGGGTCTCTATTTTGAAAACACTGGTTTGTGATTTAGATAGAACCCAGCAGCATTGAAGAGTGAAAATGGTACTGGATTGAGAAGCGAATTACCTTGGTTTCATTCATAGTTCTTTGGTCTGCTGTATTCTTGCCCACTAAATTAGCAACATTAGACCTCAGTTTCTTTATCAATAAAACCAAAGGGGGTTGGTATGCCTGGGTCTCAGTGGATTAAGGAGCTGCCTTCATCTTAGGTCATGATCCCAGGGTCCTGGGATGGAGGCCAACGTCAGGCTCCCCTGCTTCTCCCTCTCCCCACTGCTCATGCTCTCTCTCTCTCTCCCTCACTATCTCTCGCAAATAAATAAATAAACAAAATCTTAATAAAGAAAAAAAAAAACAAAGATGGGCTAAGATAGTATGTTTTCATCCTTCAGGATCCATCTAACAGTATAACTCAATTCATTTTTTAATGTGTTATAAAGAAATTTTAATCTTTGTTTTTTCTTTTTTGTTTTTGTTTGTTTAGTTTTGTTTGTTTGTTTTGTTTTTACTGTTTTTAGGGGGAAATAATCTATCTTAGGGTAGTATTGAGAAAATTTTCATTCTTAGTGAACGTTTAATAATAATGTTTACCGTACACCACTCTTTGAAAAACTGCAATTCTGAAGTAGATACGTGAAAATGAGCTCCATTTTTATTTACACAAATTTGAACTAGATCAGTGATAGCAACATGGTACATCGCCAAGAATGGGTTCTGGTACAAGTAAAACAAACAAACAAACAAAAGAAAACAAACCGTCTTCGACGTCAGAAAGTATGGCAGGGCCAAAAAAACAAAACAGAACTGTGGGCTTGGTAATGACATGCAACACATTGGAAGTCTAGGCCCTGTTCCAGAACTTAGATCCTGGTAATTTGCACCATCTACACCCAGCCTCAAAGTTAAATGTCAAAAGAGGAAGAAATTTACAAAAATGCACCCTTCCTTTCCAAAATTATACTCTTTATGCTATTCTAAAGTAATATTAGCTCTGGAGTTAATAGCTTATTTCATATCCTTACCGTGAAGAAATTATTATTATGTATTTAGTGATTGTGGTTGTTGCCAGGGCGACTGTCACGCATTCAAGGAGCAACTAAGCTTCTTGAAAATTCCCCATTTGCAGACACTCCCCACTCCCTCATCACTTAAACAAAAAGAACATTCTGGTGAAAAACATTTGCTTACTATATCCACTCCTGTTCATGCCAGAAGATTTAATCATACATGAAATGTTATGTACCATCTTTACAAAGGGAGCCTTACCTAAACAACTTGGCAAGGGCAGGGCTGGGAGTAGGGAAAGCCATCAGAATAATTTCCGATTGTTCAAGATTGTAATCGTATTGTTGAATACCTTTTGTTTCTATAATATTTTTCTAGTCTTTATTTATAATTAGATTTTATCAAAAGTTAATACAAATCCGATGGATGACATCGTCTTCAGAATCAGAGGAGTATAAAACTAGGCATTTGGCAAATCATCTGTGGATTTGTTTTGCACCTGCACAATTCCTTTCTGGGTTATGTACTTGGAGGCCTAATGCCATGCCTCAAGGGTAAATCAAGGTGTGCCCTGGCAGCAACCTTATAACAAATTTCCCACCACCTGCAAATATTAATTCTTAGTCGAATTTAGACAGCTGAGGTAGGCAAGTCCTTTTTTGCTTCTTTTCTTCCCCCATGTGGTTCCAATCACAATTACGGATAACTAGATGATGTTTGACATTAATAAATGCAAATGCACTTCTAGGTCAGGTTAGTTTCTACAATATTGGAAGAGGGAAATGATATTCTCTTTAACTACTGATTAGAATTAAAATTTATTGTAATTATCAAAAAGGAAAAAAAAATTAGCGGGTTAAATATCTATGATGAGACAATGTGTAAGAAGGAATTAAATACTAAAACACATGTATACATCTCTAACTAACACTGGTAAAACTTTCAGGATAGGGCATAGACTGAGGTGAGGAGGCCAAAAGCAAATTCTGCAAGATGGAGATCAGAACCAACACCCGTGTCCCAGGCATGAATGGTAGCTGGGTGTTGCCACAAGTCCGTAGATCTTGGGTGACTTTATCTGTTTAAGGGGCAAGGAGAGATCATACCTGAACCAATGCTCTTTTTTTTTTTTTAATCTTCAGCACTCAGCACAGTGTATAGTATAAATGTGAAACCCCATAAATATCTGTTGAGTGAATGAATAAGTCAATAAAGCATTTCTTAACTTCCTTTTCTGAGGATGATGGTAAAGAACCTGAAGATATGAAAATGGAAGATTTTCCACCACACTCTACATGTATGAAAATATTCTTCCTCTACTGGCCCATATTTCCATTGTATTGCCAAATTCATATTTAACAAGCATTTTTAAAAATTAGTTTTCAACATGGGACAGAGGAGAGGGGTCTAACAGACCTTTGGGGAATTAGGCTAGGCATGCTATACACATTATCTCATGAGATAGATGTTATTCTTCCCATTTTACAGACTATGAAACTGAGGCCAGATTAGCTGGCAAATCAACATGCTTTTACTAAGTGACAAACACTACTTAATGTCCTTTAGGAAAGGCTAGAGAAGTAGTTTTGATAAACGAAACAACAAAACGATAAAAAAAAAGTCTTTGAATCATTTTTAAATATATTCTAGGGTGAGCGTTGTATAATTAAATAATATACACCCTTATTTTGGTTTTTGTTTATACTCTATGTTTGTAATCCATGCTTTTAAATTAAAGCAGTGTTCAAAATGAAATATCAATGCACATGTAAATATATATAGATACGAATAAAATGAAGAGTAAATAGTCTTGTAAGCAAACCCTACACTACTAAAACACTCGATTCTACATTTCAATCAAAACCATTCACTGAGTAACAACAACTATAGGGAGTCCCAATGGTTAAGATTCGCTGTCGGGCTTAAGGAAGTGAGGAAGAGATAATTAGAGAAAATTACTGAACTATGTCACGAGGACTATCATGGAAGTATGTAAATGGCCTATGTAAGCAGGAGGAGTGGAAAACCTTTCCATCAAGAGAGAATGTGAGCGGAAAAAATGCAATCAATTGAACAATCTGGGACATGCACACGTGCTAACTCATGCGCGTGCCCTCTCACACACACACTCAATTTTGTTCAGTGGAATTTATGTCCTCCTTATTTTTAAAAAATAGATTTATTTATTTATTTTGAGAGAGAGGGAGGGAGGGAAAGATAGAGAATGTGAGCAGGGGGAGGGGCAGAGGTAGAAGGAGAGAGAGAATCTCCAACAGACTCCCTGCTGAGCAGGGAGCCCAACTCAGGGCTGCATCTCACCACCCTGAGATCATGACTTGAGCTGAAACCAAGAGTCGGAGGCTTAACCAACCATGCCACCCAGGCGCCCCATGTCCTCCTTTTTGTGCTCAAATCTATTAAAAATTAAAAAGTACATTGCTCACTAATAAAGGAACCGAACTGGATCCTTTTATAAGACCGAGATAAAACTGATATCCTATTTTACAATACTAAATTACAAAATAATTTGTATACAAGATGGTAGAGTCTTTTTAAAAAGGATAATGATGAGATCAGTTTTGTGTGTTTAAAAGATTATTCTGTTATCACTGTAAAGAACGGCCTGGGAAGAAAGATAATGAGTCCTAGGTGTGTGGCAATAAGCAAAGGCCCCAGCAAAAAGATGACAGTGGTCCCGCAGAGAGCAAACCTGAAGGCAGAGTGAGGGCAGTCATAGAGGACATGGTGAGGGTGAGTTGTGAGTAACAATGCAGTTTTATAGGACATTGGAGGAAAATAAATCACTAAAAGGGACAGAGCAAAAACCACAAGCCCACTCTATCTTGCCACTTTAACTTTGGGAATCTTAAAAAGAATAAGGTTTGGAGATACAGTTTCGCAAAATATGACATGGCCAGTTTGTAGAAACATCTTCCCATTTTTTACCAGCATGATGCATATATTCTGTGTTCCGCTCCAGACCAACTTTGCGCTCCCCCCCCCCAATTCCTGCTTCCTCTTCGCATCCTATGAAGTTGACCTTTATGGACACTCTGGCTTCTGTACCAGGCCTGGTTCATATATTCCTAGACTGGCATCTTTGGCTTGCTTGCTCTCTTGAGTGGTGTGGCCCTAGGGAGGACTAACTTTATGCTGAAGACCATAGAGCTGGACCTTTCCTGCCACTGTAGGCCAAGAGCACCTCTGTTTGGCGGTTCACTTTCCTTCAGATTGCTCACTGGCACAACTCCACAGAACCTTGGCTCATGCCAGCCACCTCTTTCCTCGCATCCTGCCGCTTCCTCATTGCTGTCAAGGGGGAAACACCATGAGACCAGTCATTGCCCACGCATGACACGGTCCAGATTAGAGGAATTAACACTTCGTGGGGCTATTACTAGTCAATGGGCCCCTTCAGACTCCCAAGAGACATCACAGCTTCATAGCACTTTTCTGGAGATGCTCTGTGAAACCAAGCAATCTGCTTCTTACGAAGATGGGGCTATTTCAGTAAAGTGCTTTTAAAATATTTGCTCTCCCTTGGTTACCCCATTTCTTTTCCTCTCACCTTTGCTTCCCAAAGAATATGTTAGTGTAGGCTATGTTTATTTTTTAGTGTTTTTATTTTTAGAGAGAGAAAGAGCATGGGAGGAGAGGGCAGAGGGAGGGAGAGAAAATCTCTTTATTTTTTTATAAAAATGATTTTATTTTGTAAATTAAATTTAATTTTTTAAAATTTTTTAAAGACTTTAATTTATTTATTTGAGAGAGAGAGAGGGCGAGTGAGAGAGAGCACAAGCAGGGCGAAGGGCAGAAGGAGAAGCAGACTCCCTGCTGAGCAGGGAGCCCTGTGTGGGACTCCATCCTGGGACTCTCAGATCATGACCTGAGTTGAAGGCAGGTCCTTAACTGATTGAGCCACCCAGACCCCCGAGACAGAGAATCTCAAGCAGACTCTCCACTGAGCACAGAGTCTGACCTGGGGCTGGATCCCACAACCCTGAGACCATGACCTGAGCTGAAACCAAGTGTCGGACACTTAACCAACTGAGCCACCCAAGTGCCCCAGCATAAGCTGTTTAAAATATACTTTGGCTAATACACCTTCTGGCTTCCAATTTGGGACAATGAGAGGTATGGCGTGAGAGTAGGTAGTTCAAAAGAAAGAGTTTGGTGTTTTGTTTCCCTATCTTCATCCTTGCGAAATACACTCCAGACCTCTCTTATAGCTCCTTGGGTTCCTGTATCTGTCCCGTCCCTGGCTGCTTTAGGTCTCCTGGAGGTAATGACTCCAGGGAACAACACTAGTTCTCTTAACTCTGCTCACACCTTGTTTCATTCATTAATAACATATCCTCAGTTACCCTGTTGAAATGTCAACATCTTACTTGAGAAAGACTGCAACAGACCTAGGGAATATACCTCATCAGTAAAGTTGGAAGCTGATACATAGATAGTCCTAGAAAAGGAACAATGGAGAAGGTCTGCCAAGTGTACACAAGGTGTAGGTGAAAAAAGGGATTGGCAAACCCAGTGTAATGGTCGAACTACATCATCACCTGACATCTGCCAGGTCTAACATTCTGTGATGCCAGCTCAGGGGGCGACACCATCCTTAGAGCTAGTCCTAGCCAAAGAAGGAAATGACAGAGCAGACAATTGGTATAGTTTTTCCTATTTTGAGTTATGTTGGTAAATGGTCCAAAGCAAGCAAGAAAAATACACTGATACACAAAAACATAAAACAAAAAACACTCAGTTTAAAATCAGAATAGTTGAAAGAGAGCCAACAGTGAGATGCTTATTAAGTATTTGACACTGACCAAGTCATTTCCCTACCCAGAATTTTAAGTGTGCTAATATGTAAAATGGGAATTAAAATGTCACACCACATGGGTCACATGGTCGTTTTAAGGACTCAATAAGATGAAGCATGGGAAAGTACATTATTTTGCTCGAGCATTAGTGATATTGTAAATATGGATGTAAATTTTTGCCCTCCCTGGAAATAGCCTAATATGCACAAAAGAGTTCAATCTAAAATTATGAAACAGAGAACATTGGACATGTCATTTTCTTTGGGAGGAGAACAAGTTCTCTGCTTATCCATGGTAAATTTACCTTTTGATATCAATTTATAAATCTTTGTCTAAATAATGCACACAGACACAGAGCACCATAGAAACAAAGAAAAAAAAAACCCAGATTCATTTTACATTATTATATGATATAATGTAATATACATTATATATATAATATATGCAATATATAATATACATTATTATATGAACAAAATATTCATTTTTCTGGCCATCATTTTACCAAAATATTTCTCTGATCTACATGCCTGATTATTTTTTTCCTGACACTCTTTAGCATTCATCCAGTGTAGTAAGGAAAAAAGTCTTTTTCCAAAGCTTGAGGACGACAGCCACACACACAGATCAAGCCCCAAGCAAGGCCTGGTCCGAGTGGAGGGCTGAGAGCCCCGTCCTCCTGTTCCACAGTGCTTTCCCTCATTCTGCGAATAGCCATGCTGCTTTCGACCAGCTATTCTTGGCTTCATGCACAGATTCTGTCTGAAACTGCAGTCACACGTTGAAGTGTTGCTGACATCCACTGTAGAATTGAAATCAAATTCAATATCCCATCAATTTTCAGCATAGAAAAGCAAGCCCATTTCAGCTGTGTCACTGCATCAGCAGTAAACATATTTAATAATATCAATTACTGACTTCAACACTTCCACGATCTGGAAAAACATACAGCATCTTCTAGATAGAGCTTTTTGCAACTAAGAGAATAATGCGTTCATTATAGACCATGATACAAACATTTTCAGTGGGTACTAATTATGCAGCTACAGGAACAGCATAATCTTTTCTGGTTCTTTATTTTGGGAAATAGAAATCCAGGAGGAGGCGCTAAGTAAATCATCTAATTCCTCCAGATATGGTTCCTTAAGCAGTCATTGAATTCCTTTAGAGGAGCTATATTTAAATATTCCAGAGAAGTAAATTAATTTGACTTTTTCTTTTTTTTTTTTTAAACTTATAGGAAATTCCACACTGATTCTTGGAAATTAGGGTTGACTAATTCAGTGATTATTAGTTGAATTCAGCATAATGATAAATAACTGAGTTTTTGTTATTTATCATGATAATCACCATACTCTGTTAGTTGCTTATGTGATTTTTCATTTTATTACATCAAAAATCATATGAAGCAGGAGTAAGTATAACCACTTCATAGATGAGGAGACAAAGCCTCAGAGATGATAAATAATTCAAGACCAGAAGCTAGTAAGAGAGAGACAGGTTTTAATTCATTTTCACTAATTTAAGATTAAGTTTTTTCAACGATGTTCTGCTGCTATTTGTTCTATGCAAGGAGGCATTAGGGATTGATTTCTTTAAAATCTTGGTTTCTAAACTATAAGCAGTCTTCCTTTCTAGAAGTAAAAGTTTATCCATTGCCCTCCCTCCTTATGACCTTGCACATAATACTACTCTATAGAAGAAACTCTCTAGGTTATATTTTCTTGGAGATTTTAAGTTCAAAAAAAAAAAAAAAAGTGCCTAACCACAGTCCTTTGTGAGACCTAATGTGCTTAGCTAAGGGTTGTATTGTGAATACCTCACCTCTGGAGACAATAGTCAAATGAGGGCTCCGAAACTTAAGAAAGATTAAAAAAAAAACTGGAGTTTTCAGAAGAAGGGTCCTGATTAGGGTCCTGATTTAGGAAATATTCACCCAGCCAAAGGAGATAGGACAGACAACCCAGCTCCCTTCCCTACCATTTCCCATTTTATGAAAAATGTGTTCCCACTAACAAGGTAAACCAGTTGGCACTGCACTAACAGTGATGGTGACCTTAGATTTTCTTGACCAGCAATGCGATGGTTCAGTTCAGTATCTCTAGAAGAGGAAACTGCATTCACAGGTCTAGTCCTCGGGGCCCACAGAACTGAAATAGAAGCTGTCTGGTTCAACTTTAGCTGGCAAAATGGTCAAACAAAGCCTCTATCTACTAGTGTCAGAAAGGGAAAGCCATAAGAAATCTGAGCACGATACAGAGATGAGGTAAGAGGTCAAACCTGGGCTCTTGGAACCCATCCTGTCCTTCATGAGAAAAAAACCAACCCACCTGGTGGGGAAAACAGACTATGGGGCAGATGGTGAGCCAGTTCTCCACCCTGACATGACTAGAGAGGATGGCATCCACCTGCTAGGACTAATTCCATGGGGATGGCCATAGGAACAGCAGCCCTAGGAGGGCAGTTTCTTTTGGAGACCAAAACAGTAGGAATTTCTCCCAAACAGAAGGGGGTCTAGAACAATGGCAGGGGATCAGCCCAAAGCCAGTGTGTCTGATGCCCCTGTATCTCCAGAGTTGCTCATCTACCTTTCTTTTTTTTTTTTTTTTTTTTTTTTTTTAAAGATTTTATTTATTTATTTGACAGATAGAGATCACAAGTAGGCAGAGAAGCAGGCAGAGAGAGAGGAGGAAAAGCAGGCTCCCTGCTGAGCAGAGAGCCCGATGCGGGACTCGATCCCAGGACGCTGAGATCATGACCTGAGCTGAAGACAGAGGCTTTAACCCACTGAGCCACCCAGGCGCCCCTCATCTACCTTTCTATAGCAGAATGAGATTTGTAGTTTCTCTTACTTTTTTGCTTTTTATTTCCTCCTCACTCTTGACACACATTATCAATTAATTTAATACTCAACCAATGTTATAAGGAAAGGAAAGATGTTCCATACTGTCAAGCAGTATTTCAAACCCAGGCCATCTGGCTCCTGAGTCCATGTACTTGATGACTTTTTCATATCATCAGACCTTGTCCATTAACGCTGGAACAATTTTGTCTAGAGAAACTTCATGGGATGTTGGTGAAGAAAGATTTATGTTGTAGCTTCTCCATTTTGGAGACTCTGAAGGACTACAGGTACCTTATATGAAGGCCAATAAGGATCTATTGCCATCTTTCCAGCTTGGAGCCAGGACTCTGCGGGTAGATCTAAAATGGTGAAAAGACCCAGAAAAACACAGACAGAGAGAACAGCCAGGGAGAGAGGAGATAGCTAATGGCGCCTTGAAAAGAACACTAGGGACGCCTGGGTGACTTAGTGGGTTAAGCCTCTGCCTTCAGCTCAGGTCATGATCTCAGGGTCCTGGGATCGAGCCCTGCATTGGGTTTTCTGCTCAGCAGGGAGTCTGCTTCCCTCTCTCTCTCTCTCTCCACCTGCCTCGCTGCCTACTTGTAATCTCTCTGTGTCAAATAAATAAATAAAATCTTAAAAGAAAAGAAAAGAAAAGAAAAAAGAAAAGAAAAGAACACTAAAGGGATTGGACTTTTCCTTGGTTAGAAGAAGCAAACAAAGGTTTTGTATCACAACTTTGACTTTATTTGTTCACAAGTGATTGCAAATAAGGTAGATCTCTTTCTATCAATGGACAATTCTTCCTGCTCTTCCAGATTATTCAGCCACAGCGATGAGGTTACAAGTATGAATTATTGTCATTATTGCAAATATTTGTTTATACACCAGTCTCCTTCCCTGGACTCTGACTTCTTTCAGAGCAACTCCTCGTTTATTTCTTCCTGGCCTCTAGCTCTCAGTGTTGCCCTATAAATGGGAAAACAAATGTTAGGGTGGTTTCCAGCTCTTCCGTTTGTGTCTCTAAGCTGTGGAAGGCTCTCGTCAGTATACCATTCTATGTTGCCATTCTCTGGCTATGGGTATGATTTCACACCCTAAAAGAGGTAACCTATGATCATGTTCTTTTCCAGGGCTTTGGGAAAATAGAGACCAGGGTCTTCTGTGGACTGAAACCTCCTAGGACATAACCCAGTCACTACCCATCTATGGGAGATTTAGAACATATTTAGAAACAAAATTGGGCACAAGTTCACTTCAAAATGAACGTGAACCTTGATGAATATCACCAAGCTCAGAGCTGGTGGGGTATATGATCTAATATATCTAATGTATCTAATATATGCATCTAATATATGTGTTCAGAGCTACTGAGCAGTTGCTATAATTAGAAGTCAAATAATTAATATGGATTTTTTTTAACTTTTAAAAACGAACCCTATCACTTGAATCATAAGCACTCTGTGATTCTCCAAAATATAAACCGCTCTAGTTTATCATATTTTATTTTTAGAATGATGTGCAAAAATTGAGGTGAGAAAATGACTTCTGCATATTTATTTATAATTCAGACCTGTTAATGGCTTGTGTGTGTATGAAATATTATGAAGGTAAAAAGAAAAAGTTACTTTAAAAGTTGTCAGCTGAAGGACCAGCCAGAAAAGTTTTTAAAAAGCTAAAATTATTAAATGTCAGAAACAAATTAATTTATTTGCTCTAAGAAATGGAAGGAGAATGAAAGGCCATTTAATGTGGTTATTTGGATGATATCTTATATTTTTTCCAATTGATCAAATAGGCATCATGACAAGGTTACTAATAGTTTCAATTTTTATATTATTTTGTACAGGCGCATGGATGTATGGGAAGTGGGTGGGAAGGCAGAGGGGCTTGGGAAAATAGTCTGTATTCCCTCCCTATCAGGAAGACATGCCTGCTGCATGGACTCTATTCAAAGAGCTAAAGCCTTCGTCTAACTTTAAGATTTTACTCCAAACTCATTATTTAATTAACTGAGAAAACTTTGCCATTATTTGATTTAGAACCATGAAATCTCCCTGGTTAAATTACACACCTGTTTTATCAGCTCTTTCTTGCCTCTTCTGACCACCCTATGGTTCTGTAATTTTTCCCATTATCTTCACTGAGACCTCATTATTGGGCCATTTGGAGGGTCTTGTCCCACTGACCAAAGACTGCCTTGTTCCTCGGTGTCTGCATTTGATTTCCTTCTGTGCTGCCTTAAATCCCTCCTGTGGTGTTCCTTGCCTCATGTCCATCCTCTGCATGGGTTTCTTATTTCTCCCGGCCCTGCATATCAATAGGACCAAGGTGGCATCATCTGCCTCCCAATTACAACTGCAGTCAGCATTTGTCAGTCACCTGACTTTTCCACCCTAATTCCTACCATCATCTCAAAGAACATCACCCTCCATGTATGTGATTCTCTAACATATCCTAGCTCCTCACTGAGCTACAAAGGTATTCACTAGACTTGGTTGTAGTCTCAAGAGTATTTGCTTCTGGAAGATTAAGCATCAATGCTTCTGAATATCATACGCTATACTTCTAAGGCTTTCATTTTGTTATTTTCGTGAAAGTACTTTGCTGATTTCCATGTCGTAGCAAATGTCCTGATTTTTCTTTGTTCTTCAAATGTTTTAGTCCATTCTTCCGTTAATGTCTGTGAATCCCTACCCCGGGTCTTGTGTGTTTAGGGAAAACTACTTATTGTTACTGGTGCTGTCTTTGTTTTTATTACTATAATTGACGTCCAGAAGGGCCTGGGGTTTGTCCTTTTGGCCATTTTCTTATGAGTTCTCCTAGTTCTTTGACCTTTGCTTCCTTCACTGTCCCCATCTGGCAAATTCTAACATTGTTTAATCCAAACCATTACTTTTCTGATTTACTCTCCCATTTTCCTCAGCAATTTATTCCTTCACATTGTTCCCCTAACAACAGCTTATCCCAACCTTAGCTTTATTTCTAGTTCACATTAGGAAAAAAGATGTAGATGCTGACAGTGGAATAATACATAGCAATTAGAAGCAATTGACTAGCAGCTCACCCATTGGCATGGACAGATTGTGAAAACATATTGCTGACGAAAAGAAAAGAAAAAAAGGAAAGAAAGAAAGAAAGGAAGGAAGGAAGGAAGGAAGGAAGAAAGAAAGAAAGAAAGAAAGAAAAAGAGAGAGAAAGAATATAATAATATTTGTGCAGATTAAAAAATATATATAGAACACAAAATGAAACCAAACTTTTTATAAGAAGCTAAGCTTCTTCCATCTTTTCTACCCTGGTTTGTTGCACTGGTCTATTAACTGGTCTCTCAATTTTAGCCCTGAACCTATTACAGTTGATTTGTTAAAATTCTCCCAAGGCTTCCAAAATCCTACGGGACCCAACAAAACCCAGCACAATTTGTCCACTGTCTTGCTTTCTTCTCTAAGTTCATCTATTCTGGCTACTGTGGCTTCTTTCCTTGAACAAACGAGGAACACTTTTCCCTTGGCCCACTCCCCTTGGGCGACTTCTACTCGCCTCCCAGATATCCCATGGTTTGTTCCCTCTGCTCAAGTGTTTCTCAAAAATGTATTCAAAGCCTACTTCTTTGGGTCCTCCAGGGAGGAAGTGGATGGTCAGTGAATATATATGTATGTAAAACAGAAAAGAAATATTCTTGGTCCCTTCCCCCAGGAGCTTCACGTTCTAGTATGTTTGCCTTGGGGGGCTGGGAAGGCGAGTTGGTGGGAGACAGATAATAAACAAAAGCAGCAATCTGTATAGCATTTTAGAAAGAGAAACATTTTATGGAATAAAATTAGGCAAGGGAGAGGGACAGGGACTGCAGGTTTGGGGATAGAAGATACATTAACATTATTTATTTATTATTATTTTTTGGATGCTCCAATGACTTTGTTCACTCCCTCTTCCTGGGGGTAGGAGGACCTCATAGCTGGAGAGCTGGAAAGGAAATCAGGCAATTGTTGTCTCAGTATGGGCCATTAAAGGGAGCAGAGGGTATCTTGTATCTCTAGGTACCGTCTTCTCATCCACCATAAGCATGGGCACAAGGTGTCTCCAGTTGTTGTCCAGAGCATCTAGCATTATTTTAAATGCATGCTCAAGGAATTCCTTGTCGGGAAAGTGACAATTAATCAAAGAGTAGAAAGAAGAAAGGAGGTGAGCTGTTTGGATATTTGCAGGAACTGAGCCCTAACTGGAGGAGGAGCCAGAGCAGATGCTGGTAGGTGGGTGTATTCTAAGAGCACACAAGAGTTTGCTGTTTCTGGACCTCAAGAGTGAGGGGGAGTCAGATCAGAGGTTGCAGAGATGAGGGTGACCACGGGTACAGGACTCTGCAGGCCTTTCTAAGGATCCATGCTTTCTGTTCCTTGGGAAGCTTTCTGAAGGTTCTCAGCAGAGATGAATCTCAGTCCGTTTTCAAGTATTTGTTCCAATGTCACTTGCTCAGTGATACTCTGACTGCCCTAATCAGAACCCCAATCTCACCTTTCCTGGCCACTCCCTATTCTTATTCTCTGATTTCTTGTTTCTTTTTCTTTCCTTTTTTTTTTTAAGATTTTATTTATTTATTTGACAGAGACAGATCACAAGTAGGTAGAGAGGCAAATGGTGGGGGAGCAGCAGGCTCCCCACTGAGCAGAGAGCCCGATGCGGGGCTCGATCCCAGGACCCTGGGATCATGATCTGAGCCAAAGGCAGAGGCTTAACACACTGAGCCACCCAGGAGCCCCTTCTTGTTTCTTTTTTTTTCTTTTTTTTTTTTTAAAGATTTTATTTATTTATTTGACAGACAGAGATCACAGGTAGGCAGAGGCGGCCAGAGAGAGAGGAAAGGAAGCAGGCTCCCTGCTGAGCAGAGAGCCTGATGCGGGGCCTGATCCCAGAGTCCTGGGATCATGACCTGAGCCGAAGGCAGAGGCTTTAACCCACTGAGCCACCCAGGTGCCCCCCCCTTCTTGTTTCTTGATAGCACTTATGAGTATCTAAGCTGCATGTTGTATTTATTTAATTTTTTTCTCTCTTTTATGCTTCCTTTCCTCATATTAGAATGGAAAATCCATAAAGGCAGTACATAGTTTTTTGTTTTGTTCACTGATATATTCCCTAACTGCATCTACACATGCATATATTAAGAATAATGCACCATCGTTTAGATAAATATCACAGGTAAGTGCCTGTAGGGGCAGAGTAGATGAATGAAAGTGGAAATAGGGATAAAATTAATCACTAAATAAAATGAAAGAGGAAACTTACATGGATCTGTGCTACTACATGTTGAGTAAAATGTACTCAACCCCTGGCAAACAAGATAAAAACACGTATATACATGTCTAATAGAGAAAGGCTCACGGGTTCAAATTTCTTTAAATTCCTGATCTTCTATGATAAATGTTATTGCCTCTGTGTCCATTTTCAAATCTACTCCATCCTCAACTTAGACAGAAGTCCCTCTTTTATACAAAGTGAGTTCTTTCATGTTTGTTCAAGATTATGTTCCCCCTTTTTTTTCCCCCTGGGGACATTGCTTCCTAATTTTTGTCCTCTACTTTCAGACTTTTAACCTTTTACTCTCCAAAATGCCTTTCTCTTCAGTTCATTGATATGTTTATGTCTTTCCCATTTTAACAAACAAAAATGAAAACACGCAAATAGAAAACTTCCCACCCCATATATCTTTCCAAATGCTGCTCTGTTCCTTTCAGAGCAAAGCTTTGAGAAGTGGCCTAAATATTTGGTTTCTACTGGGCAACTTCCAGTTAACAGAATCATTTATCAAGCTGATTCCTGACCAGGGAGCTTATGTGGCTCAGCCAGTTGAGAGTCTGATTCTTGATTTTGGCCCAAGTCATGATCTGGGGGTCATGGGATCAAGCCCTGCATCAGAGTCTATGCTCAGTGGAGAGTCTGCTTGAGGATTCTCTCTGGCACTCCCCCCACTCATGCGTGTACACTCTCTCCTCTCTCTCTAAAAGTCAATCAATCAATCTTATAAAAAACACAAAAAATTGGTTTCTGACCTTACTATACACCTAATGCTCTTTACTTAGGAGTGCCATTCATTTGTTAATTGTTGTGACAATTTAAAAGACAGTTGCATATATATAATACGTGTCCTCATTCTGCTGGACATTGGGAATGCAAATGTGGCAGAAGAGAGTTTCCTCACCTATATATCTATTACTATCACCTTCTTGGGCATGAAATGTATCACTTCTGGGTGTTAACTGCTCTAAAATAAAAGACATAGGCTTTTAAAATAGAACTCAGAGAAAGAAAGGAAAAAGAAATCTCTCTGCATAAAAACACAGCAGTTATGCCACAAAAAGTTTGCTTGACATTGTAAGTGGCTAATTTTCTTATTGATATTTGATCCTGAGAATAAAAGTTATTCTTTCCTTCAACATTTTCTCTAATCTCAGAGATCCATAACTTCTCAATTCCATTTTAAGAAAAATTAAGCCAAAGGGAAAGTTTGTCAACCAAGAATGGAGTTTGAAAAAAAGAGGTGGGGGTATAGGGCAGGAATTGGGAAGCAAAATTCCTTTCGGGACACGAGGGCATGTGGGGAAGAAGTGAATAAGAAACAAATTTATAGGAAGGTGAGAGGCCCAATTGTACTGGGAATTGAGAATAGGGAAGAATGAAATTCTTCCATGTTCAGGAAAAAACTAGTGGGTGAGATGAGCAGTCGTTATAGGTGTCTTCTTGTCCCCACTCAAAATGGAATCTGTATGGAGGAAACTTGGGCCAGAAGTGAAGAAGTTCTCTGTACATCCTTCTGAATCTGGGCACTGAATTTGTCCACTAACAGAGACAGGAGACTAGATTCTATAAAGAACTCTACTCCTGTCTCCATCCCTTGCTACTGATGTTATATAAGAAGTAAGGTGCTTCCTGAGCCCTCTGGGAATGCTAGCCTAACTACAGAGGGACACTTCAAGTAAGCAGTTGGAACTAGATAAGGCAATCACGTTAATGGTGTGTGTGCCAAGTGCAGCAGAAGGAGAACAAGTATCCAAATTGACCCTTTGAGTATCAAGTGCAATGTCTCAGAGAAATATAGAATTTGAGCTGAGAGGTTTAAGATACAAAAAGTTGGTTACACTCCTAAAAGAAAAGAATAAAGGCAGAGGGAACAGTGCATACAAAGAAAGAGAGGGGCAAGGCTTTTTCTGGAATCTATAGGCAGTTCAATATCATGGAATCAAACATAGGGGATCATAGCTAGGGAAAGTAGAGGGGGACTATGCGGTTGGATCGGGAATCAAGAGTTAAATGTTGAAAGTCATAAATAAATAAATAAATAAAAGCATAGGTAAAATATTATGTCTCACCAAAGAGCTTATATTTTTATCATGTAGGTCAATGGAAAACTATTGAAGAATTTTGGGAAGGGGGGGACCATGGCAACGTTTGTATGCTGGCACGCTTACTCTGTCTTTCTCATGGCAGGTAGACCGGGGAAACCTAAAACATTTCTCAAATAATCTTCCACAGAACATGTGTTTTGTATGATTTTCTTCCAAGTAAGTATGTGGTAGTTAAATACATTCAAGGGAAAACTGCATACTTTACCTTCTTGGAAGGCCACAATGCACATTAAATGCGCTAAAGTTGTCTCTAGTAAAGAAAACTGCGTCATAAACTTAACCCCGGGTTTCCCAAACTTGTCTAATGTCTATGACGGTGTTCTCTATCACAAAAAAGGGAGAAGCCACGTTTAAACAGAAACGTAGTTATTAAAAAATATTAAGCAACTAACTGATTCTCCAAGAGGGCCTGGAAGCTAGGATTGTAAGCTCTACAGTGAGAAAAAGCCTCAGTGGTATACCACAAAGACTGCTTTCAAGGAAATGCATTGCTACTACTTAAATCCATTACCTCAGTTCATACCAGTGAGAATTAGGATCACATGTCAGAAATTCTTCTGTAAGTGCTTTGGCAAAGCTGGCCACCTCCACAGCTAAATTCTACAAAAGGTTGATAATTATGTGTAATTTCACTCTGCTCATTCCTAAAACTGATTTTGCAAGTGACTCTGATTGGAGGAGCCAAGGTAAATGTGACCATTCTGTGTGCAAGAGAGACTAAGAATTTGAGTTCAGGCTCTGACAGAGGAAACAGGAGTCAGACTGAAGGAATTTAAAATGTCGATTCTTTCAAGCATAGTGAATTACCACAATATAATTAATATCCAGAAGTGTGACTATAGGATTCTTTCCTACCTATTGCCTATTCACTAATAACCTCTTGGAACAAGTATCTCTCATTAACCTACTTTGGGAAACACTGAATCAGAAGCAAGGAGAGTCGTAAGAAGGCTTAATAAATAAGCCCAAATCCTTAGATCTTTGCAGTTTCTCTAACTCACTATTTCCACTTAAAAATTTCTTGTCCTTGTAATGGGTAAGGATTTAGCCAAAATACGATCACTTTTGCAGCTATCTGCTTTATTATAAATACCCAACAACCTCAATATTGATTAATTAGATATGGTAAAAATGTATGGAGCAAGAGATAATTTTTGGTAGAAAGGCAACATTTTTAAATGATGCCATCTTCTTTAGTTTTTGGTTTAAAGAAATCCCTTCTCTGCTGCTGGCCACTGTTAAACGTTTTCAAGGGTAGGTGAGAATTGTGAACAGAAATTTACCTAGAGGTACATTCCAAAAGAATCTGCTTCTATACCTGATTTGCTTCCATGTTCACATATAGAGTGTGTTGGGAAGGAAAGGGAAAAAAAAAAAAAGAATTTAGGGGGAAACTAAATTGCAAAGAGGAGGAATGTATTAGTTTCCTGAAGTTGCCATAACAAGTAACCACACCTTGGTAGCTTCAAATAATAGCAGTTTCCTCTCTCACAGGTCAGAAGGATAGAAGTCTGGCCTCAATGTGTCAACAGAGCAGCATTGCCTTGGAACTTCCCAGGTTTCCTTGGAGAATACATTCCTTGCTCCTTCCCATTCTAGTGGCTGTATTTCTTTACTTGTGATCATATCCCTCCAATCTCTGTCTGAAGGATCAGATTGCCTCCTTCTTTTCTGTCTCAAGTTTCCCTTTGCCTTTCTCTTATAAGGACTCTTTTCATTCCATTTAGAGCCCACCCTGATAATCCAGATGATCTCCTCATCTCAAAAGACTTAATTTCATTTGCAAAGATCCTTTTTCCAGATAATGTAACATTTACAGGCTCCGCACATTAGAATATGGCCATATCTTTGGGAGAAGGGGGAAAGTCATTATTTAGTCCACTAGAGAGAGGGAAAGTAAAAGCTAAGTTCACTAACCTTTCTACTTTCCAGAGTCCACTCCTGTAGGAAGAAGTAGAACTGGAGGCAAAGAATCTCTCTGATTTTGGGGGGTGGCATATTAGTTAGGGTTCTACAGAGAAACAACAAATAGGATATGTGTGTGTGTGTGTGTGTGTGTGTGTGTGTGTGTGTGTAGACAGAGATATCTATCTATCTATCTATCTAGATTTATTTTAAGTAATTGACTCATGAGATTGTGGAGTTGCAAGTCCAAAATCTGCAGAGCAGGCCAACAGGCTAGAGACCCAGAGAAGAGTGCCAGTCTGAGCCCAAAGGAAGTCTGCTGGAATTATTCATTTTTGCTTGGGGGTGTTCAGTCTTCTGTTCTTTTAAGACCTGCAGCATCTTGGCTAAGACTCAGAGGGTAATCTGTTTACTCAAAGTCCACTGATATAAATGTAAATCTCATTTAAAAAAAAATACCTCCACAGAAATGTCCTTCAGAATAATATTTGACCAAACATCTGAGCACTATGGTCCAGCCAGGGTTACACCGAATATTAACCATTAAAGTTCAGGTGATTCTAAAATAAAGAAAGTGTGCCCTTCTTTGACTGGAAATTTCTGAAGTTAGGGGTTCATTGAAGGTTACTTTCCAGGACAGCTTGGGGAAGTGTAGCCTCCTGTTTTGATAGGAGAGCCTGGAAGACACACGCCCTCCTTCCCTCCTCTTCTCCCTAGCAGTTGTCCTTGGATGTCAGTGTGCATAGATTATAACCTACTGGGCTCTTTAGAACCCAAGAGAGAAGAACCAGAGCCTAAAGTCACTCAGTCAAGTGATGACCCATAAGACCTTCTGAGGGTTCAGCACTTGATGCTGACAGAAGTCAAAGAGAGAAAGACTAAGGATCTTCCAAAAGGCGAGGAAATGGACATTACCCTGGCCAAAACCACAACAGCAGCAAGAATCAATGACATCAGATCAAATAAAATCTAGAACCTAGGTACCTTCCTTCCACTCATCAGTGCGAGGTTGAACGTGTGGGCAGCAGTGGACTCCACCAGAACCAGGGACCAGATTGGGGGAAGATCAACGTACCGAGTCAGCTGTAAAAGACCTCCTACCCAATACCCATGCACATATGTCCACCACGCATAACTTTCCCCCATATACAGGCTCCGCCTGGAAAGGAAAAAGAACCTTGAATGTGATGTAAATCTCATCCAACGGAGATTCAGTTTCCTTTGATTTTAAGATTAAGATTTTTTGCATCATCACTGAAATTTGAAGTTCCTGAGTTAAGCTTAGTTGTTGAGATGTGTTACCTTCTCAAATTTCTAAAACACATAAACAGTGGAGTACAAAAGTTATATGCGATTTTGTTATAGAAGTCTATTTTATTACATCAAAAATATTTACTATATATTGTTAAATTTAAAAAACCTGTAAATTGCCAAATAGCAAATTTGCCAAATAGCCAAATAGGGTATCCATTTTTCTATTAAAACTAAAATTAAAAACTTAATAAACACACACATAAACACAGAATAATATATAAAAATATGCACCTAACGCCTGGAAAGACATACCACAAAGTGATACAGTGGTTCTCTCTGGGTGGTGCACCTGTGGTTGATTTTTTTTTCCATTTTTAGTTTATCTGTATTCTCTAGATTTTCTACATGAACAACTCCTACTTTGGTAATAAGAGAAAAATAACTACATGGAACACAAGTGCCCTCTTCACTTGCCTGGATTCAATTGACCCACTGACATAAACTTTAATATTCAGTCCCTTTTGAGTTTGTTAGGTATATGTATGTCCTTGGACCTGATCACTGCTTGTGAATTGATAATATCAACTCTCTAGAAGTGATCAACTGTTTTCTAAAGTGTCCACTTGTGATGGATAAAATAATGTGCCCACACTTCATAGAGGGAAATGCCAACCAAGAAGCAAGTTGCCAGTTCAGTTTTTAAGGTTCAGTTGCATATGTCTGAGTGACCAGATGTTCGCTCCCTGTGTGTTGTGTGGCTTTGCCTCACTTGAAGCAGCATTTGAGGACTGCTGAACTTTAATTTTTTTAAAGGTTTTTATTATGCCTAGAATTGCTTCCCACTTTTTAGCAGCACTATTTTTAAGATGTTCAAATCTTGATTTAGTGTATCTTCTTGTAAGTTTTATTTTCATAGCTGTTTCCTATATTAATGGCTATTGCCTTTTTTTTTTTTCATTTTATCTTAAGCTCCTGTTAAGGACAGAGCTCTATGATCTATCGTTCCTAGGAATTACTTCAAATTTTCTCATTACTGCAAGACATTAAGTTGCCAAGATATGATTTACTTTAGTAAGTGGCTTTTATGTCATCTACATTGGAGAGTTTTTGTGACTGTTATTTAAATTTCATTTCCCTGGCAATTTGTCTCAGTGTTAAAAAAAAAAAAAAAAAAAAAAGAAGAGACTATCTGTAGGAATCTACCAAGACACCTAAGACATTAGATGACCACCACCGCCTCGTTAGGCAGACACCACCACAATAGATCCCACAGCACACGAAACCTGGGCAGCCCCGGGATAAAGCCGAGGAGAGGGGTATTCCTTGGCACCGCCTTTCCAAATGTGTTCCTATCAACTGCACACATTTCAGAATATGCTGAAGCAAAGAGAAGACCACAGAAGTGGAAAATTGGAAGGCAAAAAAAAAAAATCCCCTCAGGCAAAGATTTAAAGTTAATTTTCAAGAATGTTTAGGTGGAGAATGCTTGCTGGAGCTCGATAAAGGTAAAGAGTACAATAGAAGCTTTCTGTTCCTATGCTGAGGGACTGTGTTGAACTGGCTGATAAGAAAATGAAATTGTGTCAGCAAACACAAGGTGACGATGAAGGGGTTCGGTTGTGCTGAGGGCTTGCTAAGCAGGGCTCAGAAAACTGTCACCATCTCCATCTGAGAAAGTGATGTTTTACATGTTATTACGGTGCAATGTTTGGAGGAAGAAAAATATGAGGTTGATAGAAAGAATCAAATTTAAATGATTCCCCCATTGGACGGCAAAATATTCCAATATTTTTATATAACACATTAAGGAAGAGCAAAGAATTTGAATTATTGGGTTAAAACAAATATTTAAGAGAAGCAAAATAATAACACATTATATATGAGTCTTAGTTCGAAAGTTGCTAAGATAATTTAGTAGTCGTATTTTATTTGCTGATAATGTCTATGGCCATTATTATTATTCCTTTGATTTATAATGTGCACTTACTTTTAAAATCTCTAGGAACATGTAAATTACAAAATCCTACATGATTTAAACAATGGCATAACTAACAATGGCATTTAAGAATTGTGTTAGCACTACAACATCACTGTTACTCATATCAGCAGACCTTAGGTGTATTATCTCAGAAATTACGTTATTGAATTATTCCCATTCTTGTCATCATATATATTCCTGTTCAATGGCACTAACCTAAAAGATCATTTAAATGTTAAGAATAAACCTTTTAAGTCACATTTTTCAGTAATGTCCCCACTAATAATTTTAGAGTTGGTCTAAATATTTTTTTTCCTTCAGTGATACCATCTTCAGAAATTGCCCTTATTAAAAATAATAATAATGACCAGGCACTATGTGCCATATGATGCACCATACATATCAACAATCTTATGAGCTAAGACTATTACTGGATGTGTTTTTGCAGAGGAAGGCAATCAACACACAAAGAGGTTAAATAACTGCTTTCCAGTATCACGTCGCTGATAGCATAGGCTTAAACCCAAACTCTCTTGGCGTGGTTTTCAAAGGAGAAACACTTCCCCTTTCATCACTCATCATTTCAAGTTAATTTAAAGTGTTTTGTTCTCATTTTTTAAGGCAAATGATAATAACAAAATATTCACTTGTGTGGCATGAATTGTTAATTGCCGAACAACTATATATTCAGAAACGTTTGTACTTTGGGCCAAATTTTTCAACTTTCTGGTTCTGTGTTTCTTCTTTTCTGCTGAAGTCCAGTTGGGGGTTGGGCAAGAGGGACTGAACAGAACAAAAATGACGAGGCAGAAAATCAGAAGAAGTTCCTAAAGCAGGCAATGAAGGAAGTTTAAGCAACTAAAACATTCTGCAGTTAAATAGGCAGATGTCCTGGCAGGTGACAGAGTTTGGCGATCAAGTCCCATAAAGTCATTAGCATGAGGAAGATAAGTTCAAAACTATTGCAACCCCAGCCAAATGGTATTCAGAGGCATGTGCCCGGTCTTTAGAAAGGCGACAGAAGACTAATGCCATTGAACAGAAAACTCAAGCAAGTAGGATAGTGGGATCCAAGGAATAAAACAATAACCTGAAATTCATAGCACATACTTCTTTGGATCAGGAATAAAAAGTGAAAGTAAAAATCAATCTTGCTGATAAGATGGAACATGAAACATTTTCCCAATGGATCAGGGACAAAGCTAACAAAAACAGTGTTTCTAAAAGAGTCATACCCAAGGCCACACCACACCCAAGATACTACTAATGACAAGACATCCACAGGCCTGTTTCATTTCTCCCATTTCTTAAATAAAGATTACTAAAACACTGAATTGTGGAACTAGTCCACTTATTGAATTCATTCATCTCAAAATGGGACCCCTACTTCCATGTGTCTGCTTAGAATCAATCAGGACCAGCTAAAATTCTGAGATCCTTTCTTTCCTATAGCCTTTTCCAAATTGCCCCCACAATAGCTGTGGTGTGTGTTCTCTTTTGCTTCAGGAAACTAATTATTACCTCATCCAATTCCCAGACCCAAGTCCAATGTTGGGGGTGGGGGGATGTTCTTCCACATATAACACTGGGAGGGTGTCCAAGATATCCTATCAATTCTGACATTCTCTACCTGGAGATAGCATCAGACTAAAGGTTAAAGGTTAAAGGTTCAGTCTATAAGTCTATCCCTCTATACCATACTTCAGATAACAGTCACAACCCCTAGGTTGTTACTTATGCTTCTGATGACCAACTACAGACTGGAGGGTCCGACAACTTCCTCCTTAGGTTCAATCAATTGGCTAAAGTGGTTAACAGAATTTAGGGAAACACTTTTGTTTACCAAGTTTATTAAAGGATATGATAAAGAATATGAATCAATAACCAGATGATAACGTGCATAGGGTGAGGTCCCCAACAAAGGAGCTTCTGTCAGCATAGAGCTTGGGGTCTGACTCAGTGGCAAGTGTTCTGGTTCCCCAACCTTGGAAGTTCTCCAAAAAACAGTCCAAGAAGCTGTCCTCTTGGGTTTTTATGGAGGCTTCACTACATAGTCATATTTGGCTAAGTCATTGGCTATTTGCTGATTTGACCTCCATCCCCTCTCCCCTTCCTGGAGGTCAGGAGGTTGGGACTGAAAGTTCCAACCCTTTAATCAGGTGGTTGGTCCTCCTGGCAAACCCCCCATCCTTGGGTGGGGTCCTTAAGTCACCTTCATTAGTAACACAATACCCATTCACATTTATGGCTTTGAAGCATTTTCAGGAACTGAGGATAAAAACCAAATATATCTGAAATACGTATTTTGGTCATCTGAATGAACAAATATGTATTTCTTATAAATCATTTTATCACACCTCACTTTCTTACACTACATTTGTTTTTCTGGTTGTCTCGTCAGTGGGCTTCAAGAACTAAAAGAGACCAGTTCTTAGAATCAACATGCTTGGGCAAAAATGATTTGCTGTTTCCATGAGATTAGCATGCAGTGTACCTGACCAGAGTGAGACTTTGGTCTAGAACACTGAGAGGAGCTACGCAATGAAGTTAAGTGGCCCGAGCTACAAAGTTCGGAAAGATTGAGGTCCAGGAAGTCAAGAAGGTAGATATAGCCAAAGATCATTTATACCATAGTTACCCAATTTACTTATATTTTATATTAGAATTACAGAGACTTGAGATTTAGGTGGTCTTTTAGGTAATACAGTATGGGAGTTGGGCACTCCATTTGTTTAAATGTTTCATATTAATGTCAATTTTGTGATAAATATATTTAAAAAGATCTAAGATTGTATCAATGGATTTTTAAACTTGTCTCTGTTTTCTTCTATAAAGAAAGTTCAGAGCTTGTAATCATTGTCTGAGAGATTCTATCCTTGACCCAGGGGCATTTATGTTTGATATAAATTTCCTTAGCAAGGCTTTCATGGACTGTCAGATTTGTTATGAAGACAGTATGAGCAGAAGAAATGCATTGCTTTATCCCCCCCATTTTTTTTTTTTTACAAAACATAAATATTCCACAACATTTAAAACATAGGATGCAATCCACTACAAGTATAATCTTGAAGATGTTTCTAGGCTTCCCTGTTTATTTACCAAAAAAGTGAAATGAAAAGAAACACAGTACCTAAACCTCATTACAAATTCCTGAGTGTGCAGTAAAGGTGCAGCTGCTAGCTATTCATCACCTAAACTTTGCTTTGTTTCTATTGACAGATCATTTTAATAACCACAATTCTCCAGTTGATGTAAAGTATTCCACATTTCCATGCTTGAGCAATTTATTATCTAACTGCCTGAAATAGGAAATTTTATTTCTGCACTTCTCCCTGGTAATTCTTCTTCCTAGTACATTTTTTTTTCTCTTAAAAGTGCACTGAATAACAATGTCTTTTCAAAAAAATTTCAGTCTGACAGTTTAGTCAAACCTGACAGACAGTATGAAACTATTGAAACAGAAGGTACTCAGTGTCATGTGACCTGTGGTCCTTGAGAACTGTTTCCTACGTTGGTTGACCCAACTGGTGATCTTTTTTGTCTGAATTTATAGAGTGTTTAAATTAAATAATTTTTTTAAGCGGAAAAACTAACACATATATATCAGGGACAGTGTTCAGTTCGGCACTGAGTAGGAAGAAAGATAGATGTGTGTCCACTGCCTTACATCTTCCTGCTGTTCAACCTCTCTCTCAAGCCTTCCCTCCCTTCTGCTTAATGAGAGGTGGAAAACAGCACTAATTCTTTTTATCATGGTTGGTCTAAGAATCAATACCGCAATGACATTCTTTTGAGCAGTAAGGCATCTCTCCCATATTGTACTCTAAGTTAATGATGTGACAAGATCCTAGAGAAAATACACTCCAGTTTTGTTTATGACAATAAATGAGGCTTGGGTTGTCAACTTCTTCACTTTATATATTGAGCTATGAAGCTGAAAAATACTGACTACACATGAAATAAGAAATCACGGTGTTTTGTAGAGATGAACTTCATCACGTCTCTTTCATGCCATTAACTGGCTGAGTGCAAACTGACTTGAGAACAACCTGATAAAGTTTATATTTTTAGTCTGGGCAAAAAGCAAATGAGAGCTCAAAAGGCTATTTTCATCACCCTTGATGATTTTGTTCTTCATTGCGTTTCTTTATTTCTTGCTAAAGCTATTTTGCTAAAGGCTACAATATACTGAGAATTAGAGCTAGTGGAGTGGAAGTAAGTCGGCTTTGAAGCTAAGTGGCCAGACTGCCTCCCTCCGGCAAAAGTATCTCCTTATGATAAAGCAGAATTCCTTTATAATGGGCCTGGTGAACTTCTAAGAGATTACCCAAGTGTCAGGCCCAGTTTAGAATGTACTTAGGATACCGTTTGGAAGGAAGAAATGCCATGTTTGTTCAAGTAAGCCTTAAAAATAACATTCAAGCTTTACCTTCTTTTTTCCCTCCTGCAGGCAAGGCAGAATAAAGTTAAGGATAAGGGGAAACCTATAATCAGCCTCAGGGAAAGGGCTCATAACGGTACACTTTTGAAATACAAGAAAGAGTTTGGAGGGAGCCTAAATAACTTCTGTGTCTGCCTCTATCAACTTCTGGTTCCATATAAGGTTATAGGCCTTCTAGCAGTCAAATCACTACGGCTTTGAGGCTGCGTCCCTTGTACTGAAAAAATCTTGTTCTGGTCCTCAACTTCTCTTCCTGAGGTAATCTCCAACGCCCACTAGAGTTAGTTTTGAGCAAGACTAAATCAATCCTGGTAACTGTCATTGGAAAATCTTATTGGTCGGAGGTGGAGTCCTTGCCAGCATCGTCTTACCACCATGATCTGGGCAGACGAAATTGTTCGGATCAATATTTGCTGACCACGTCTCTATACCCTCTTCCCAGTTTCCCAGGATGTAAGGTTGAGGAACACAAAATGAGCTACATCCTCTGCCGGTCCTTTGCTATTTTTTTTTTTTTTTAAATATGTACTGTGGGTTCTCTCTCTCTCTCTTTTAACAAGGAAATACAAGTGAGCAAGATAAACCAATGGTGCACAGAGAACTTCCCCAAAACCTCTGCTATTTCTCCCAAACGATCTATTGTGGGGCTGTCAACAGTCTAATTTATTTATTTATTTATTTCTAGGAAAAAAAAAATCATTTATAAGATTATTGTGCATCTATAGACAAACTCAACTTACATAACTCTACACAACCCATCAGTATTTCTATTCCAAATCAGAAGACTTCAAGTTTTATTCCTGAATGATCAGGAGGTACTTGTCTTATATGTATGGAACTGAAGAACCTTTCCTAGTGCCTTTCCTGAAGCAGAGAAAGTTTAGCTTCAAAGGTAAATTATACCTTCTAAAAACCCATGCTGTCAGACAAGATGAAGAGGCAGTCCTTTATTAAAAGTCAAAATGAAATAGTAACATAGAAGCAAACAAATCATATTCCTAAATCATTTTTACTGGGAACCAACCTATGTAATATGTGCCCGTTATCTACCTAAGTGCTTGATACATGACATCTGTGGTATTGTCCCAGGAACCCTACAGAAGTATGTCAATCTCTGCCTAATAGAATTTGGATCTAGTATTTTTTAAAGAAATATTTGTCTTACACCATACACAAACATAAACTCAAAATGGATTGAAGAACTAAATGTGTGACGTGAAACCACAAAAGTCCCAGAAGGAAATAGTAGCAGTAATCTCTCGGACATCAGCCTTAGCAACGTTTTTCTAGATATGTCTCCTCAGGCAAGGGAACACAAAAATAAAAATAAGCTATTGGGACTACATTAAAATTAAAAACAAAACAAAACAAAATGAAAAACCTTTATATAATGAAGGAAACCAAGAACAAAACAAAAAGGCAATCTACTAAGTGGGAGAAGTATTTGCAAATAATATATCTGAAAAGTGGTTAATATCCAAAATATATAAAGAAGTTATACAACTCAACACCAAAAAACAAGTAATCCAGTTTAAAAATGGACAGAGAAACTGAATAGGTATTTTTCCAAAGAAGACATACACTCCAATTTTAGTAAATGTGCTGCTGAAGTGAGCACCAAAGAAGACATACAGATGGCCAACAGACAGATGAAAAGATGTTCAACATCAGTAATTATCAAAGAAATGAGAATCAAAACCACAATGAGATTCCACCTGACACCATAGAAGACAGAGTGTTCAACAGTAGTTGCTGTGGCAAATAACCCCCAAACCTCAGTGGTTTAACATACACACACTCATGCATGCATACACACACACATGCACACACACACGCACTCACATGCAGAGTGAGTGTGTCTCCAGGGCAAGGTTCTTCCCCAACTTTGTGATTAAAGGATTCTGGCTCTTTCCATCATGTGACTCAGTCATGTCTGACTCTTTTGCATTCATCGTCAGAGCAAAGGGAAGAGGACAGTCTAGCTGAATATCTCTGGAAGATTTTAGTACACAGGACAGAAAGAAGCTAATACCACTTCCATTCACATCTCATTATTAAAACTAATCACGTGGGTGGATCTCTAAGCTAACCTCAAAAGAGGCTATGAAATTTTCTTCCATGTGCTCAACCAGCGACTGGAATGGGTGAGTAACTAACCAGGGTCTGCTACAATGTCCCTGACAACAGCAAGTTTCTGCAGGGTTAATGTGAAGTTTGTGAAGTTCTTTATAACCAACTAAGTATGAGCAGAAAGCCTGATGTAATTGTTGCTCTCATCACAAATCCTGTGCAACTCATTTTAGAAACCTAAACACATTATGGTATTTTAGTAAGGGTGATAGGCCATTTACTGAAACTATGCCTGGAAAGTCAAACTTCTCACTGCTTTGTCCCAGGATTGGAGATGCTGGGTATCTATTCAGAGAAGAAAAGCATGATGCGGCAAAATTTTGTGTGAGCGTACTTCCTGGCTCTGTGTTGGGACTCTGGCCTCTTTCATGAACAGGACTTACAAATAATCTCCAGCATTAAGAAAAAATTCCTTTAAGTTCTTTGGAAAAGAATAAATCCTGGGGCGCCTGGGTGGCTCAGTGGGTTAAAGCCTCTGCCTTCGGCTCAGGTCATGATCCCAGGGTCCTGGGATCGAGCCCCGCATCGGGCTCTCTGCTCAGCAGGGAGCCTGCTTCCTCCTCTCTCTCTGCCTGCCTCTCTGCCTACTTGTGATTGCTCTGTCAAATAAATAAATAAAATCTTTAAAAAAAAAAAAAGAGTAAATCCTAAGGAGATAGAGAATGCAAACCATTTTGATTTCATTTCAGGGTAATGGAGTCACTGTGAGTATGTGGGTGTGGGTGTTAGATGGGATTGGGCAGTTATTCTGAGTGTGGGACAGTGCTGATCACTCAGATTGTGCTCCAACCACAGTTCATAAAGATACATGCCTCAGCCTCAATACAAGGTCTGAAGTAGGGACAGAGGAAAAACCAGAAGGAGAATTTCATGAACCCGAGTAAGATGTCCAGGAAGGCCAGGCAGCCCGGCTCTGTGACTGGAGGACCAGCCTCAGCAGGAAGGGGTCAGCACTGCAGAGAATCAGAGTAACTGGCGGACTATTTTCTGAGCATATGTGTGACAGAAGGAATGACCTCTGGTATAGACTGAGAAGAAATTTGAGAAGATGGTAGAGGCAGGGGTCAGTGTTTTTCCTGAAGAGCTAAAGGGAAAGACCTAAAACTATACCAGTTTGTAGCTATTGTTGGGCCTGAATTTTTACCTCCAAATGTGATGTAACTGGGGACATCTGGCCTAGACTATGGTAGGCAGAACAGTAACTTCCCCACCACCTCGTTCCTCCTCCCCAGAAGAAATTCCTTGAGAGGATATGTTTTCTTTGACATGTTTGCCCAACTCACTTCAGGAATAAGATTAGGCTGCTAGACTAAGTTTGTTTTTTTGTAGCTCTGGATCTCTTCGATTTTCATCTCTGTTTCCTAAATTATCTCCATTGTTAGTGAGAGTTAAAGGGGAATTTTAGAGAAATTAAATTCTCTGAGGCAGACTATTAGCTACTAGAGAGAAAGCTCTCCTTTCAAAAATCAGCTAAATAATGACTAATGCCGTGCTGCTCTTCTTTTCATTTCTATAATATACATACGAAGCATGTTAACCATTATTTCTTAGATAGTTAAGAAACTGGAATTTGCTTCCTTTATTCTTGTTTCTTTCCAGAAATACTCACTTTAAAAGAAATGCAAATCAAAACTCCAATGAGATATCACGTCACACCTGTCAGAATGGCTAAAATCAACAACACAAGAAACAAACAGGTGTTGACAAGAATGTGGAGAAAAAGGAACTCTCTTGCACTATTGGCGGGAATGCAAACTGGTGCAGCCGCTCTGGAGAACAGAATGGAGGTTCCTCAAAAAGTTAAAAATAGAACTACCCTATGAGCCAGCAATGGCACTACTAGATATTCAATGGATACAAAAATTCTAATTCCAAAGGATAGATGCACCCCTATGTTTACAGCAGCATTATTTATGATAGCCAAAAGGTAGAAGCAGCCAAGTGTCTGTCAATTGATGACTAGATTAAGAAGATGAGGTGTACATTACAATGGAATGTTATTCAGCCATAAAAAAGAATGAAATCTTGCTCTTTGCAATAACATGGTTGACATGGATGGAGCTAGAGTATAATGCTAAGTGAAATAAGCCAGAGAAAGAAAAGTACCATATGATTTCACTTATATGTGGAATTTAAGAAACAAAAGAGCAAAGGGAAACACAGAGAGAGAGTGAAAATGAGAGAGAGAGAGAGAAAAATGAAGAAATAGACTCTTAACTATAGAGAACAAATGGATAGTTACCAGAAGGGGAGGTGGGTGAGGGTGTGGGTGAACTAGGTGATGGGGATTAAGGAGGGCACTTGTGATGTGCACCAGGTGTTGTATGGAAGTGTTGAATCACTATATTGTGCAACTGAAACGAATATCAAACTGTCTGCTAACTAACTAGAATTAAAATAAAAGCTTACAAAAGTAAAATAAAATAAAGTAAAATAAAATTAAAAAGCCAGTGATATATAATACACTGAGGATGATGTATTCAAGTGTTTCAACCATTGCAGAACCTCAAGGGCAGGGTCTTTCATGTTCTATGGATCCTTTGTTCTTTCCTGAATTTCTGATACAGGTCAAATGTAATACCCCTTACTTTTTAGCATATGGTTACATTCAAAATAGACCACATGGAGGATAGGGAGATGAAGTGGAGAAGGGAGTTGAGGGAAATTGGAAGAGGAGATGAACCGTGAGAGACTATGGACTCTGAAAAACAATCTGAGGGTTTTGAAGGGGCAGGGGGTGGGAGGGTGGGGGATCCAGGTGGTGGGTATTATGGAGGGTACGTATTGCATGGAGCACTGGGTGTGGTGCATAAACAATGAATTCTGTTACGCTGAAAAGAATTTAAAAAAAAAATAGACCACTCTGCATGGCTTCATATTAGTCCCAAACCATTGGTCTAGAACCTCAAAGTAACCACCAGTGAGTGGTGTCTGCTTGAGTTCTCTGGGTGGATCAGCTTTCTTGCTCTAAAAATGATATATAACTTCCTTCTAAAACTCTGTTAAGGATGTGGTCTTACATGCTTCTTTATAGAATTTACCTTTTGGCATTTCCTGCAAAGTCTATCTTGGGAATGATTCTTGGTAAATTCACATAAGATGTAGTTTCCTCTTTGTAGTTCTGTTCTCATCTGTGTTTTGGGGACCATGTTCCATTTCCTCTCTGTCTTTTTCTCTCTGAGAAGATATTGTGACAAATAGTACTTTATAAATACTTATTGGGTAAATCCATGGCAAATACAAGGTATACTTATTTGTACCTTATATAAACACATCAATTGTCATGTCAGTGTCTTGCCAGGGTTAGTTATGTGCATAATTTGGTTAAGACACAGGAAAACATTGTGTCACGATATAATGATATCAGACAGCACCAACCCCAAATTATAACACTTCTAGATAGTGAGGCCTATAACGAATAGTTGATAAGAAGCAAGAAATTGTAAAAACAAAAACAAAAACCACTTTTCTCCAAGCATAAACACTAAATAGTCCAACTCCAACAGCAGGTTTCACGTGGTGGGTATATAGCCCATTCTATTTGTCCTTGGGCTTAGTCCATTGATATGGAAGACTGAATCCAAAATTTTCAGAAGAGGCTATATGCATATCTCATGCTCAAGGAAGAGCGTTCTTTTTGGACCTTATTCCTATTCACTCCCAATACAATTTCTTGATCCTTTTGTTTCTTTTCACTCATACTACCCACCAAATTTCTATCTCCCTTTTGCCTGGCCTTTGGCTTGGATTATTAGGAATTTTCTCTTTCCTTATCATTGGAAGCAGGGGTAAAAAGAAATATGGAAGAAGATGCTCATGGATATTGAGAGAATCTGTAGAAAACCAGTAAATTTGTACTTCAAAGATTCAGCTCCTCTGGCATATAGTAAATACTTCACTAAAATAAGTGTCTGTCTCTTCTTCAACATTGAGTTACCTTACAGATGTTCTTTTTCTACTACTTTAGACTCAGAAGGAGGTTAGGAGGAAGAAGGTAAATCTGTTACAACATTGTTCTCCATGACTATTTTAATTCATTCATGGTTAATTTGAAGCAATGAGCTCATTCCATTGATGAGTAAGAGTGTATAAACTTACAGCAATGAAAACATTAATTGAGGTATCTTGGAAGACTGAGAGAGTTCTTGATCCCAGAATTTTTCTTTAACTAGAACTATTGAAACTAAATTTTAAAGTTCTAGGGGACAATCAAAATAAATCTATCTATCTATCTATCTATCATCTATCTCTTCAGTTCATTAAATGAAGCAGAGACAAGCAAAGCTTTTAGATCCATTATTTAATATTTTATGTAATCAGAGATAAATATTTTTCCTGGCTACAAGTTTTAGAGCTACTGATACCTCTTGAGAATGATAGCTTAAGCAATAGCAAAAAAGAAAAATTTCCCAGAAGTTCTTATATATTTTATATTATATAAATATATACATGAATACATATATTATGATATAAATATTTTTATGATGCAATAATATATATTACAATGATAATATATAATACATAATTATACAATATATATTACAGTGATCTTATCTGAATCAGATGATCTGTTTTGATTTTCCTCTAGGGTAGTGACATTACTAATGTGAGTTTTTCATTTACTTTGGCAAATATATTATTTTAGTTGACTTACTTCCCAGTTATTTTGCTGTTCATTAATGTCCTCATCATTGGGTAGAGGAGTGTGGGGGTGAGAGGAAGTACAGCAAAAAAGAGACTTAGCTCAAATGAATCAAGTTTGCATCTTATTATGAGCAAGCATAACTGTATAATTTTTATTTATTTTTGTTGCTGGGGGGGACATGCAGATGGAGAGGGAGAGAGAGAATCTTTTTTTTTTTTTTAAAGATTTCATTTATTTATTTGTGAGAGAGAGAGTGACCACAGGCAGACAGAGTGGCAGAGGGAGAAGCAGGCTCCCTGCAGAGCAAGGAGCCCGATGTGGGACTCCATCCCAGGACGCTGGGATCATGACCTGAGCCGAAGGCAGCTGCTTAACCAACTGAGCCACCCAGGTGTCCCGAGAGAGAGAATCTTAAGCAGGCTCCATGCCCAGCACAGAGCCCAGTGCAGGGCTCAATCTCATGACCTTGAGACCATGACCTGAGCTGGAATCAAGAGTCAGTGGCTTAACTGACTGAGCCATCCGAGTGCCCATTAAGTGCATAATTTTTAAAAAGGAGAGTAAACCAAAGGTTTAAAAATGGTAAATAATTATTTGTGTTTTTTGCCTATTTGTATGTTTTCCTTTAATTATTATATATTATAGTTTGCATTATATTTTATGAACATTTTGAAATACACTGAGGTATGTTCTAACATTTATAATTATAAAATATTTCTAATAAGGTAAAGTTTATGGAAAATCTGCTTAGGATTGTTTTATTTAGCTAATTGTCTCTATAGATACACACAATTTTTGATTTAATGACTTTAAATGCTATAATGCTATAATGAATTAACACAGATATTTTATATCTTCACTATTGAAGGTACTATGCTATGGGTTAATAAAATCTGTGGACCAGTAATTACATAAGAAGTAAGCACAGAATAAGTGGTTAGGATATTAAGAAACGTTTCACTGGTACTTCAAATACAGCATTTCCAGAAGGGATCTAATTATTTATCCTCAAATTCTCACTTTTAGTACCGAAACACTACCATATGTCTCATATTCTGGCTCACAATATTGTTCTCCTAGAGTACAATCAATATACTACACATCCTATCTCAAGAGTCATCGACTAATCAACTAGCTTCTTTTTTCTCTTTCACACTTTCCTCTGACCCTTGTAATCACCAAGTCATATCAATTACTGATTATATCTTCACGATCACATTGAGTTTTTGTCCTTTTCTTCCACTGTGTTAGTTCAAGCTCATAATGTACTGTCATGTCAAAACTAACATAATATATTTCTTCTTCCTATCTCTACTCCTACTTTTTTCATCCACTTACTACAAACTGGTCAGAGTGAACATCCTAATGCAGAGAGATGATGGCATCATTCCTCTTGCAGAAAAACCTTAGGGGGTGATCCATTGTATCAGTTAGGCTTTGTGACTCCAGGCTCAGAAACCAGTCCTGGTTTTTCAGCAATGAGAATAGAATATAGTGACAGGCTTAATGGGAGGCTGGCAAACCAGATTTGAGAAATATATGTGGGGATAGGTCAGTTGGAAGGGATCTTTTAGAAATAACTATATTTTAGCAAGAACAATTGGGTCGGGAAGCTGCTGTTACTGCTGTAGGATGCCATCAGCAGCAGGCAAGAGAGACATCTTTCCTATTGACTTCTGTAGTGTGCAAAGAGGTATTGTATCATATAGACACGGCATGCGGTGGAGAGGCTCCAAATCAGAAGAGAAGTTAGATGCTGGATGTTCACTCCAACCAAGCCCCCACCTAAGGGTGGGGGGAGGAAAAAAAAAACAAACAAACAGAAACATTTGTGAAATTCACAGTCTAGAGGCATAGGCTCTGTAAAAGACCGAGGTCTAATAGGACTAAGAACACTACCCCTCTCCTCACATCTCAATACCACATTACTAAAGTCCTGTTCACAGCAGTTCCTTTTGCTCATTGCAGTATATCCAACTGTCAAAAAATATACATATATTACAAAGCATACTAAAAGGCAAAAAGCACAATTCAAAGAGAGCAAGGATTAGAGCCAGACAGGTCAGGGACATAGGAATTATCTGACTAGGTATTAAAAACAACTATATTAACATGGTGAGGGCTCTCATGGATAAAGTAGACAGCCTGTAAGAGAGATGACCAATGCAAATAGAGCAGTGGAAATTCTAAGCAAGAACCAGGAGAAAATGCTAGAGATAAAAAAACACTTATAGGAAGGAAGAATGCCTTTCATGCACCACCTAGCTGAGCTACCTAGTAGACTGGGCATGGATGAGGAAATATTCTTGACCTTGAGGATATTTGAATAGAAACTTCAAAAGCTAAAAAGCAAAGAGAACAAAAACTGAAAGAAAAAAAGATCCAAGGGCTATGGGATGACGACAGCAGATATAGCCCATGCATAGTGGGAGTACCAGGAGAACAAAGACAGAAAAGAACAGAAGAAATATTTGAAACAATGAATGAGAATTTCCCCCAAATTAATGTCAGACTCCAAACCATAGATCCAAGAAGTTCAGAGAACAACAAACAGGATAAATGCCACCTCCCCTCAACCCAACCACCAAAATACACCACGGCATATTATTTTCCAACTACAGAAAATCAAAGTTAGAGAAAAAAATCCTGGAAGAAGTCAGAGAAAATGTTGGGTGAGGAATGTATAGATACCTTTTGTACTGCTTTTATTTCTTTTTAAGTTTAAATTAGTTCAAAATAAAAACCTAACAAAAATTCTCTGGATTGTCCTCATCTACTCCTCTAGTCCAGTGTTTCTCAAAGTTCTTTCTGTTTTTGTACCTCCCTCAACCACCCAAGAGCCTTTAAGACGTTTTTCCTAATTGTCATTCCTATAAATATTGAATACCACAGATAGATTGCATATGTCCATTTACCGTATGCATATCTCTGCTTTATATATAAAAAGGACAAGTATTTTTCCTCCCCAGCCCCCCAAAGTCCCCTTTTGAGAATGCTTGAGAAGTAGTGGCACTTTCCTCTGACCTTCCAAAACTCTTTACTTCTGTTGCACAGTTATCAGATGTTGTCTTGCATGTACGTCTTTCCTACCAGATCCATTAGCTTCTTAAATCAATGGTGCGATATCACTCATCTTCTATGCCTTCCCCAATGGCTGGCACACACATCACTCAAAAATTGAACCAATTTAAAGCAGAGATTAAATTCAGCTGACTTGTGTATTTAATAAATGTGGTAGAATTAAAATAGGCAGGAAATACAAAAGGTCATATTTAAGGTAACGATAATAGGGTAAGAAACAAAGTGAGTTTGTAAATGTTGGTGATTATTATTGGACTAGAAGTTTATTTGGGTGACTAGTCAGACATTGGGCCAAAAGATAGGTGTATGGATTTGCCGTAAATTCATTTATGATGTGATTTATTAAAAAGAGCACACAATTTACAAAATAAAATAAAACACAGTTGCTGCCTATGTGACTATGGACAGAAATTTAATGTTACTGTTAGGCAGGAAGGTTGGCATGAGCGATAGAAGATGGACCTTAGACATTCTGATGAGAGCCCCAAGCAAGGACCACTCAGGGACCACCCCATTCTACACTACAGGGATGTAGTGACATCCTTGCAGAAGAATTAGGTTTATTGTGCAGAAACCTGCCACTCATTCTTTATTTCACCCATGTTTCTAGAATGGAAGTAATGTTCCAGTTTCCTACCCCATACAAGCATTTGGAAGACGTTCTGGGAAAGGACATGTGTAGATGGATAATTATTATATAATCCAGGCCTATCACTAAATGTTGGAACCCTAGGACCCACTCAAAAGAAAAAAAAATTGATATTAGCCCACATCCTGGAGTTTCTGGAGCCATTGTGTCTCTTGACTGGCCTGCTCCTCCCTTGGAGTGTACTTTAATAAAACTTGGCTTTAATTTTATTTTGCTGTCCTATAATTCTTTAATCTGGCAGAGAAAAGAACCAAGGCTTCTTTCCTTTTCCATGTCACTCTCCATCACATTACCTGGATTAGAGAGACGGTGTGTGGAACCTGGTTAGTCACGTATACTGGGCTCAGTAGGCAAACAGTGACTGCAATCCCATTCCCTTCTTGTTTCCTTCTCCCATGTGAAAGTCATTCTTGGCCCAACACTTTTCCAGATAATTTGAGGTGACAACAGATTTTCTCTTTTCCTAGTATTCAAAATCTAGCCCAATATCATACTAAAACTCCAAACTTTACCAATGAATTCTTTTCTCAACCAGCTGGGATTTCCTTCAGCCTAAGAAACTTGCTGTGGGATAAAGGTCATGCATTTTCCTCCTTTAGATTTTTCACGGGTGACAGAAACTAGACCGTTTGTCTGTCAAAGTCCAGGCAACATATACCGTGCTCTCCAGTGGACCCCAGGAAGCCATCCTTACTTAGCTGGAGAAGAAAGGAAGCCCTACCTACTCCACACTGACCAGTCCCTCCAGGGAAATCCTCACCACCATTGCCCTCAAGTCGTCGTCACTCCTGCCTCCTACATAGAAGCTGGAGGTAGGTGATGGGGTAATGTTGGCAGAAACTAGCACGAAACAAGTTTTGCATAGATGATATAGGAATCACTTTAAAACTGGAAGTGTAATGACATCTAGTATATTTTTTCTGGCCTTAGAGATCTTGGCTAGAAACTGAGATTATAGGAAGTATATATGGTTGTATGTTAAAGCATGAGTACTCTCACACAGTTATACTCAGGAGACGTCAATTAGTCTTTTTAAATTATCACTATTCTCTCCCTTTTCTTAAAAATCCTTTTTTGAATTAAGTTTCTTTCCAATCCACAAGTTCAATTCTATAAATTGAAATATTCCATATTTCTGTACATTTTATCCATTCATTTCCATATCATAGAAAAGAGAAGGGATTGGGTTTTTAAGTAAACATAATTAAGGGATATTATGTATAAATACAGAGTATATGAAAAGTTAAAAGTTGCATCTCGTGTGTTTGGATATAACTGAGAATAGCAACAACAAAAGTATATTAAATATTTCCAGAGATTTCTATTTGTCCCTCACTCTCCTCAGCCATAATGAGAATTCGGAACTAGATAATGTTATTAATTTATAACTGAAAATAAAAGACGTCACAGTGGGTAGAAGTCCATTCCATTTTCTCAGTGCTCTGCCTCCACCCACTTAGGGGTGTTTTAGGAGAGATCCTCCACCATTGTGACCAGGGATATTGAAGTCTTCTTTCTTCCTCGAAATATCCCCATAGATTTTGATAATTTCATGGATTTGTAGATACCCACGGATTTAATGATTTTAATATCAAACCTTCTTGAACCTATTTATAGTTCAGTAGTTTACCATTTATAGGGTAGTTTTACTATTATATAGAGAAATACTTGCCATTTTTTGAATGAAGTCACCTCTTTAAGGTCCAAGGAGTGCCATCTAAAAACCCTAAATCACCCACCAACAAGAGCTAAGGTGGCCTGAAGGAACTGGGGAAGCTGATAAGCTGGCGTGTCCAAGCAGCGGTCCACCAGAGATCAGATCAAGAGAGCATCCACACCCGTGAGCAAAGGAGTAAAGAGTGCGTGAAGTCCGGTTACATAATGTGAAATAGTTAAATAGTGAAACTACTGGCAGGCAGCAAAAATCATTGAAGAGACCCTCTTCGGAAGGGTGAAAAGGAAAGGTAATCGGGGAGGGGCGTGAAACAAAGAAGAATTTTGACACAGAGCCAACGCACTGTCTTGGCCTCCATCATTTTTACATTCCCCTCACTTGGTTGAGTTTCAGTCCGGACGAAAACTGGCTTGGAAGTAAACGTGGTAACGACGAACAGCTGCTTGGCTGCCTGAGTAGCAGACACTTAATCTACATTTGCCGGGGTAGAGGACGGACAGATTTCTCCAGCAGAGGCAGCTCCTTGACACTAATATCAGCGAACATGCTCTCTGTGCCTTTCATGATTTTGTAAACTTTGATCACTGTTGCTTCATCTTTCATGTTTGCGGGCTGAACGAGTCTTTAGTCCTTCCGCATGTGGCAGGCTCCCTTTCCCTTGAGTAATTTCGGTTTATAGTTCTCCAGACGTTCCTCAACTCCATTATTTCTTGAGGTGGATCAAGGGAATTTTCCAGGTGTGGCTTCTCCATTGTTTTGAACAAGGACAAGGCAGTAATTTCTATCTGATTTCTCAGAGATTTCTTAAGGAAAAAAAAAGAAAGAAAGAAAAATCCCAACATGCTTTGGGCTCCAAGTGCTCTTTGAACAGTTGTATTCACGGAATAATAGAGTGCTTTCTCCATATTGGGTCTCGTTAAAATACAGATGCTAATTAAGTAGGTCTGAGGTGGGGTCTGAAATTCTATCTTTCTAGGAAGTTCCCAGGTAATATTGCGGGTGTGTAGATCACACTCTGAGTAGTGGTGGATTAGTCCAATAACTATCAGAGTTTTTCTTTGTGGCAGAAGAAAAAAAGAGAAGAATATGCATTATTCCCCCCATTCAACTTCCCACCCCCCCCAACTGTAATTTTTTATTTTTCTAAATTTAGTTGACTTGTTGATTTCCCTATGAACACAAAAACATAGCCTGCCACTGCAATTTATGTGAATTTAACATTACAAAACTTGGAAGTGCTGAACGGTTCCCAAATGCATTTCAATTTTGTTATATGCTTCTTGTGACATCATGCAACTTGTCCTCAAGGCAAGGACATACATGGAACAGAACAGGTTGGCAAAGAACTGGAATGATACCCAGTAAGAAGTGACACAAGAGAAAAACAAGGCTCCTGACACCACAAGTTCATCCAAAATGACATGGATTGTGATCAAGGAATTTGACTATCTCTAGTCATAACTCCAGCAAAAGTCGGTGTCAGGGGCCAAAAATCTGTGCTACTCCATTATAGGGATAAAAAAATGCAGAATTTGGTTTATAGTTAAAAATCTAGTCTGGGGGTAAAGTGGAAGTGACTGAGGTGTAAGAGTTAATACTGTACTAGAAATAAAACTGTGGGTTAAGGTAAATAAACTCGGTGTAACTTTCCCTCTGCTAGGAGGAGGAGGGAGGAACCCACTTAAATCTAGCTCTAGTTGGAAGATAATATCATCTTATGAAAGTTGTTTTAATAAGCTGCACACATCCTTCCTTACATCAGTTTAAGAGATTGCAGGAAAAATCAGGTATGCCCCGTTTTTATGGGTAATTTTTTTAATTGCCCAATGGGGACTGCAGGTCTAACATAAGTGGTGGGAGGGGGATGCCATAATGTCTCATTTAAATAAAATCATTTATCTGGATAGTATATCCTTTCATTAACCAATTCTTTGTATACATTTATACAATATATTGACACTTTGTAATTTTTTAAAAAAATCTTTTAGAAAATCTAAGTAGTATTCACTTATATTTCTTCTCTAAATGACTATTTAACTCCTGTTTTTAGGATTTCTTTCACGTGGGTCAAGCTCCACTATTTTAACATTCTTGCCCCTCTTTATCTCCTCATCCGCCTAAATGCAAGTACTGGAACAAACTGGGCATGAGAAACTTAGCCCTTTCTCTCTTTTGTGGGGTCGGCTTGCCTACAGAAGTCTGAGGCTCTTGGTTAAGGGGTCAACCTAAAAGCAAAGGCTCTGCCGCACAGAAAGACTCGTGGTGGTCCAGGGCTGTGAGTGAGTGGGAGGTTATGTCTTTCTGATTTTCTGGGATCAATAGTAGAAAGTCTATCCTCATCATTTGTCCAAGCCACATTCTACCGTTCCAAGTTTAGTAGCAATAAAATAACATTTTGGTTCCCACCTTTATAATCTTTTTGTCTTCTCAGTTGTTTCATACTTTGGCAGAGAAGAGAATATTGACTTGGCTGACCTTTGAGCTCAAACCTTATTCATCATCATCATTCCTTCAGAGAACCCCAGAAAGCTGGTTCTTTCAGGAAATGGGTTGTTTCCTTTTCACAATTAGTATATGTGGATTCTAATATCTATTAATAATTCATCCCAAACTCAAGACTTTCAGAATTCGGCTTGAAAGACAACTGAATTCAAGCTACAGCTTCCACGTTTCTGCGATGGAGTGGTTTGCAACTCAAGCACTCCAAGTCTCAGTTGTGTACTCTATAAAATGCGGCTCAAATGTCTGCTTGTCTACCTTAAAGTGTGACTATAAGGTCAAAGTTAAATGCATTGACAACAAATGTGTTGACAAACAAACGATGCAGCAAAAATGTGTGTCATTATGTAAGAATTCTTTATATATGTAAATAGGCAAATACACATTGAAAATATGTATGACATTGCTTTCGATTGTATTTGCATTACTTCTCTTTACAGAAAGCTGGAATTTAAACTGTTTCTTTTTTTCTACATATACCATTAAGTCTTATTTATTGGCTATACTCTTATTTCATACCATAAGATATGCTTTCTTCTAGAGTTACTTTTTGGTATGTACATTAAAAATGGATCATTTTTATATCTAAGCACTATGATTGGCTGAATGTATTTCTTTGTCACATAAAGATGTTTAAAGGTGAATTATGTTTACAGCACTTATGTAGCTTTTTAATGATGTAAATATCACCTTGTCTTATTGTTGCACATTTTTAGATTTATTACTTTTAGTTATATGAGGTGTCAAATAACATTTGTTAGCCTTATTTCAGTACAGACACTTTTAAAAATGTCAACCAAACAGATGTTCTACTATAAACATGAATAAAAATGAGGGCATAGTGAGACTAAATATAGGATATTTTGCTATGTTAATATCAAAATTACTTAAGATACAGGAGTGATGAAATTATATCTTATTAATGAAAATGATAAGAAAGAACACCCAAGTTTATAATCCTTTAAAACAGTGTTTGTACTTTTAGTTCTATTCTAAGGTTAAGAAGTAATCTAGCAATATTTAATAGCAAGATTATGCTAATAAAGTTAGACATATATGATTTCTAGTGTTATTGTGTTATTCTGATCATTTCTGATTTTGGAATCCGATACTGATTTTATTTTTGCATTCTCATTTTATGGCCTGATTTCTGTTCTGATTATTTCTGATTCTGATTCTAATAGTGCTAAATCTCAATGTCAATTCAAGTTCAGTATCTAAGTAGACATTATATAATGATAATATGTACATGTTACTTAGCTCATCAAAAAGGTGGGAAGGAGAAAGACTCTTATGCTATCAGAGAAAAGAAAAGATAATTGTAATTTTTTTCAGTTTTTTATGTATCATAAGTACCTAAATAACAATTAAAAAAAAAAAACAAACTGGGGTGCCTGGGTGGCTCAGTGGGTTAAAGCCTCTGCCTTCGGCTCAGGTCATGATCCCAGGGTCCTGGGATCCAACCCCTGCATCGCATCCGGCTCTCTGCTCAGCAGGGAGCCTGCTTCCCTTCCTCTCTCTCTGCCTGCCTCTCTGCCTACTTGTGATCTCTGTCTGTCAAATAAATAAACAAAAATCTTTTAAAAATAATTAATTAATTAAGTAAGTAAAAAACTGTTTAACTAGCTTAAAAAGAAAACCAAATATGTTTGGTTAAATTAAAATATCACATAAAACAATTAAGTTTTTCCCTCAAAACTTTAACAGTTTCTCTGACTGGATCATAAAGTCATTCTTTATAAACACACTCTTATAAAGTGTGTTTGCATAGATGTGAGTCTTACCCTGTGTGAATCTATGTGAAGATGTGCGTGTAACACTTCGGCCTTTTCTAGCCTGATTATAATAGTGATACTATAATAATGCCACATAGTTATAATTTTTTATTTTATTCTAGCTCTTTCTATTTCTTAAATACCTATCGTGTATTAGGGATTTGAATAAGTACCTTATATGTGCTATCCTATTTAATATATTTGTTTTTAATTGAAACTAAACTGATAACATCATTTTATCTTAAAATACATTTTTCCTAATTAAGACAGGAAATGCATGAAAAGAGTTCTTGATTTTGAAACTTATCTGCAAAGAAAACTCAAGTATAAAAGCAAACAATTCCAAGATTATTAATAGCATGCATTCTCGTGAATATTCATAATGAGCTAAAAATAAGCCCTTGTGTGCATGGAGGGACTTTGTTCTAAAGTTAAAAGAAATACGTACATATGGAAAAAAATTTGTTTTTTTCTGGAGAATGTCCCGTGCTTCCGGCCTATTTTTTTTTTAATGTATTGTAGACATTTTATATGTATAAGTCTTTCCTGTTGGTGGTTATTCAAAGAAGTTGTTAGGTGATTTCTTTCAAATAAATACTAAATCCCTAATCTGTTCTGTAAGTCTAATTTGTTGTAAACCAGATTTCCTTAAAAATAAGGAATACCTGATAGTCTATTCTTAATTGTTCTCAGTTCACACACAAATTAAAATTCACTTTAAAAGTATTTCATTTATTAAAATTTGAAGCAATTTTGAACAAAGCAAAAAAAAAAAAAACTTTTGATTTTATAATTTGTAATTTTAGACATTTAAAAAATAAATCCCTAAGTAAAATTAAATATTTTTCTTTTTTTCCTTCCTCGGTCAACAGGGATTTAAACAGATATTAAAATTATAATAAAATAATCAAATAAGGTGAGAATAATAAAGATTAAGATTGCCATTACTTTAGAATTTACAACCATTGTCCTTTAACTCCCATAGTTATCCCATAAATTAGGTATTATTTTCCTTCCTTTATACATTTGCAATCTGAGCTTCAGAGAAGTTAACTTGCCAAAGGCTGCTGACCTAAGGGAATTTAGTGAGGTTAGAGTTAAAAGAATATCTTAATTCTCATTCAAACAGGGGTGAAAATACATCATGTTAGACAGGATGTCTTTACTGACTTCCTACTAACCTATAAATTTTCCACTTTGTTGTCAGAAAAAAAAATCTCCTAGAAAATGTTGATAACTTTTTTGACAAGTTTCCATTGAAATATTATTTATTGTTTGGAGAGGTTACCAACCACAAGCACTAAAGTTTTTTAAAGTTTTAAAGCTGGATTATTAGTTTTTTTTTAATTGTTGCTATAACAAATATTAACACAAAGTTAGTGCCTTAAAACAAGACATATTTTCTTACGGTTCTGAAGGTCATGTGTCCAAAATGGTTCCCACAGGTCCACAAGTGGAGAGGATTTTTGCCCCAGGGTGAATTATTTCTAGACTGCCGCTCATCCTTAATTTAGATGATGAGGTTTGGGAATTTTCATCTGGTAAGGCTTATATGGAAGTCAGAACTTGAATTGATGAAATGGGTTGAGAAACTGAAAGACCTTGGATGAAGTGAATGTATTTTGCATATGAGGTGAACAAGAATCTTTCGAAATCAGAGGGTAGTTACTGCTAAGACGACTGAATCCATGAATCCATGATCCATGAGTCACACACTTACTATCTTCAAAGCCCCTTTGTGTCACAGAACAATTTGCTTTTTGATCCTTCAGAGGCAATAACAGAAGGTTATCAACCACAAAATTGGCTTTCTTTCCAGAGCATGCTTCCTGACAGCAACTCCAGTGCAGCATTTTTGAGGAATCAGGATAGGCTAAGAATTCTCCCAGTCATTAATCCTAGGTCTTCTTTGCTTGATAGTCATTATCTCAACCTATCTCTCTCCACTTGCATTTCACTATAATTAGCAAGAATAAACCCGGCTGCACCTCCAACACATTCCTTGGAAATTTCCTCAGCTAAATAAATTCCCAAGTTCATCACTTTTAAGTTCTGTTTTCTACGTATCTATAGAATACAGTTTTGCAAAGTTTTCTGTCACTCTATAATATTATAAAGATAACTTTTCCTCCACTTCTAATGATATGTTCTTCCTCTTCCTTACAAGATCTCACAAGCAGCACCTTCACCGTCCATATTTCTATCAGCAGTCTGTTTATGACATTTTAAGTATTCTTTAAAATAGGCTTTATTGTGCCCCTCACTTCCTTGTGAGCTCTCTCTAGCAGAGTCATTAATATCTCTATTTTTATAACAGTCTCCTTAAGTCAGTTTACATTTTTAAAAATTTCATTTTGAAATGCTTTTTTTAAAAGATTTTATTTATTTAAGAGAGAGAGAGCAGAAGTGGAGGGGAGGGGCAGAGGGAGAGGGAGAAGCAAACTCCCCACTGAGCAGGGAGTCTGATGCGGGGCTCCATCCCAGGACCCTGGGAACATGTCTTGAGCAAAACGCTCAACCAACTGGACCACCCAAATGCCCTCATTTTGAAATACTTTCAAAAATTATTTGTTTAGGGACGCCTGGGTGGCTCAGTGGTTTAAAGCCTCTGCCTTCGGCTCAGGTCATGATCTCAGGGTCCTGGGATCGAGTCCAGCATCGGGCTCTCTGCTCAGCGGGGAGCCTGCTTCCCCCCCTTCTCTCTCTCTGCCTGCCTCTCTGCCTACTTGTGATCTCTCTCTGTCAAATAAATAAATAAATATCTAAAAAAAAAATTTGTTTAATCAACACATATTTCTTGATAGCCTAGTAAGTGCAACTCACTGTTCAAGAAATAGGGGACATGGGTACCTAGTTGGCTCAGCTGGTTAAGTGTCCAACTCTTGATTTTGGCTCAGAGTCATGATCTCAGGGTCATGGGATCGAGCCCTGCGATGGCTCCACACCGGGCATGGAACCTGCTTAGGATTCTCCCTCTAAACTCTCTCTTTCTCTCTGCCCCAGGGAGATATTTTTTCTATCATGCTTCTTATAATTTTTCCATCCTATGCCCATTACCCAATTCCAAAACCACTTTCACACTTTTGGGTATTTTCACAGCAGCACCCCTCCCGGCTGTCAAAATCTATATTCATATCATACGACTATTCTAATAAATCACTGCTAAATCAGTAGTTTAAAATAACACACATTTATTTTATAACAATTCTGAGGGTCAGAAGTCCAGAATGGGTCTTTCTTAGCTAAAATCAAGGAATCAGTTGGCCTGGTTCCTTCTAGAAGCTCTAGGAAAGAATCTGTTCTGTGAATCTTCCAACTTGCAGAGGCTGCTGAAGCCCTCTAGCCCCCATATCTACTTCTGTTGTCACATCACCTCCTTTGTCAGGTGGATCTCTGCCTCCCACTTACAGACACTTGTGATTGCATTGGCTGTCCTGATAATCCAGAATAATCTCCTCATCTCACTATTCCTTACTGAATCATATCTACAAAATCTCTTTTGCTATATAAGGTAACATATTTTCAGGTTCCAGGGAGTCAAATGTCGACAGATTTGGGGGCCATTATTAAGCCTACCCTAGCTTGATATTATCCCTCATTATTTTTTTTTATCTCCTAGATTTAGTCAACTGTGAAATGCAATTATGTTTTAATGGTTTGGAAATATGGTGTAAGTTTGCTCATAGCTATTTTAAATAAATTAAGTAAATAGTAATCAGTAAATAGTAATTAATAGCAGAGCCAAAAATTATCTAGCTAGTTCATTCTTTGTGGAATGCCAGCAGAAGATTTGGGAAAAGCTTTTGCATTGTGGGTTAGAATTTATTATACGTAAAAGAGTTATTTTGAGCCTACATGCTTGAAAGAGTTCCCAGATAGAGTACAGACTCATTGTTTCTCTCAATAACTTTGCTAGAATCAGGTGTAGACAATTAATCATGTGATTACCTGACACACATCCTGTGTCCTATTCTACTGGTGAGCACCTCTATCTAGAAGGGAGTGGAAAAGAGACAGTGGCCCATTCATATACTTTGTGTAATAGGCTTGTCATGAGAGTAACTGTAAAGGCTGATGCTTATTATTACCCAGGAAATTAGAAGCGACGCAGAGGGAGTAATGGACTAAATCAGGAAGCCAACAAAGGCCTATTACAAATTAAGATCAGTTTGTCATTGTTTAAGATAATCCTGGTTTACTTTCTATGCCTAATTTAGATCCACATCATACAGCCAGCAACCATCCAGATGGTGGTAGTTCTTTGGGACTTGACATTAGTTTAAAAGGTCACCACAGGCAAATTATAACTGGCACCTCATTCTTATCAGAGACCAAACATCTGTGAACTTGCTCCAGTTTTGAATCATTGCTGGAGTATTTTCCCATGGTAGCTCATTGTCGACTTTCTTTCTGGATGAACTATGTGAACTAATATTTTTCCTACTAAAAATCATCACATGCATTTATACACAAGCCCATAATGCTCCTAAAATTTTGTCACTTAAATTTGAGTCAAAAGATACTAGGTTTTTTCATTTAGCAGCATGCCATAGAATCACTTACAGTAACATCAAATGTTTAAGAAATTTCCCCTTTGTAAGCTCTATTTTCTTCCCTGAAGTGCCGTTACACCCAGCAAACTTATAGATTTACTCTGGTACCTCAAAAGCATTGTCTAAAATTCTCTAAACAAACAAGCAGTGTGTGTGTGTGTGTGTGTGTGTATACTATATCACATATATATTACATATATGCTGTATTTTATATATATAATGTTTAAATTATATTTCAGAAATTCCTTTCTCCTTTTAATGTTAGAGAGTAAAAATATATAGAATTATGAGTCAACTGTATACTCTCTCACATGTACCCTCATCCACAGATATGCAGATGTCTAGGTTTTCTGTTATATGTAGGCTTATATTACTTACATTACATGTATCTGTCATGGGAAGAGGCAGGTTGGGGAATAGAAATGTATTTCTTATTTCACCACCCTGAAATTTTACTACCACTTTGCCACACCTGTAAGAATTGATGCTCATACTGAGAATTCAGAGGACGTTAATTATGAGTGAAAGCTTAAATTATGCTCAGTATAGTTTTTGAATTAGTGAATTGTATTGTTTTTGCCTCCTTTCATACTCCTACCTGGATAATCTTAAAAAGCTCTGTTCAGTATTAAGTTCTTGTTCTGAACATTAACCCTGTACCTAAGGGCTGGCTTCTTTGCTTGGTTTGTGCTAATAAACTCTTTCTCCACTTCTGAAGGGATGCTGTGACTTTACTCTAGCCCCTAGCATGGTAAACATATTCCTTGATAAAGACAACTCATCCACCTGACTTTTGAATATAAGCCAGGTAGTAAAGATAATTCTCTATACTCCTTGAATGGTTACTGTCATTGTAGTTTGTTTACTAAAAGGCAATCCAATGACTATCTATAGCAAAGAAAGCAGTATTAGAAATCACCTAGGAGTGTTGTTAAAAAAAAAAAAAAAAAAAAAAAAAGGATGTCTGGAGTGGGGCCTGGGATACATTTTTATTTAGAGAGTCTAAAGTATAGCCTTATTTGACAGCCACAAACTACTCTTAGAATATAAGTTCCCTAAATGTATACACATATATAGAACCTCTTGGGGGAATTCAACGACTGTCCAAATCCCCACTTATAATTCCAGCTTCAAGGGCATAAATAGGCTACAGTGATAGATTTACAGAGTCTTTAGACTAAGAAATTAGGGGGCCTTCCACATCAAGTGGTCATTTTTCTGCATGGAACACTTCTTTGATTACTCTTCTCTCTTGGAACTCTTGGAAATGTGGACGGACCATCTCCCATTTGGGAGGTGATCTTCAAACCATAATGAACTCAGATGCTTGGAAGAAAGACCTACCAGCATTATCATAGATCCAGAGAGAAGGAGGCAGGAAGTAGATCGGTTAGGTTAGGTCTTCTTTGAATCTGTGAACAAATGCCATTTTCCTCCTCCTCCTCCTCCTCCTCCTCCTCCTCCTCCTCCTCCTCCTCCTCCTCTTCTTCTTCTTCTTCTTCTTCTTCTTCTTCTTCTTCTTCTTTTATGTGACTGACTATTGCTCATTAAAATGGTTACATTTTGAGGATCAAAATGATTTTGGGGACTGGGGATGTTCGTCTCTTTCTGGGCTCCAATTTCAGATCACAAATAGTGCTAGAGTAGGAAAGCACCAAGAAATTTCAGTGAAAACCTGTCAAAAACCCTGTTTTTTCTGAAGGGCCTTTCAAGTAATGATACTCATTGTGAACTATCTGGATCCTTACAGTTGCTTGATGATTTTAAAAATCTGAGATTTAACCATCTTTGTCTTTCTTAGGCATTCAGCTAATGCTTGATATACTGTCTTATATTTATGTCCATTCTTTAACAAATACTTTTTGAATGAATAAAAAAAAACAATTTTCTTTATTGACTCCTTATGTGTAATGTTCTTGAACTCTTTTAAAAAATGACTTAATTCACTGAAAAAGTGAAATCATAATTTCCTCCCTAATTGAGCTCATCCTCTCTGTAATTTGCAGATAGGTAAGTTTCTGTATATGGCTTAGGAGAGTCATGCATATAATCAATCTCTTTTAGTGTTTGGCATCTGCTCAAGTAGAATTTCAAATCTAATATTTAAAAAATGGATAGCTACATGGCTACAATATATATTCTAACCTCTGTAGCCTGGCCATAGCAATGATAAAAAAATATACCTGAAAATATTCTGACAAAGAGTTCAAGATTCCTGATTAAAAACAGACATAGTTTGTGTTTAAACATTAGTAATTCTGCTATTCACAAGAAAAAAATGATGACTCACCATTATGGTTAATTGGTAAACAGATGAAGAGGAATATTGTGCACTTCTTTTGTTTTCTTTTTAAAGAAGAAAAGATCATGTTCTTCTCCAGCTTGAAGTGGTTGAGAGCAGTGTAACAGATGTGGCCAATTTCACTTTTTGGAGTAGAAAGAGATGAAGCAAAATATTTGGATGTATAGTATCCTCATTCTGTGTAGGTCATGGCCAGAATTTAAAATAAAATACAGTTGACCCTTGGACAACACGGATTTAAATTGTGTGGGTCTGCCTATACGGCTTTTTTTTTTTTCAATATAATATGGTACTATAAGTATATTTCCTCTCCCTTATGATTTTATTAATAACATTTTCTTTCCTCTAGCTTACTCTACTATAAAAATTTACATATAGAATATCTGGTAATTGACTGTTTATGTTATCGGTAAGGCTGGTCAATAGTAGTCTGTTAGTAGTTAAGTCTTTGGGAGATCAAAAATTATATGCAGATTTCTGACTACACAAGGGTCAGCCTCCCTAACTGCCATGTTGTTCAAGGATCAACTGTATTTTTTAAAAAAGTCTTCAAAACAAGAATTTATATATTTAGGATTCTGATCTCATCAGTAATCAAAGTTTTACAACGTGTGTTTTCTGGAAATGTTGTTTTTAAAGGTATCAACAGGCATTACTTAAGACAAAAGCTTTGTTGGCAAATATATTTGGGAAAAACTAGTTTAAATAAGTCGGGCAAGTTTCCTTACTGCAGTACTTCTCACAAACTTTAAAATGTCAATTTAGGCTGTTATATATATAAATATACATATATATATATAAAACATATATATACACACACATGTATAAATAATATACATACACAATAAATATATAGAGGGATCAGTTTTCAAATGCATCTATTTTGTCTTCTTAGAGCATCTTATGAAGTAGGGGTCTATAGACCATACTTAAGAAAACTGATGTAAATGTTTCCTCAATTCACCCACTAAGTCCTTAAGATGGTCATGGTGTACTGATAGTCACTAATAAATAGAGTAAATAGTATTTAACTGGTCTGAAAGTGTTAAGCAATCTCAGATAAATGAATCATTTACTGGTTTTATCTAAATTCTGGTTAATTTCATCTAACCTGTAGAAGAAAGTCATTATTAAAGTGTGCTTTAACTTTAACCTAAAAATCTTTGTAAGAAAGAGAGGAAAAAGGAGCTTTATTTTTTCCCTGAAATTATACCAGGCTGTACCTCTGGTTAATAAAATACTTAGATCCCTGATAAAAGAAATCATCGTAGTAACAATATTTATCATCATTATTTTTATTTCTTCAGAAAGAGAATTGGCTTTTGGGTTTACTTCGACTAATTCCATCTACCACCACAAAATTTGGACTTTGAAGAAAATGCATTAGGTATTTCTTGAATCACACCCCCAGATAATAAAGAGCTTCATTAACTATAGAAAGCTCTCTATACCCTCTGCCTCCGACTGGTTCAATATATAAAAGCTTTCACTAGATACAGAAATTATATTTCCATTATCAAATCCATAAAGTTGCATAGCATGTTGTGTGAGAGAGACTTGAGGTCACTCTATCCACCAGCCAACAAGGGCTAGTATTTGGATTTGACTCCCTTCTCTGCCTGATTTCAATTAAAAAGAAACAACAGCAACAATAGCAATGACACAAAACATTTCAAATCCAGTTTTCGAGTAATGATAGCTTGCATTTCTGCAAGAAAGCAAAGATGTGCCAACTGAAAACTATGGTAACATCTGCTCTGGCGATCTTTCAAATCCATGCAAGGCGGACAAAAATACCTATCTGCAAGGGTATAAGCTGAAAAGTGAACTGGAAACCTGGGTAAATCTGCTATGGGAAATTATTGGATTGCATAACAGTCATAATCTATAAATAGGATTTAAGTGAGAAAGTCAGGCCAGGCAAAATGCTTTTCTGATGGTCTGCGGGTCTAATCTTCAATTCTAAGCTCTGGGAATTAAGGCCAATGAAAGACATACTAGATGCCTAACGAAACATCTGGCTTGACGGTGTTGAGTATTTCTTGTGTATCCTTTAATGGTAGCTTTAAAATTCCTATTTATCAACTTTCTAATACCCTACAAAAGTTAAAATCTATTGTAGGGATTTGAATTATCTGAATAAAATGAGCATTTATCATGACCTATGTAAAAACTAAACTTTGCCAGGTTGTGTAAGAGTATATATGTCAAATTGTGTGAAATGGCCAATATTACACTGTTTAAACTCAAAACAGTCAGTTTTATACTGTTTAAAATAATAAAATGGAAACTAAATGTCATAGTGGATAACAACTACAAACTGAAATTTCACATTTTTTTTTTTAAAGATTTAATTTATTTATTTGACAGACAGAGACCACAAGTAGGCAGAGAGGCAGAGAGAGAGGGGGAAGCAGGCTCCCCGCTAAGCAGAGAGCCTGATGCGGTGCTGGATCCCAGGACCCTGAGATCATGACCTGAGCCGAAGGCAGAGGCTTAACCCACTGAGCCACCCAGGTGCCCCCACGTTTTCTTTTTATCTCTTTTTCCTACTCTTCTTTTTTGTGCCTTATTACATGTAACTCAAAGAAGCCCATTTACATTATCTGCACTCAACCTAGAAATTACCTTACTGATAAAGTCAGCAAATAGTCTAGTTGTCTTTTAATAATGAAACAAAGGGAGTACCTGGGTGGCTCAGTGGGTTGAGGCCTCTGCTTTCGGCTCAGGTCATGATCCAGGGTCCTGGGATCGAGCCCTGCATCGGCCTCTCTGCTCAGCGGGGAGCCTGCTTCCTCCTCTCTCTCTCTGCCTGCTTCTCTCTGTCAAATAAATAAATAAAATCTTTTTAAAAAAATAATGAAACAAAGACTGCCTTGTTTTGTTTTTTTTTTTCTTTTTTTAAGATTTTATCTTTAAGTAATCTCTACAGCCAACATGGGGCTTGAACTTGCAACCCTGAGATCAAGAGTCACATGCTTTACTGACATGAGCCAGTCAGGTGCCCCAAGACTGCTTTCTTAAGACAATAAAAGCATAAACTTATCAGACATATTTTGGTAAATTTTACTACATTTAATTAAATTCATGTGTATATCAAGATAACCATAAACAAAGTTAAAAGATAAGCAACAGACCTAAAGAAGAGTTTTATAATATATAATGGACCCTATAACAAGGGATTATTAAACAAAATGTACAAAAACTAAAAATTAATAAGCAAACCCAGCAAACTCATAGAAAAATGGGCAAGGGATAAGAACAGGTAAGCACAAAAGAATAAATATTAATGTCTAATTCTATAGTTGCCATAATAAATTACTATAAGGTCAGTGGCTTAAATAACATAAATTTATTATCTCATAGTTCTTGAGGTCAGAAGTCTGACACAGTTCTCAAAGCATTAAAATCAAGTCATCAACAGGGTGTATTTCTTTCTGGAGGCTCTTTGGGAGACCCTGTTTCCCATACCTTTGGGTTTTGGGCAGTATTCTGTTTTTTGGTTGTTGTTGTTGTTGCTGTTGTTTTAAGATTTTATTTATTTATTTGACAGCAAGAGACACAGCAAGAGAAGGAACACAAGCAGGGGGAGTGGGAGAGGGAGAAGCAGGCTTCTTGCTGAGCAAGGAGCCCGATGCAGGGCTCGATCCCAGCACTCTGGGATTATGACCTGAGCTGAAGGCAGCCGCTTAAAGGCTATGCCACCCAGGTGCCCCTCAGTGTTCTGTTTCTTGAGGTCACAGTACCAAGGTCCTCATTTTCCTGCAACCTATAAACTGAGTCACTCCCAGGTTCTAGAGGATGCCACATTTCTTGAAAACATCCCCTTCCTCCATTTTTAAAGCCAGCAATGGTAGGTGGAATCCTCAGATCGGTTTTCTTTGACTCTTCTTCCATCTTTTATGCTTTTAGGAGCTCATGGGATTGGACGGGGAGAATTCAGATAATCCAGGATGATATTTCCACATCAAAATCTTTAATTTTAATATGCAAAGTTTCTTTTTCCATATAAGGTAACATATTCATAGGTTCTTGAGATTGGTGTCTGGATATGAGGGGGGCATTATTCAGTCTACCACAGCAATAAAAATATGATATTAAGTTAAATTCATTCATAATCAGAGGATGTAGATTAAAACAATGAAGTGACTGAATTGAATCTATTGAAAATGGCAAAGATTAAAAATTGGGATTTTTAAGTTCCTTGAACTGGCTAAAATTAAAAATATGACAATATCAAGTGTTCACTAGGATGTGGGAAAACAATGTATTTATATACCACTGGTATACACTGGTATAATAAACAAATGACACATGGCCATGCTCATATATATAAATATAACCTATATTTTGTTTATGGGTTTGTTCTATATATGCTTATGTTCATATAAATATTTTTTAAATCCAAAAATCCATCCAAATCATCACAATGATTTCCTCAAGAAGAGCAAGAAGAGAGAGTATAAAGGGAAGTTAACTTTGGGTGGTAAAAAAAAAAAATAAGCTTTCTTTTATCTGTAATTTACACATCTTTTTAACCCCCCCAAAAATAAATAAATTAAAAAATCCAGAAGTATAAAATAATAACAGGTCTTTATTATGGGAAGTGAAATACAGGGTTTGTTTTTGTTTATGTATCTATCATCTATCTATGCTCTATCTATGCATTTGAATTTTTTTTTTTACTTGTAAAATAAGTATATCTGAAGACAAGAAATAGATCTCTTTAGACTATACACATAAACTCACCAAAATGTATTCTAGTAATTGTTTAAACCAGGGGTGAGCAAAGTTGAACTTTTGTGCCAAGTCTTGCCTGATGCCTGCTTACATAAATAATATATATTGGAAAAGAGCCATCATTAGCATATTATCTATGGTTTCTTTCCGGATACAGTGGCAGAGCTGGGCCATTACAACAGAGACCATATTACCTATAAGGCCTAAAATACATACTCTCTGGCCCTTTTTTTTTTAGCCTTTTTGCTTAGAAGGGACACCTTATTAGAGTTGGCCAAGGATTTGTAGGACTAAAGCCCATTGTCTAACCATGAGTAGTTGGGTTGCAGAATTATTTAACATCAAGTCAATCAAGTCACACCTTGAAAGCAAAGATGATCACGATGTGTGGTTAGGAATAAGTGCCAATGGAATAATAATAATAATTTAAAAAAGAATAAGTGCCAATGAAATTATTAAACGTATAAATCATATCTTTGTACTCAGTCACAGACTATTGTACTTAAAGGCATGAACTGGGAGGTAGAGTTTTGTTTGGTTCCTGACTGGGGATAGTTCTTCAATCAAATAATCATAACCACATCAAGTAAGTATGCTTCAGTGTGTTTACATAGAGCTCTCTACCTAAGTGTTTCACAAAGAGTTCTCATTTAAATTCTTTAGCCTATAACTCAAGGAGAGGACTAATATTCTCATTTTGCAGCAGTAGAAACTGACGTCTTAAGAAATCGGGTGAAAGTATTTGTATATAGTACATATGAGGACCAGAGCTCTCTCTACTTGTTACCCAGTGTACATTTTTTTTTTCTATATAATCTTTTCTTCTCTCTCAAATGAGGATCAGGAAAGTGGATATTGGATGGGTATAAACTGCTGCTTTTTTAAAAGAAGAAGAACCCTATACGCTGCAGTCTCACCAGCTGCCGGCTCCTAGTTGTTCAACTCAGAAGCTCTTACCTCTGCAGTTCCCTCCTAGTGTTGCCTGTGTTCTTCACGTTGACTACAAACCAGTCTAAGCTTCTATTCACCATGGTGTTCCAGACACACAATCTCTCCCTTTGGGCACCAGTGGAGGCCTTTCATTGCTCTATTAACCCCCTTGAATTGACTGCTGTTAGCTTCCAATTTCTCCCTCCCTCCATATAGCATGGCAGTCTCTAGAAAGAGCGAAATCATATATCTCACTTTCTTTTGATGTTCTTGCAGTTGGGTTCCTAGAGCACCAAAATAAAAGCTCCTTTTATTCACTCACTCAGGTCTTTTTCTCCCCAGCGTCGACAATGCCATCGGAAGGTCATATTGCAATAGATTACTGTGTCTGCCACCTCATTGTACCTGAGTCCACCATGCTCTTCTAGATGCCCAGGCCTTATAGGTAAGATAGTTGATAGTACAAGTTCTTATTTCTCTTTGGATAATTTTCCCACGGAGTCCCTATGGCCTTTCTTTAATTACTGTTTCTGTTACCTCACCCCAATCTGATATTCATAACAAATGTCTGAACCCCAAGAGTGGACATGAAAAACTACCTTTCTACCCACTGGTGAGAACTAACTAAGAAATTACCTTCCCACCACCTCTGAACTGAAACTGAGCCTCGGTAGAATGGCAACTCAGTGAGCACAGATAGATATTGTTGTGGGAAGAATATTTTAACTCATTATGCCAAAATACTATACCGCAGTTCCTTGTTTAAATATGAGTATAGTACTACATTATGAGATGGTTAATCTTATGTGTCAACTTGGCTGGGCCACACTGTGCAAATATTTAGTCAAACACTATTTTGGATGCCTCTACGAGGGTGTTCTTGGATAATGCACTTTGAGTAAAGCAGATTGCTGGTTTTAATGTGGTGGGCCTCATCCAATCAACTGAAAGCCTAAATGGAACAAAGGACTGATCTCTCTAGAGCAAGGGGGATTCTCCCAGCACACTGCCTTCCGTCTTAAATGCTGACCCTCTTTTCTTCCTAGGTCTCTAGTCTGACAGTCTTTGGACTTGATCTTACAACATTGGCTCTCATGTGGGTCTCCAGACAGCCGGCCCATCTTAATCTTAAGACTTTTGAGTTGCCAGTGTCCATAATCATGTGAGTCAATTCCTTAAAATAAATTTCTCACCCTCCCTCCCTCCCTTCCTCCCTTTCTTTCCTTCTCTTTCTCCCTTTCTCCCTTCCTTTGTTCCTTTTCTCTCTCTCTCTCTCTCTCTCTCTCTCTCTGTATCTCTCTCCACACACACACACACACACACACACACACACACCCATGCTCATACACACAATATATTCTATCATCTCTGTCTCCCTGGAGAACTCTAATACATATGACTCATAAAATGTTATTAATTAAATATAATTATATTATGTAATATAAATATAAATATAACTAAATATATTTACATTTAAAAATTGATGCCAGATACAGGTACCCAATAAACTCTTAGGCTACAACATTTAACAAGAAAAACATGACACATTATCTGGGAATCTTTCAACGGTTAGGGTAAACAGATTCTAAAATGGATCCCAATGATCTGAGCTTCCTAATGGTATTCATGTCTCTGTGTAGTATCCTCCCACATTGTATCAGGGTTATTCTGTGTAACTAACAGAACACAGAAAAAGCAACAGTATGTTACTTCCGAGATTAGGTTATAGAAGCCACTGCATCTCCCATTTTGACTGCCTCTGTCTCTACCCCAGATCATTTTGTCTGAGAATTGTGAGCAGTCCTTACGGGGACACCTTTGTGGAGAATAGCAGAGGCCTCTGTCCAATAGTCAGTGAGAAACTTTGAGTTCCTGGGGCAACTTGGATGGACCTGGGTGGCATAGTTGGTTAAGCTCGTGCCTTCTGCTTGGGTCATGATCTCAGGTCCTGGGATCGAGCCCTGCATCGGACTTCCTGCCCGGTGGGGAGCCTCCTTCTCCCACCGATCCTCCCCCTGTGCCATGCTCTCTCTCTCAAATAAGTAAATAAGATATTAAAAGAAAGAAAGGAAGGAAAATCTGAGTTCCTGCCAATAGCCATGATAGAAACCTTGGGAGTTTCTTTTTCAGCCCCATTCAAGGCTTCAGATGACCTCATCCCAGATGAACTTCATGGCTGCAACATTATGAGATGTTCTGAGACGGAATCATCCAGTTAAGCTGCTCCTGAATTCTTGACCCTCTGAAAAATTTTTAGATGATAAATATATGGGTTTTAAGCTGCTGACACTTTTGGGTAAACTGTTACACAACAATAGATAACTAATATGGATTTTGCTATCAGTTATATGTTGCTATGTAATAAATACCTAAACATTTATTTTTACGGGTGGCTTGGGAACTGGGAAGTGGACAGAAGCTGGACAGACTTTGAGGAGAACATTATGGAAAGTTTAATGCATCTCATGGCCTTCAAAGGCTGACAGGGATGGCCTAAAGGAGGGATGACTATCTTATTGGAAACTAGTAAAAAGGGAATCCTTGTTCTATACTGGCAAAGCTTAGCAACACTATTGCTTTCAGTAAAGTGGAAAGTAGAAAACTGACCTACTGAACAGCATAATTTAGATCAAGAGAACTCCAGCCAGAATGTTGCCTTGTACGTTCTTGAGCTTATTGTAAGATGGAGGAAGAAAAAGATAAGCTAAGAAAAAGTGCTGAACAGGAAGGAACTGGAACTTACTTGACTGATGGTCTGGAATGCGCAGAGGCTATCCAGGCTACAGACAATGCTACAGTGAAGATATGGCTTCCCAGCAAAGAGCGAATTCAGTCACCATAAGTGGAAAGAAAGACGTCTTCAGATAAAGTAGAGGGTATACTATTAGTTGAAATTTCAGAGTACTACTGAGTCAGATAAAGGGTTTTCTGAAAATGTTCAGGATGACTCACAAATCCCTTCAAACCATAGGGCCTTGAAGAAGTTTAAGGGAGTTTCCCTCAGCGATTTTAGCAGCTTAGGTGAGGACTTACTTGGAAGAGATTTGTGACTGTGGTTTTTGTTTAATGGAATGAACCTTCATAGGATTCAAGGAGACCAAAATATAGAAAGAAAATATAGAAAGAAATATTTGTGGAACCTAAAGGATAACTCTGCACAGAACGAAGATCCCAGAGCGTGGACCGCAGAACCAGAGTCAGTCAGTCATTTACAAGCAGGTGTTGAACTGAGTCTTAGTGAAGGAATTTTCATTGCTCGCCTGGATGGAGTTTAGAGCAGATGTGCATCAGTGAGGGTGTCTCCTGTTTCTCTAATTTTTGGATAGGAGTTCTTAGAGTAGTTCTCCTGTGCCTGCCCCACCATTGTATATTGGGGGGTTTGTGCATGGGGGACAGGAGCATGTGTCCCTTTAGTTCACAGGACTCCAAATTGAAAGGATCAGACTCAAGAAATTTTCTTAAGGAATTATGTAAAAGTAGACCTCCCTGTACCTGGACCCAATCAGATGACGAGACTCTGGATATCACACTGAGGCTGTAATGGGTTAGACTCAGTGGCCTTGGAGAAGGGTGAGAATATTTTGCATATAGGATAGATAGGAATTATTGGTGGAGAGAGCAGACTGCCTCCAAGATAGCCCCCATGGCCTGGAATTCAGACTATACTGGAGTCCCATCCCACATTGTAACAAGGTTGGGCTAAGTGAGAAATTTTTAGAAGTAATGGTGCTTAACTACTACTACTACTACTACTACTACTAATAATAATAATAATAATACTTCTTCTTCTTTTAAGATTTATTTATTTATTTGAGAGAGAGAGCAAGGGAAGGACAGAGGGAGAGAGAGAGTCCTGAAGCATGCTCCACATACTCAAGGCTGGATCCCAGGACCCTGAGATCATGACCTGAGCCGAAATCAAGAGCTTAACCAGCTTAACCAGCCGAGCCACCCAGGTGCCTCAATGGTGCTTTACTTCTAACAGAGATTACATTAGATACTGTGCCTTTCATTTTGCTGGTCTGTCTGTCTCTCTGTCTCTCTCTGTTTCTTACTTACCGCTTCTCTTAGATCATTTTGGTTTGGGAAAGTTAGCTGTCATGTCATGAGCAGCGTAACAGAGGGGTCCACGTGTTGAAGGAACTGAGGCCTCTGAGCAACCCCCAGTGAGAAAATGAAGGCTGCTATCAACAGCCACGTAAATGTGCTTGAAATTTGTCCTCCAGTCGCAGTCAAGCTTTCTGCTGACCTCAGCCTAGACATTCACTACAACCTCATGAGAGATGTCAGAACCACCCAGCTAAACCACTCCTGGCTGCCTGACTTCCCTTCTCAGAAACTGTGATAAAATAAATGTTTTTCTGTATAAAGCTGTCAAGTTTTGCGTATAATTTATTACATAGGAACAAATAGCTAATACAATCATCTAAGTGTTTATTGATATCTTACTAGATCTTCTACTTTGTATAAGAAGCTGTCAGAGATAATGAAACATAGTATCTGACCACTATATCAATCAGGACTCAATGCTGAACCTAGAAATCACTGTAGGAATTAGCAACTGCAAGAGTTTTAACAGAAGGAAATAGGTGCTTGGAAATGCTTTGGAAAGCTTCAAGGGCATGGTCAAGGCAAGACCTTCAGGAGCTACTGATTTTGATTTGATTTGATTTGATTTTGCAGTGCCAGGAGTTAAAAAAAAACACATGCTTGTTGCTGAATGAGGCAGATGGGGTAAAAAAGCCACCCCCATAGTTAGTGCTGCTGCTTCTGAGGCGTGTCTGTCTGGTAAGATGGAAAATGGACCCAAGAATATTCCTGCAGGAAACAGCACATGGCTAGTAAAATTGCATATTAGTGTAATCAATGAGGTGCAAAAAATGTGGCTTCTGCTTCATTCCTACTCTCCAGTTCTTCTCAAAGTAAATCCAGCTAGCAGAACCTCGTTCTCTTGTGGAATCTAAGTGGCCAGGCAGTCTAGGAATGTTTTTAGCTTTCTGATTTCTTCAGCTTGAAAGGAGGTAGAATGGAGGTTGAGAGAACCAATTCTCACTCTTCCCATAGTCTGTGCTCACAAGGGTTTCACAAGCTTAGTGGAATGACAGGATTAACATAATGTGACAAAATTAGACATGGGACATGTGCTAAATGGAGTGTTATGGCTTAAGTTCAATAGAAGATCGGGGAAAAAAAAAGGGAGATTAGAGTATCATGGAGAATTCAGAGAAAGTTTCATGTAGGAACTCAAACTTCTGTGGAAGCTTACAAGATGGGAGGAATTGAACTGGAAAATAAAAAGTTGGGGGGGCGGGTATTCAATGCAGGTGGATGTCGAGAGTAAAGGTCTGGATTAATGCAGATGACAGCAGGTAGTTAGCCTGACTCTAGCCAAGAATAAGTAATACCAGGTGGTGATAATAATGGACTTTGAAATATAAAAAGCTTTAAAATTGGAAATAAAGTTCAAATACATTGCATATGAGTAAGCATGTTCTAAATGTCCATAACACATATCAATATGATGATGTAAAATTACGGATGCCATTGTCATTCTGTTAACTTGGTTTTTTGCCACGTGATGGTGGCAACTCGACTGAACTACAGAAGGAGACATGACCACAGATATCTCAACATTTTCTTCCCCTTAATCCCAGTTATACATACGCATTCACTGTGACAGTCTTTAACCTTGTTTTGATTCCTTTCTTACAAAAAACTTTCCTTGACCCCCCCCAATCTTGCCACTTCCTTCCCTATTAAGAAACTACACTTTTCTTCATATTTTCCTACCTATTGCCCGTGGTTCTGTTTCTCAATGCACAGTTGTGGCAATGTCATGTGAACTTGTCTGCGTAGTGCGTATACCTAGAAATGGCCTGCTACTATGCTTCCTCGTTCAGATCAGATCTTCATCCATTTTTTTATTTTAATATTAGTAATACTCATCACTTTCGAGCCTGTGCTGTATCTCAGAAAAGGTATTAGATGCTTTCCAAAAACTTTAAACCCAAATGTTTTTCTTTCCATTTCATAGATGAAGGAACCAGTGGGAACTATTTAACGCCAGAGCCTGTACTGCCATCTTTCCACTATATCACAAATATTAAAAAATATATCACAAATATTTCCTTGATGTCATAGTATCTCATATCTCACAGCTTACAAAGTATTGCTGTTCTTCATGATCTCATGTGAGCCTCAGAATAAGCCTGAGAAATGAGAAAGCTGAAGATTTACTTTTCCTTTTTTTATAGATCGGGGACACGACTAACCTCCAAGTCACCTGCCCCAGCAAGTTGAGTGCTGAATAACCATTATTATATTTTGATCAAGTCATAGATGAAGAAAGTTTTTATTCCATATACACGAAATAGACAGATACATAGGTTAACTGATAGCTAAATAGATTCTTTCAAGGATTTGAAGTGTAGAGAATTGAAAGTTTGGGACTTTTTTTTAAAGCTTTTATTTATTTATTAGAGAGAGAGAGAGAATGAACCAGAGGGAGGGGCAGAGGGAAAAACAGGCTCCCCATTGAGCAGGAAGCGCAACACGGGGTTCAATCCTAGCACCTGGAGATGATCACCTGAGCTGGAGGCAGATACTTAACAGACTGAGCCACCCAGGTGCCCTGAAAATTTGGAAATTTTCTAATATTACAAGGAAGATATATATTCTGTTTCAATAGAAACCAATAAAATACAGTCATAAAGCTGTTTTTCTTATATACCTGATTCAGTGTTGGTTACAGTTATTCATAATCCTCACCCACACCTGAATGTCACGCATCACATTCTGGACAAAGGAGACAAATCAGACACCAGTCGTCTTTCTGAGTTTCTAACCAATCACTAAGGCCTCCTGTTAATTAATGCGTTATTTTTAATGGTGCAAGAGTCAAAAGAAACTCGCCCCACTCCCCCCGGTTGTCTACTGCTCTAGACCTCAGAAAGGTACTCTGCAGCCAACTTACACATGTATGTTTACATTTATGTTAGAAGATGAGTTACCTACTGGGGTTCACTAGACACAAGATAGTTGTCTTTGAAAGTGTTAATGCATGAGGCCACCTAAGAAAATAAAATTTAACTTCAAATTCTTTTAAAAATGGAATTTTGGTTATTTGTCAGGATGGGGAAAGAATTATAACTTCAGAATGACCTCTAGTTCTGAAATTTCATCTTTTCAGCAATTAGTTTCCACAACCAGCCTGTCCTCTTCCGATCAAGAAACAAAAATTTATGCCTATGTAGCATCAAAAATTCCTTGGTTATAATCAAGAAGAACATAAAGGTGAACATTTTCATTAGTGCATGTCATGAACATTGTAGAAAAAAGAATTATAACCCATCGCAGTCCAATCCATCTTCCCTGAGGAGCCAGTTAAGTGGGGGGGGGGGGGAGGGGGGCAGAAATCCTTGGTATTTTAGTTATTCTAACTCCTTGAAATAAATTCTAAAGTTGCATAAGGAAGTTCTTAAGGAATAGCAAGACTGCTTGATCTCAGTTAGAGGCAGGTGAAAAAATTTCTAAGTTAGAGACTAATGATTTTACATTAGGAATAATGTATTCAATTCTAAAATCAGTGCTATTGATTGAAATCCAAGAGAGAGATGTGAGACTTAAGCCTGGAGAAAGACGGTTAATACATTTTTTCAAATATTTAATTAATCATGGTCATTACAAGCCAAAGAATTAAGGATAATATATCATTTGTCCAGGCCTTATTGAACACTTTATAATTACATGAAATGTATATGATAATTCAAATATTTTGCTTTCAAGTCACAGGGAAGGAACTTTGTAGCTTAACCCTGAAAATTAAAAGTTGTTGGGAAAGAATCAGTGGTTGGCTCAATAATAATATATTAATACTTCTATAAAGATTACAGAATCACCTTCTAAACTAATGGAATTATTAGTAGATATCATACTTATTATTATGTATGTGTATCTTTCTCAAAGGAGTAAATTTTCAAGTTGTCAACTCTGAAAACTGTGTTGAAGGCAATTAGATTTTCTTAACTTGTGGATTTAGTTACTCTAAATTTGGTGTTATATACGGCAGAGCAGTCTAGATCACTATTTGCTTATCCTTGTTGATATCTATAGTTTTCGTTATACTAGAATAATTTTTAAAAGCTGAGAAAGGATCTCTTCTAGAGCCCAGTATTTTGTAGATTACAGAACATTTACTGATCAACTTTGTGTGACACACTTCACACATTTCACATTATCTCATTTAATCCTCACAATCACACAAACGATCTCCTGTGGTAGGTATCGTAGGTATCACCTTCTTTGCTTTTACAGTTGAAAAAACAGGATCAAGTAGATGGAATTTGACTGAAAGCTAGTTATACCTAAACTTTGCCTAATTTCCAATTTTGGGAAGATTGCATATCTGAGTTAAAATCCTCAAACTTCCCTGAATCCACCCTCTTTCTAAATCCTTTTATAATTGTTTGGTGGCCTGAATTTATCCAAGGAACTTGCTTTGATCAATGGAATTTTAGCAGGCATGATACAAGCAAGGCTTGAATTGAGTTTACACAATGGGACTTGATCTTTTGGGTCTCCATCATTGCCACAGAATAATATATCTCATTCAGCCTTCTGGTTCCAGGAAGAAAAAGAGAGACATGAGGAACATAACCTCCCTAGTTAAGCTGCCCAAAGTAAGCCAGTAAAGAATAGAACTCTCCTGGACTAGCAAATTGCAGATGGGTAAGTCCATTCAACCCAGCTAAGTTTAGCCTAGACCGACTGTGTCTAAAAAGATTTAAATAAACAAAATCAGAAATTAAGGAGGAGACATTATAGCTGATAACACAGAAATACTGAGAATCATGAGACTACTATGAACAATTATACATCCACAAACTGGACAACCTAGAAGAAATGGATAAATTCCTAGAAACATATAACCTACCAAGACTAGATCATGAAGAAATAGAAAATCTAAACAGACTAATTACTAGTAAGGCTATTGAGTCAGTAATCAAAAATGTCCCAGCAAAGAAAAGTCCAGGACCAGATGGCTTAACTGTTCAATTTTAGCAATTTTACCGAACTAAAAGTTTAATGAAGAACGAATGCCAGTTTTTCCTCAAACTTTTCCAAAACATAGAAGAGACACTTCCAAAGTCATTTTATGAACTATCGGAAACAGATATTAAAACAATCCCATATACATAAAATAGCATTAAAAGGAATAATATTTAGAAATAAATTTAATCAAAAGGGTGAAAGATCTGTACACTGGAAATCTATAAGACAATAATGAAAAAAATTGAAGAAGACACAAATACATGTAAAGATATTCCATGTTCATAAATTGGAAGAATTGATATTGTTAAAATGTCCATACTGCCCAATGCAACCTGCAGATTCAATGTAAACCATATCAAAGTTGCACTGGCATTTTTTTCAGATATAGAAAAAACAATCCTAAAATTTATAAGGACCCATAAAAGATCCCAAACAGCCAAAGGTATCTTGAAAAAAAGAAACAAAGCTAGAGGCATCAGACTTCCTGATTTCAAACTATCTATTTCAAGCTGTAGTAATCAAAACAGAATGGATAAAAACAGACGCATAGATTAACAGAACAGAAAAGAGTCCTGAAAGAAACCCATATATGGTCAATCAATTTATGACAAAGGAGCCAAGAATGGGCAATGAGGAAAAAACAGTCTCTTCAATAATAGTGTTGGGAAAGTGGATAACCACGTGCACAATAATGAAACTGGGCCTCTATCTTACGAGATACCCAAAAATCAACTCAAAATAAATTAAAGCTTTAAACATAAGACCTCAAACCATCAAACTCCTAGGAAAAAAACTTGGGAGGTAAGGTTCCTGATATTGTTCTTGGTAATGATTTTTTGTACTTGATACTAAAAGCAAAGTCAAAAAAGCAAAACAAAACAAAAAAATAAACAAACGGGTCTACATCAAACTGAAGAGCTTCTGCACAGGAAAGAGAAGTCATAAGAAAATTAAAAGACAGCCTATGGAATGGGGAAAAAATTATTGTAAACCACATATATGAAAAGCAGTTAAAATCCAAAATATACAAGAAACTCCTACAACATAATAGCAAAAATTTTTAAAAATTAAAAATAGGCAAAGGACTTAGACATTTTTTCAAAGACTAAATACAAATGGCAAATACATACATAAAAAGGTGCTCACTTTCATCAATCATTAGGGAAATACTTTTCAAAACCAAAATTAGATAGCATTTGCCTCCTGTTAGGAATGCTATCAAAACAAACAAACAAACAAACAAACAAAAGAAATGTCAGGAAGAATGTGGAGAGAGGGATTCTTTGCACATTCTTGGTGGGAATGTAATTGGTACAGCCACTGTGGAAAATGATATGGAGGTTCCTCAAAAAATTAAAAACAGAACTACCATATAATTCAAAGGCCCACTTCTGGTTTTATATCTGAAAGAAACAAAATCACTATCTCAAAGTGATCTCTATACTCCCATATTCACTGCAGCACTACTTATAATAGCCAAGGCATGGAAACAACGTAAGTATTCATCAATGGATGAATGGATCTAGAATTTATATATAACATTGTTCAACCTTTTAAAAAAAAAAAAAAAGGAAACTCTGCCTCTTGCAACAACATGAATGACACTGGAGGACATTAGGCTAAGTGAAATAAGCCAGACAGAAATAAGTGGTATCACTTATACGTGAAATCTAAAAAAGAAAAAAAAAAGTCAACACATAGAAATAGTGTAATGGTAGTTGTCATGGGGCTAGGGTGTGGAGGGAAATAGTGAGAGGATCGTAAAGGGTACAAATTTCAGTTAGGAGATGAGTAACTTCTGAGTATCTAATGTATAGCAGGTGACCATAGTTGATAACATATTGTACAATAGCAATTTGCTAAGAGATTACAACTTAAAGGTTTTCATCTAAAAAAAAAAAAAGATAAATATGTGAAGTGATGGATGTGTTAATTAACTTGATGGGAGAAATTTTCTCACGGTGTATAACAAATCCTCATGTACACTTAAAGTATCTTACAATTTTATTTGTCAATTATACCTCAATAAAGATTTAAAAAAAAAAAAAAAGAGGCAGAAAGACCGGGATGCAGCTGACAGATTAATTTCTTCAAATGGAAATAGTTCTTAGTGACCTCTATTAAAAGTCTGGGGCAAAAGTTCAGAAGTAGAAGGAAGGGAAGGATACCACCCCACAATGCAATACGGTGATTTCCCAGTACACTCCTGAGTGTACATGCATTAAAAGAAAGTATCCCTAACCGGTCTTACACTATCCTCAGAAACACTGCTTGGAGAGGTGTAATCACTGACCAGACTCCCCTTTGTATTTTAAATAACCACAGATAGTTTGGATGTCCCATCAGGGATTGGCAAACTGTAGCCCATGGACCCATGAACTCACACTCTGTTTTTACAAGTAAAATTTTACTATAATACAGTCAGAGACATTCATTTCTTATTGCCTAGGGTTGCTATTGTTCTGTAAGCATACTTGAGTAGTTGAGACAGATCTTATGGCTCCCCAAATTGAAAATATTTACTATCTGGCCAGTTTCAGAAAGAACTTGTGTACTCCTGCTCTAATGTGCCATAGGAGGCCAAGGCTGGAAGACATGGCACCAGGGAATGGTGCAAAGGGTGTTGAGAGATGGCAGCTTGTATGTGTGGTTGTGGCTGTGATTGTGGCTGTAGTGATTGTAGTTAAAAAAATAGGAAAGAAGAAGTGATTTCAGGGAATTCTGAGTGGGTCTATGGTCAAATTTGAGGCCAATTCTTCTGTCATTTGCTTGTGGCAGAAAATTATTTCTTGGCTTACTTTCTTTAATAAAGGCTTATTTTATGGCAACATGCTTACAATGCTGGTGTCATCTGAAAGATTTTATTTGCTATCCGGCTGGAAATCTGAGCCAACACTAAGGAGACCTTCTTAAAAGGTAGCCCGTCTTAGATTGTATTCTCTTGAAAATATCATGTGTATATGGGTGCGTGTATGTGTGTGTGTTTTAAAGTGATGTCTCAGACATTGTCCCAATGGTACATATCTAATATTCGGACCTGGATGAAAAGTGTATGATTTATTACAAGGTATATGCTGCCTGACCATATGTAGGAGCACTGGATTATATGCATCTCTCAGCGCTGAAGGAGCAAATACCACCATTCTGTCCACGTCAAAGTTCCTCTGAGTTCTTACTGTTCAGACTGCAGTGGTAGCTAAATCCTCCTTTCCATTGCTTGTCCTTTGTCTGTTTTCACAGTCCTCCTGGTTTTGTAATTACTCATTCTCTCTCATTCATCACAGCCTTTCCTGGTCCTGACTACACTATCTCCCCATTTTTGTCATGGTGCACTGGTACATTACAAATACAATTAAACCTCTTATGATACTGCAGCTTTTGGCTAACACATCCCAGCTTCAAGGTTGAAAGATTTCTGATATTACCTCTGATATCGCTTCTTTCCCATTTATCGGCAGTGTCCGGACTAATGCAGTAGTGCCGCATTAATTAAAGGAAGCATCTAGTAATACTGCTGTTTTTGCCAGTCTGACACTGAATTGGGAGCCTGATGCCTGCTCATGTTTTAAGAACCATTTATCACCCATGTCATCCCAAAGCAGCCAGCTGTCTGAGCCAAGCCTCATTTGCATTTCATCAACCACGGGCTCTCTTTCCCCATTTCATTCTCAAGTCTTTGTATCACAGCTCCAATTTTTTTTTTTTAAAGCACATTTTTCAAAGAAGGAGCTTAGCTAAAATTAGTATGCTACGTAGAAAGATGATTTGAATACCAGACACAAGTCTCCACACTGATTGTGGCCAAAATAAGTAACAGAGAGTATGGATTGGATTTGCTCTTTCTCTTGGGGAGGTGGGGCGAGTTGTAAGGGCTACCCCACTCTCCGACATTACCCCGTGAATCTCATCAATATTCATCCTCGAATGCAAACATAAAGATTCGATTTCATTTCTGATTATGAAAACAATTTTTACAGTAACAAATGAAATGCATTTGATCCAATTTCATCCTTCATTTTGTGTGTGTGCCACTGTTTTCATTACTCTCGCCAATCGTGCATTGTAGAACCTCTCTTCTACCCACCAAAGCTTTTTAAAGCTATATCTTCAAAATGGCTCAAAATTTCCCAGACCGGAGAAAATCAACTTATGAAACTGCATTTGGCAACTATTTTGTAATAGGTTTTGGGCTTGTCTTCATAATTCCAAAACCTGTGTAATTAATATACACATTTTCCCTTTTCCTATGTAAGACTTTGACATATTCTTTCTGTTTATTTATCCACTTCTAATACCTCTTGAGAAAATTTATTTTTTTCCCTTTTAAGGAAAAAATAACACTTCCTCATTTCCCTGAGTCATTTCGTAATAAATATCTTTTCATTAAGTTTTTGTTGAGTGTGTGCATGTATGTGTGCATGTATGTACATGTGTGTATATGTATGTGTGTGGAGAGAGAGAGAGATTATGTTATCTTACTGTGCATAGACTTGCCCACTCTCAATGTTTTGCCTAAACCGAATCTCTGGTGATCATCTTAAGGGGTAATCATACCCTTTTATGTTCTTGCTTCTTAACCCAGATGGTCAACAACGGTGGACACCTGTCTCTCACTGAGACCATATGATAAAGGTCATTTAACAGCCTTTCCCGGTAATGCTCTGTAGTCCCTGCGGGTTTGGTTTCAGATTCCATTCAGAGGCCTAGAAACTTGAAAGCTCTGTATCCATAACTAATCCTTTGGGATTTTTAGTCCTTAATAGGTAATTATTTCAACAAGTTTCTCTCTGAAAAGAAAGCGGTCTTTTGGAATTCCTATTAAATTGAATAGGAAAATAAAAACTTTGTATGTATTAATTTTAGTTTACATCCAAAGCACATTTTAAAATTAATACGATTTAAATTTTAATCAGTCACACATTCCACTTAGAGCAAGGGAACAAATACTCTTCAATAAACTCTGTAATAGGTTTTAATTTGATTTTAGGATAAGTGTTTGTGATTTATTAGTATATATTTGATAATCTTTCAATCTGTTCTCAAAACACCTTGCATTTTTAAAGCAGCAAAATGTGCTTCAGCAGGGAAAATTTTGTTCTAGAATCCTTTTTAATTTAACCAGGATCCTATAATTTACTGCATAAACAATATGAGTTTATTTTCCATTGACTTGAAAATTCCATGTTGATAACACTGAACTGACATTCATCATTTAAATAGTAAACTGGTTTTCTATAACTTATGTGTTGCCATATAGTCACAAAGATTCATGAAAGAGATATTTATTCTTCTACATTTTATTCTATCTTCTAATGCTTTTATTTTCTACCTATTTCCCTTCAGATTTATGAACTAAGACCTTAATGCTTGAAGTTGAAACTTTCTCCCTCAGCTTTCCCACTTGTAAATCTTTTTACATTACAACACTTCCTGCCATATCCAAGGATATTAAAATAGGTTCACATTTGTGTAGATGGATTGTTTCATTAATAACATTTTTGTAAACAATTTTCCTTTGACTACTTTAATTTGGTTTTGTATTTTTTCACGTTCCTTGCAATATCATGGATTTTGAGCCATGGGATAAAGGCTTCTGGCATCAAGAAGAGTGGATTTAATGAAACCAGCTTTTTCCATTTCTGCGTAGATTATTATGTCCCGCTTTACCAAAAACATAATGAAAGTGTAATGGAAGATGTCTATGGGTGGTCAAACAGCTTTTTTAAACACTAATTTAGTATGTATACGGAGTCATTTTTTTCAGATAAATTTTTGTTTTAGAATTGTTTCGGAATAACAGAAAAGTTATAATATAGCACAGAGAACTCCCATTTCCCCCATGCCTAGTTTCCTCTCTTGTAAACAACTGACATTTGATAGGGTAACTTTGCCACACTAAAGAATCAATATTGATATATTACATTGACTTAAGTCTGTACTTTATTGAAACAGATTTCTTAGTTTTGTTGTTTTTTTTTTAATCAAATGTCACAGGACCATTCAATAAGAGAAACATTTTATGGTGTATATATAGAGGTTGACCACTTCCAAGAAAGGAGGGTGGGTGGTGGATAAGAGCTGGAGTTTTGAAGTTCATAGTTCCAACCTAAAATCATTAGCCATGTGATCTTAGTCAAGATACTCCCTCTCTCTGTCTCTCTGTCTTAATCCCTTTATGTAAATGTGATTAAAACAATAACACCTCTATCCCAGAGTGGTGTTGAGCATTCAATTAAATGTTGAAAATAAAGTTCTTAATGCTGCATCTGGAACATACTAAGTTCTCAATAGCCATACTCAACAAATGTTGGCTGTTTTTCACCATATTGCTAAATCTGACGGCTGGGGAAAAGGTGGTAGCCTGAGAATTCAGAATGACGGAATGTTTGTGTTGCTTTAGACTCTTCAGTATCTTCACACAATGAAGATTCACCTCATTTTCAGGTATAGGTCCTCAGAGGAGATACCTGATCTATGGAATGGCCCAGTGGGTATCCAGCAGTGAAAACTAAGTTACAAAAGGAAAATCCTGTTCCAGCAGGTTTGGCTAAAATTGTGGCTGAGTTTTTCACTTTCAGTAAAATAATAGTGATGTTTTGATCGTTGAAGTTTTGTTTCACCATTTTTCAAAACATCTAGGGATTGTTACGAAACAGGGAAACTAAAGAAACCCCGTGAAAAGCTGCTTTACTCCCTCCTTTTCCTGCTTCCTTTCTTGCTAAGACCCACACCCCCACCTTCTACACACACAAAATAGAAGAATAATGTATGTCCTTGTAAAGGCCAAGGATTTAATGATTTCTCTGGAGTCTTCCAGCACAATAGATAACATCGAGGGAGTGACCAGATGGGGTCATCCTGAATGTTTTCTAAGACCAAGGACTCATCAAGACCCTAGGGCTCCAGAGCGTAAGTGACTTACGGAGGACATCTGAACACTCGTCTTTGTTCTAGATTACTGAGAAGACATATGCACTCGCTCACCTGTAGCTCCCAAGCAAAGACAAGACTTCCCTTCCTCTCCCTGCCACTTCTGCCTCGGTCCCTTCCTCTCCCCTCCCCTCCCTTCCACTCCTCTCTTCTCCTGTCTTCCAGATGCTCTGTCTCTATCTACACTATCTCTAGGTCTTCAATAAATTCTACCCTTATTTCCTCTTGGCTCAAGTTTCATTTCCACCCTATGCAAAGCCGAGGACACTCTTGGCTGATCTTGTGGAACCCCCTCTGGGTCTTCAGAAATAGCCAGCTTGCATCAGTTTGGAAATGAATATTCAAATTGCTAACAAAATGTGGGAAGTTTTTTTTGTTTGTTTGTTTTTGTTTTTGTTTTTGTTTTTGTTTTTTCCTTCCCCTAGCAAAGACTTTGAGAGTGGTTATTTTGCCTTATGCATAGAGGAAAGTAGATTCCGGGCATTCTCCAAATCTACCATGAATTTGGCATTCTCCAAATCTACAAGTCTTTACATTTACTACTGTCTTCATATTTGTACCATAGAGGCTCGGAAAAAGATTTGCTTAAATAACTAACAAACTAACTAACTACGTTTGTTTGAGGAAATAAGAGAAAAAAGGAAATAAAAAGAACCAAAACAAGAGTTTTAACCGATAGTTTTGACAATGGCATCAGACTAAAGGATGCAAATGTAGATTAGTTTAAATTCATCAAAAATCAAAGAACAGTTATAACAATGAGTCAAAAAAAAAAAGTGTGTACATTGAAGGGAGGGAATTAGGCAGGGATTCAGTAGTCATTCAGACATTTTTCCAACAGCAACACTTTACAGATTGTGCACTGGGAATAAAGATTTGTACATTAAGAAGCCCAGTATATAGTCTACCTTAGGATAAATGCTGCTCTGTGCACACTGACGGCAGTTTGAGCCTGGCTTTGTGCCTTGTCAGTCATCACACTGGGTGATAGAAATAATGAGAATGTGCATGAGGCATTGCACTAATGATAACACTACCTGTAAGAACAAAAGAAAGGCCATTACTTTCAAGTAACACCTAACGTAATCAAACATGGGATGGGCTTATACGTATTTAGACTTTATAACTATACCTTTACAACTACAAATAAGAGCCTATATTATAAAATTTCTGTAGCTGAAAAAAACTTGTTTGTTACTGCAAATCTGAATTTCTCTAGTCTGTAAACTGACTTCATATAAGTTGATTATTATTATTTGGCAACATAGAATAGACTTTTTATAAACAGGAAGGAGGTGCTCTGATTAAACTATAGTATGAGACTCACATTTAAAAAAAATATGTATATCCCTTTTCAATCTTTTCTCAAAATATTGTCTTTACAAATCAACACAAATCTCTTCTACCAACCTCTCCCCCAAATACCTCATAGTCTATCAATATCCTTAAACCTGACACAGAATGTTAAATTAGTATTATCTTGGAAGTCGGTGTGAGTTATTCAACATCAGAAAGAATTTCAGGAACAGTACACATCATATGGACCTGACTGTTATTTGTAAGACATTGAAAACGTTGTCAGATTTTACCGACTTATAAATTCACCAATATTTTGTTAATGGATATGAACAACTTAAAGTATCATTTTGATTTACACTTCTTTGGGAAAACCAAAGAATGAAATGATGTGATAGTAACAAGCAGATGATCACTTGTCATTTGCACTGTAGGATTTTCAAAGCACTTGTCTATTCATTATTATTATCATCATTATTATTATTTTATTCATTATTTCATGTGAATATGCAGTAGCCCAGTGGTTAGGACTTCAGATGTCACACAGAGTGGAGACTCCATTCTCCCATTAGTTTTGGGGTACTTAGCTGTTCATTTCCCCTCCCCTTCTTCCTTCACTACTTAAAATCCCAATCTTGGGTTCTAAACTACACATAGTTTTTTTTCACATGTAGTTATGCCTGCAAAAGAATTATACTACACAAATCCATCTATTAAAATTGTGGAGGGATAGACATAGAACCATTAACACTGATTATCTTAGTGTAGGGAGGATTCAAGGAGGCAGAAGATAAGGGAAAAGAGATTACTTTTCTCTTTATACAATTTTGCCACATTTGTGTGGATACAAGGCTCATGTATTATTTGTAACAAAATACCAAAAGTACTAAAATGTTCATGTCTCTCATGTACTGTGAAGGAAGTTATCAAATCACAAATATAAACACTTATCTTATTCCTCAGTTTATTGATCCTGATAGTGAAGCCTTTCAAAACTTGTATGGAGATATTTAAACAAGAAACTACAAAAAAAGAAAAAATACCAAATGCGTTTTTCTGTATTATGTAGTCACTGTTGATAGATTGAAAGCTTCTATTTTATAGCCCCTGAATTAAATCTGATCTTTTCTTGGAGAATAATGTGGAGTGGTGAGGATGGATAGGGAACAGAGTATGTTTTGAAAGATAAAATTAAGAGAAGCTTAATTTAAAAGCTCCTTGTGTGTCAAACAGCTATTAAACACAATTTTCATGATTTTAATATAAGTGAATCTGAACTAGCATATGGACAAAGTTTCTTTTAAGTTGCACATGGGTTTAAAATGTGGGGGAAAAAGATCACTTGGCAAATATGTTTTTGGTTTTGAAAAACTTCCAAATGTTTAAAGAGTAGTTTTCAAATCAACCATATCCATATGCATCCAGGTTTTCTCATCCTCACTATTGAAGGATAAAAGGAACTAGAATTGGGGCAAAATGGTTGGAGATGAGATACATATGCTGTAAAACTAAAAATCAGTTGATACTCCAAGGAATTGGTTAAAAAAATAAATTTGGTCCTTATGGCAACTTTACCGAAAGAATCTAGCACTTTTATTCTTAGCGATTTAGGATCATGGATGATATTAATCTGTCACAAAATGATCCTATGACCATTTCCAGAGATGGAAAAATGTAGAAATAGAAAATGTGTATAATATTGCTATTTTATTTTGTTCCAAGTCCTGTTACTATCTGTGGAAAGCAATGTTCCAAGGGAATGAACATTTAGATGAATTATGACATGAAATATCATTTTCAATGCTTTATGCATAGATAAATTAATAATAACTGAACATTGTTGGCATATGGCTTCCAGACACAGTACAGTTTCCCTCATGACATCTGAAAGCTAAAAATATGTGTATGCCTACTTTTATAAAAAATAGAAAGACATAAAGTTTCATCAAACTGTTATTTTGAAATGTTTTAAAATAAGATGTTATAGTTTTAATTACTTTTTAAAAATAAGAAGCTATATTTGGGGGATTAGTTACCAATTGTTTTTTCCAAATAATGGATAAAGTATGTTTTATTTTTTTATTGTTGTTTTAGATAAATTTGAATATATTGATGCAAAACAAATCAATTGTCTAAAATCAAATATGTGTAGTGTCAATAATCCCCAAACATCAGATAATATCCAATGAACTTCCATATATTCTTTTGGTGGTTCATTATTAAATTAAAAAATAAACACATCATTTTCCTATTTATTTTTCTTTGTTGATTTCTTTCATTTTCACTGCTTATACCACGTAACAGGTAAGTGTGACCAAAGACAATTGGTTAGTTTCCCAATTCTTTTTAGCAAATTTCTTTTTTTTGTCACTTTAATTATGTAGCATTTTCAGAAGTCAGTGAATATAGATCCTATAGTAACACTCATACATATATTTGGGAAACACAAGATTATTATATTTTAGTCATCCAACATCAAATGTACTGACAGGTAAATTGGATGAAGAAAGAAATACTTTGGCTTAAGAATGAGGCTTCTAGGGGCGCCTGGGTGGCTCAGTGGGTTAAAGCTTCTGCCTTCGGCTCTGGTCATGATCCCAGGGTCCTGGGATCGAGCCCCGCATCGGACTCTCTGCTCGGCGGAGAGCCTGCTTCCCTTCTTCTCTCTCTGCCTGCCTCTCTGCCTACTTGTGATCTCTGTCTGTCAAATAAATAAATAAAATCTTAAAAAAAAAAAAAGAATGAGGCTTCTATTACATAATATATTTTATAGTACCAGGTATGTGACCCTTCTATACGCTCTCATTTTGTTTATTGTTGTACCTTTTTAGTAATTTTTCTCTTTGAAGAGTGTGAATAAAAGTTTCTTCATATTTATTCATATTTTCTACTGTAGAACCACCTACAAATACATTTTCTGAAATATATTAAGAGAATAAAAACAAAGAAACTACACAGCATCAAAATATAGATGTCTGAGAGGATGAGATATTACATGTAGTTCAGATTATCCTATGCACGTACAAGGAGCCCAAGGTAGTGCTCATCAGTAAACTCACTTGGGGTGGGGGGGCGCCCGGGTAGCTCAGTCTGTTAAGTGTCTGTCTACAGCTTGGGTCATGATCTCAGGGTCCTGGGATGGAGCCCTGCATCAGGCTCCCTGCTCAGTGGAGAGCCTGCTTCACCCTCTAATGCCTCCCCCTGCTCATGTTCCCTCTCTCACTCACTTTCTCGCTCTCATCTAAATAAATAAAATCTTAAAAAAAAAAAAAAAAGTAAACTCACTTGGGAAAGACACATGGTCAAATGCTGCATCCCTTTTTATCTTTTTTTAAAACAATACTTGGATCTTTGGATGAGAAGCATGGAGTGCAAAAGAGGAGCATGGGGTTTGGTCTAAATGGTAGGTTTGATTTCAGTGTTTCAGTGTTCTTATATTACATTTTAAGGTCCCCTACATTCTCGATATAATCACAAATAAACTTATTTTTCTCAACTCTCTTTCTTACCTACACCCCAGCTGCACTGCCCCAGACTATAAGCTCAATGAACACAGGACTTAGGTTTGTCAGTTTCTCTCTTACGTAATGGGGGACTTGTACAGTTCCAGTATGTACGCGTTGTTCCTCTTATCTATTGATCTTGCAACATGTTACCCTAAAACTTAGTGGCTAAAAACAAAAACAGTATTTTGCTTGTGAATATGCTTTATGGGCAGATTAAGAATTGGTGAGATTGGCTTGTTTCCACTTCATATGGCACCAGCTGGTACAATTTGACTGGGGCATGAGGATACATGTCAAACATGGTTTATTCCTGCGGCTTATAAGTGGGTACTGGCCATCAATTTGGAACTAAGCTGGAGTTGTTGTGCCTTGATTTCTCTCCATAGGGGTCTCTCTACATTGCTGCTTTCAGTTCTTTATATTGTGGGAGCTGAGTTTCAAAAGCAGCTATTTCAAAAAACAGGAAGTAGAAGCTGCCAGTCTCTTAAAGGCTAGGTCCAGAAACTAACACAATATGATTTTTGCTACATTTTATTAACCAAAACAGGGGCTTCTTAGATTCAAGGGAAAGAATGTCAAAAATTTGTTACCCGTTTTTAGACTTTAACAGAGGTGCTTGAAAATTATTGAGTGAATAATTATTTAACATTTCCAAGTATTTCTTGCATTTCCCACATCCTTGTGGCTCTGCTTCTCTATTTATCCTTCAAGGGATGACTTTATATCTCTTAATCCTTCAAGGAATGCTTTTCTACCAACTCTACATGCCAATGTCTTAAACAATACCATTTAATTACCTTATTATCACTGATCACAATCTGCTTTGCTGAATTACTGAATATGTGCCTCCTCTCTCATTAGACTTTAGACTTCCTAAAGTTAGTTTAAGTCTGTTCCAGTCTGTAGACATACTTAAATCAATGGGAAAACGGGGCTTTTCCAATAAACATATAAATGATAAAGTGCACAACACCTTCAGTTATGCAAGCAGCTGGAAACAGAACTTCTATGTACTTAAAAGGGGACCTGGTCAAGCAAATGCTGAGGTCTCTTTTTTTTTTTTTTTTTTTTTTTTTTAGTGAAGTGCTAGTGACTTTATGAAATGTGAGATAAGAATAAGCTTTTAAAAAATATGTTAAATGGTTTTGAATAGTTTCAATCAAAACTTAACACGTTGTAATTCTTATGAAATAGAGCTAAGTGTTAAGACTTTGAAGAACATCTCATGCTTTCTTTCTCTCCATTCCTGTAATGTTTAAAAAAATTATTTCTGGGGAATGGATTATCTCAAGCCACGTATTCACATGCTTTCCTAGAACAGTTGATCAAATCTCATTTTTCTCAGGGGAAGGAAGATCTGTCACATGGTAAATGGCCAAGGTGACTCTTTAACCTCTAAGGCAGCAATTTGCAAGAGTTACCTGCACAATCAACCATTTGTATGCCATCATTCCCTCACTTTTATTATACAAGTTACTGGAATCATACAATCTAAATCTTGCAACTGAGAGGGGTTAGGGATAAGGGGTGGAGATGAGTTGGGTTATGGTGGGCACAAGGATGGGGACCAAAGAGAAACACAAACACAATTAGTTATCATTTCCTTATCTTAAATTTGAAGTAAGGTGTTTTAATTGTAGAATTTTGGGATTCTTGCTGAAAAAGAAATATTTTAGTTGCAGGTAAAATGCATCAAGAAAAAAATATTGAAAACTAGCCGCCATGCCCTTTCAATTATATCTACCTACATCTATCATTTATCCACCTACGTCCATATTTACCTTAAAAATAGAAAAGAAAAAAAATGGGAGCACTGTTGTTCATTTCTTAAAATACGCTGACTTAGTGGAGATACTGCAACAAATGGTCTATGAAATGAGAGCCTTTGCACAAGCCAGTGAGCTTTACAGGCCCTGATGATATTCTATTCTGCAATTCTATACTATGTGAGGATTCTGTGTTTCATTATAACCAGAAAAAAATTTAATTGTGTTATTCTGTTTCTAATTTTTTAGTCCCTATTATAGATAAAATGCATTAATCCAGAGCTTGGAAAATTGTCCTTGACCTTCCTCTGGATGTTTTGGATGCTGTACAATGTGTAAAAACACCTGGGCTCAAGCATGGCAAATGAAACCATGAGGTAATTGGTTAATTGCAGGTGAAATTGGCCACTCACCTCTTTTATTGAAAGAGCAAGTGACTAATTGCACTTGTGAATGCTCTAAAAGAACAAATTGTTACCCAATTATGGAGTAACATAGATCTGGTGGGCATGCAGAAGCCCATATAGGAAAGAAAGCCATGATATACATACATATATTTCCTAGATCTGACCACTGAGAGGAACTAGAAATTGTAATATTCCAATGGGAATGACAGAAATGTGGAAATGTACCAGGGCAGCAAAGGGAATTATAAGATGAACCTGGAATATGCTATTATGCCAGAAAGCAATGACACACTCAAAGAATGAGAACATCAAAAAAAAAAAAAAACCAACCACAAAAGCCCACTAGAAGGCCTCCCTCCGGACACATAGGAGACACACTGAATACTGGAACAAATTATGATAATAATAGCTTATGGCCTAATGAATGCATTAGGAAACACAAATCCATACCAATATATTAAATAAATGAGTTAATGGAAACTTTGATGAGAAATGTGAATATTTACATAGTTTCACAGTACCTATACTTCTCATCCCAATTCTTACCATTATCAGTCAGAAAGGGATGCTGTGCAGTTTTATAATAGAAAGCCAACAGATGTCATCTTAAATAAGTGATCAAAATTTATTATCAACAACAGAGGGACAAGTAGAAACCACATGACACTTGGTGGAATGCAATGAGAAGAAAATAGCATCATTTCTATGATATCTCTGTGAAAGATGCATAACCTTATTCCCTGATCATGAAGAAGCATTCCACAAACCCAAGAAGAGACATTCTACAAAATAACCGGTCTGTAAACTTCAAAGTTATTAAGGTCAAGAAACCAGTGAAAAATTGAAGAGCTATTTCAAACTGAAGGAAACAAGGCATGACAATTAAATTCAATGCCTGATTCTGAAATGGATCTTTGTGCTATAAAGACATTTTTTTAGAACCATTGATTAAGAAAAACATTGTTCTTTCTACTGTACTTTCAATTTCTATGAAAGTTTGAGATTATGTAAGTTTCTTTTCTCACCCATTAATAGTTGTTTTCACTACTTCTTGTCATCTAAAATGGGTCAAAGGATTTTAAAGCATTGTCTTGTCACCTAAACCATTAAATATTTTAAGATATAGTAAAACAACTCAGTAGTTTTTACTCTACTCTATTCTACCAGAGAAAACAGAAACAGAATTTCAGTTAGAAGATGCAGCTCTCCTTCTGGGTAAATCCTCACAATTTAGTTTTTCAGTTTGGGAGATGACTTTCCTTTACTCAAATTGAAAAATTATGACTTCAGTTTTGGCCAAGCAATTAAGGTTGTTGTCTCATTAAGACTTTGTTGTATGTGTTTAAAAGCCCAAGATTTGTCCCTTTATTCATTCAAGAAATACTGATTGCCTCCTTATTTTGTTCTAGGCACTGAGGGTGTGTCAGGAAACAAAATTGATGCAAATCTCCAACCTCATGAAGCTCACGCTCCAGGAGGGAATGTAGCCAAAACAAGTCAGTAAATTATGTTATGTGTTTCAGGTCTATGCTCAGTGGAGAAAATGAAAACAGGGAAGGATAAATGTAATTGTGGGTGCCCACGGAAGCTTTAAATTGAGTAGCCAGGGAGGACACTGATGAAAGGGAAATATTCAAGCAAAGACCTGAAGAAGATAAAGAACTGTGCCATGCATAGGCTTGGGGCCAGAGTGCAAATTTAAGAAATGTTGTTTTAGTTAACAATGGAGTCGTTTCATATGTTTCCAGTATAGATGAATTATACAATTGTTGAAAACAGACTGCTGATTGAATCTCTCTCTATATATATACAATAAAGAATCAAATTTCTGCTTATGGGGCTAAGTGTCATTTTGGAAAGAAAAAATGGAAAAAGGTTGAGAAAGAGAGAAAAAGAAGGGCAGGGAAGGGAAGGATAAATAGATCATTAATCAAAAGAAGAAAAAGCCTAGGGTGGGATAGGGAAACTTTTTCTCTAGAGGGCCAGGGGGTAAATATTTCAGGCTTTCTGGACCAAAATGGAGCTCTGTCACAACTCTTCAATCCTGCTTTTATAGTGTAAACTCAGCCACCGGAAATACACAAGTCAAAGGGTGTGGCTCTTTTCCAATTCACTGTTACAAACACTAATACTTAAACTTTGTATGTTCAAAGACACATCAAAATATTTTTTTCTTTTTTCTTTCATTTTTTTCAAACTTCTGAACATGAAAAGAAACATTCTTATTATGGGCTCTATGAAAACAGTACATGGGACTCGATCCTTGGCCTGTAGTTTTCTGAGCCCTGATCTAGAGTCACAGAGGCAAGTCACGTGAATCAATATGGTGGAATGGGAGGTGGAAAGGAATTGTTGGTCCTTTGGCTCTCGGCAAGTTTCCACCTCCCAATGCTTTACTGTTTCAACCATTGAAATGAAGGCGTTGAAATAAATGAACATCAAATTATCTTCCTACAATAAATTTTGTTTTGCTACCTTTATTTCAGAACTAAGAATGGATATCTATAAAGAAAAAAAAAATTATCAATCAGAGTTCACTGTTTCAGTTCTATGCTTTGGAAAAATCTCTTCTTAAAACAAAAAAATGCTTTTCTCATCCCTTGGATGTAGAAGTTAGTGCTTCATGTTCTTTAGGATATTGGTGTCACCATGAATTCAATGATACCTTGCTGGAAAACCCCTTAAATGATCACTTTCAACTGACATGAGCAAGGCTATAATATGACCCAACAAGATGTCAGTAGTTTATTTCTAAATAAAAGCCTTTCTTAAGTGGTGGATGAAAATTCTCATGCATAACAGTTTATCTCATTCATTCCAGTTTAGATTTCTTTGAGAGGCCAGGTGTGTTGAGTTTAGTTTTGTAACGAAGCATGGGCTTCTTGTTGAAACAGCTCTTTCTGCCCTGCTCTAGGGCAACCAGGAAACAGAGTCTGCCTTATTGAACTAGTCTCCTGGATGATTTCAATTTTATGCACTTAGCAAGGAACTTTTCCAAAATATTTCTCTCCTCTCTTTCAGAGATGTCTGTAAGGTTTGTCATAATTTTAATGTTAATTCTATAAAATACATAGCATTTTTTTAAAAAGCAAACAAAAAATATTAAACTGATTTAAATGGTGTGTCTGAAAATGCCCACAATAATATCTCCCCTTCTACTCCAAAATGAGGCTTTGGGATCTATTTTGCCCTCCCCTTGAATCTACTCCGGTGAGTTGGTGTTGACCAACAGAATCAGGTGAAGCTGGCACTATAACTTTGGAGGTCAAGCCTTGTCTGCAGCTTCCAGTTCCTCTCTTTAGAAGTCCTTATCTGCCAGGGGAAAAGGTCTAGCTACTCTATTGAAGAGATGACATGGAAAGAGAAAGAGAGAGATGCCCAGGTGGTCCCCAGCTGTTGCAGCCATTGAAACAGAGACACCATGCAGGTGAATGAATTCATCCTGAGCGTCTGAGCTCCTGCTAGCCCAATGTCCCAAATTAACCCGGTTTCTAGGTGATAATCCTTCTAAATGCGGCCAAATGAGTAACCCCAGGATATGCTATGAGAAATGCCCAGTCAAGCCCACCTGTCCCTGGAATTCCTGACCCACCGAATCTTGAGCAAATACAATAATTCTGATTTTAAGCCATTAAGGGTTAGGATAATTTGTTGAACAACATAGATAACAAAAGCAAACTTTATCCTAATTAAATTTCATAATGATCAATTACATCACTAATTACACTTAAGGTGACTGTACACAGCTTATCAACGACTAGCTGCTCTGTGGTAAGACAGGCTGAAATAATATTCTCACTATATGTCTTCTGTATTTTAAATAGTCATTGTTCTTTAGGCAATATTTCTTGCTGGCTAATATAATTAAAAATTTAATGCAATTAATAATGAAGTAGCATATATAAATTTTAAAATTTAATTTAAAATTATGAAATTTAAAATTACCTAGAATAAATTAACATGAATTAATTCTGGCTTGTTATTATCAAAATTAACCTTTTTATCATATTCCAACAAAAATGGATTTATACTGTTCTGCAGAATGTAGTGTTTATTTCACTGAACATAAATACATTTTAAAACCATTTTTAAAATATATCTATTTTTAAAATAGCTGGAAATAAGTATATCTTTAAAAATAACTAGTAAATCACAGAAAGATGGAGATTTAGTTAATTCACATGTTACTGTAATTAGAAGTTTTTTTTCTTAATGTTGTGGTAATGTTGCATTATATAAACTATGTATGATGGAATGAGACATGTGATTTTCATTATAATCATAGTTTATTTGAAGTTGGCCTAATGTTTTCTCGATGCTCCTTCTTCATGATCAAAAAAACAAAACAAAACCCACAAAAAAACAATAACTACTTAAACGGTGACACAAAATGATGTTAATAAATTAGTCCATTCATAAAAGGACTCCCGATTTTACTGCTAAAAGCACACCGTTATATGCAGCATTATGTAGTTTAAAAGGCACACTGATAAGTGCCTGTATTCAAATCCATTTCTGTGCCCTTTGTATTCTTATCTTTCCCAGGCCAGCAGACAACCCTGCTTTTCACTAACCTTTGGCACTCCACCATCAGCAATAAACTGCGCTCCTTCCCAGTCCCCGAGCTCCCTTAATTAGCATCACCTGTGGTATGTTCCATCTGGAGCAGCCGCATCGGCCGCACACAACCTGCTTTGGCGCCTGCAGGTAGAACAAGGCTCAGTGTTTCAGGGCTCTCGGGAATCCATCTGCGCGCCCTAAAATCCTAACGAAACACCTCTCATTTCACCGAGCTTACCGTAGTCTCTAATCCTGACAATGGTGCCTCAATGATGTAGAAATAAAGTGATTAATAAGAACCCAAATGTATCCATACTACGGTGGCCCAACAAATTAAGTAGGACAGTTTCCCTCTGTTTCCAAAATGAAAACTTCTTGTTTTCACTCAACAAATTATGGAAAATATTTTTCTTTCCTTCTCAAGAGGATATATTGTTTTTACATTTATATTTTCTCTAAGTCCTCTTTCACACATCATGGAAGTTGTAAACATTTATCTTTTTTTTTTTTTTTGGTCACAATATATTTTTAAGCATGAATTTTGAAGCACAGCTTCAACAATCTTCAAGGTCATGTTTTCCCTTAAAATATTTTAATGGTATAAAACATCTCACATGAATGCTATAAGGGTAAAATTGACACATTTAAAACATTTAAAATAAAATATATATAGCAATGAATCATAAAAAGGGTAATGAGTGTCTTTTACGGAACAATGGATGAAATGTAGGTTGTTAAACCAAAGGAATTTTAAAAGGCTCAATTTGTGTTCTTCTCACGAACTCCCATTTTTCTTTTTTCATACCTTTTTTCTTTGCCAAGGAGAATTGGCTGTGACACTTAATGGGTATATTTTGTTAAAGCTAAGTTCTTTTAATGTCAAGCTATTATATCTTCTACATACAGAAGAGAAATGGTGCCAAGATTTCTAACAAGTAGGTACACATTCGTCTTTAAACAGAAAGGCACTAAAAACGCTTTGTGTTGGTAGATTGACGTGTTGAAAGACATGCAAGTCAATTCTGAATCTATTAGACGGAAGGTTGTTTTTAAGAAAAAAAAAAAAAAAGCCTGTAGATTAATACTCATGCTAAAAACAACAGTCTCTGATCTCCTTGCCCAATTTATAATAAACAACACATATTTTTACTTATAATTTGACAACAAAAGCAGGGTAGAAATGGTGCCTTATTGTATAAGGTTTTACCAAGAAACAGAATATCACAGTCTGTTTTTCTTTATATATTTTTAAGTAAAAGTAAAAATAAAATAAACGCAGTTTTAGTCTTCAATGAATTCTGTTTGCAGTGACTTGTATGTGTAAGAAAGGGGTAGCCGTCATAACTTAATACTTATCAGGTCTTGATTTCCCATTCCATGCTCAGGATGAAATATTCTAAGATATGAGTCATACACTCTTCATCTTACATTTGAGAAACTGAGGCCCTGAAAATGCCTTGTCTGGGATTGCACTGTTATTAGTGATTAAAGTCTGGTGTCTTGATTCTCGGTATAGGGCTCTTTCCACTGTAGTATTCAACACTTCTTCACTGATTTTGAGTCTCTGAACGTCAAATGAAAAGGAGGTGAATTCTGATAGTCTAAATTAAAGCTATCAACTGTATATATGACTTTACCGTTTGTATAAGATGTACCTCTCTTACAAAGTGGGCTGGAAACAGCTTAGAACTCTAGATTATGAAACCATGCCACCATAGTTATAAAGGTGTTAGTTCCGTTAACATTGGTCACTTTTGTCACCAATGGTCATCAGCCTACTTAGATGTTTTTCCGATAAAGAAATAGACTAATTAGACAAGGCTCTGGCTCTGTAAAGCAGAAGAAGGAAAAGAAAAGAGGACAGATAAACAGAGAAGTTTGCCCAGGTTGTCGTCCTGAATTTGATTCCGAAGACTGACAATACTCAAAATAATACGATCAACCAAAGGTTCTTTGTCGTACATACGGATGCAGCATTGAGTAGCATTTTTCAAAATACACTTTGCAAAATGTAAGTTCCCCAGAATATGAAGAGGTTTTAAGTGAAAACAAAAGTTCTCAAATTCCAATATACTAGAGAAAAATTGCATAGAATATCCCTTTCTTGACATTTATATTTCATGTGAGCATATGAAAAGCTCTGCAAAGTTGTGCACTACAGATACCTACTTAACTATTTTACCAAATATGTCTCAGACTTATCTGACTTTTCCTTTTTTTTCAAATAATGATATTTTATAGAACACAATGGGAAACACTGATTTAGGGTATAGTGTATGTCCTGAGAAACTGAAGAAGGAATATTATTGTTCATCCTCAAGAGGAAGTCTTGTTTTGAATCTCTTTCCTGAGAATAAGAGATATATAAAATATCATTTCATGATTAACTTCTCTCCTTTACTTTTGTTTTCCTTTTCCAAGCCCCCTCAAAATTAAGAACCCACAAGAGACTGAAAAAAAAAAAAGGTAACATTCAATGTGACTACTTCAGTAGGTAAAAAAAATGAAAGTCACATCTTTTCATTTGCTTACAAAGGTCACTTCATCTGTCATGAGGGCCAATCACTTTAAGTAAGATTATGGATTATCCTGTATCCCTAACACACACACACACACACACAGTCTGTTTTATGGCTATATATATTAAGTGTGTCAGGACTGTATGGAGCTGAGTGCCCAGAATTCTGTTAGGTTATTTTTTATGACTTTTACTTCATTTTTTTTTTTTTTTTTTTTTTTTTTTTGCCCCTGTCCCTGTCACCAATGGAAGTCGAAGACCAGGTTTCCTGCGTAAAAGTTATGAATAAACAAACTTGCAAACTGAGTCCCCGGTGGAACAGAAAATTTCAAATGTAAGAGATAAAGAAGAACTTGGCAAAAGCAATCTGTGAATTGGCCGTAAGAACCCGGCAAGGAGTTTTTTCCAGCGAGTTGCTAGTAACTCCCAGGAACTGCTAATAACCACTCTTATTCCTGCTGAGAGGAGGCCTTAGCTGCTAAGGTCCTATCAGGACGTAAGCGTTAGCCTTGTTCTGTACAGAGACAATTTCTATCAGATCATGTGAGAATGTGTAAAATAAAGCTAGTTAGGATTTTTCTTTCCTATGCAAGCTGCCCAGGATGAGGGTGGGAGTGAATTCTGGAAATTCAAGGCCCCTTTTGTTAACCAATGGCAGAATGAGCCAAAGAGCTACAGTTCGCTGGGTATTGTTTTACTTGCCAATTTTTTCAGTTCAAATTTAACACTGACTTCTAAAGTGATAGGGGATGCTCCTTGAAAGATGATTTAACCAAGTACTACCGAACAACTTGGCATTCCTTTAGTACTGAATGACAAGCTTCAGAGTAAACCCAATCTCAATGATAAAACCGTAATTGGTTTCTCCCAGTCCTCAAATACGTAGATATATTTATGTTCCCAACAATTCACTGGGCAGAGACTTGGAGCTTTGTTTAATGCAGAGTCTGGCCACGTGGAAAATGTGGGCACTGAAGTGGAGAATATTTTCGCATGCTTCTATGCCAGGGCTGCCCTTTTCTGTCAAGACGCGCATGCCCGTGTCCGCCATCGTAGCGATATTTGCAAGCTGTATTTTTACATAATGCCAGGGAATGACTATCTACTCTTCCACCGGAGAGAATTCCCTGGGCACTCCTGCTTGCCATTCTATCCTGCTGTTTCGTTTGTTCTATTGTATATCCTGCAGAGTGATGCATTGCTGTATCTGCGCCCGTTGTAGCTGAAGTAGAGTCATCCATCATCCCAATCACTGGAACTGAGGACCTTATGGACTGGGAGTAAATTATGAAGCTATGAGGAAGGTGATCATTTTTGCAGGAACAGCTATTTTATGTTCCCGTTCTCTACACCATCCTTTCTTTCTGGTTTGGGATAATGAAAGAGTAGCCACAGGAGCGGTTTGTGTCCCTTGGATTCATACTGAAAGAAGAAAATACAATCAATAAAAAGGCACTTAACAAGCCCAAGATTGACTGGTCTTTTTCTTGTTTATTTTGCATTTTGGATGTGATTTTCTGTTGACCCGCTGCTAATGCCATAGAGCTATAGATTTCCCAGATTTAAGTGTGTAATAAATGGATAACCTTCACCACATGGGATGATTTAAACTGATTTGAGATCCAGTCTGGGCACTACAAAGGGAAAGCTGTCAATTATCCTATTTCAGCCATGTGGAGTCAAACTAGGTAAGTTATTCCTCTCCTACACTCTCTGCCCCTTCTTCCACAAGTGGAAACACCAGTTAATGGCTGAAAACTTGCCATTTTGCTTCATGTCATCCACACAAGTCTTTATTTGACTCTTGTAAATTTAGAATCACTTTAACATTCAAAATATGGAAAAAATATGGTTAAATAACTCCAAGAAAATTGAATATGTTCCCAAATATTATTAAGGGAAATTGAAATTGAAGATAATTATTAAATCTTAAAATTGAAGTGGTTCTAGTACATGACCGGTTTGACTGAACATTTGTTTTTCCTCTAGCTACGCTGTAGTTCTACAGTTCGATCTTGTAAAACCTGCCAGTATCGATCTGCTTTGGTTTGTCTTTATTACGTACATGTTGACTATTTTCTAATGGAAAAGTGCTATATGGCTATTATGGACACTTATTAATTCTTTAGTAAAAACTTTTCAATCTGAGAAGTGATTTTTAGAGCTAAGTAGCCTCACTTTGAAGACAGATTTTCTTCAAATAATGTAGTAACACTTCAATGTAGTTACTTTAAAATGACTTCACTAGCAGAACAAGTCGTATTTAATCAACGACACAGTAAAGGTAATCTAAATTAGTATTTTAAATTTGGAAGATGTGCACTTTGATGGATAATAAGACCTGAGAGAAAGCATTCTAATTAAAAATTAAATACTGGGTAGAAACTAAACCTTGGTTACTTCTGGTTGCTACAGTGAGAGGTAAATATTTAACAAAAGTTAAACTATGTGTGGTATTTTTGAAGCAAATATTTACCTTTTCTTTAGGTTGACCACATACATACTTTTTGTACTATAGCTACTGAATGTTTATGCAAAATGCCAACAGACACAGTAGCAATCAAGTCTAATGGAAATAGAAGTTGGAAAAGAAATTAAACTTTCTCTGAAAGGGGGAGGGTGTTTTTTATATGAAGTGTAGCAAGGCAAGCTAATCTTACCATGTTTCAATACAAATTTTATTGAGACAAATCAAAGGCAATGGGAGGCTGATATAATAGTTTCATTCTATTTTAAACTACTTCGTTGGCTTCAGCTGCTGTTTTTGAATGAAGCTAGTCTCTTACACTTTATTGACAATAGTTTCTACCCAATCTTTCACCAAGGAGGAGAAAGTTCACAAAACTGAAGAACCAACCCCTTCCATCACCTTTTTCTTGCCAGTTAGTAAAATAATGAAAAAGGGACTCTGTTAAAATTTTTGTTTGTAAATTTTTAGTTAAAAAATTGAAAACGTGAGTATTGTACTGGAAGTACAGAAGCACTAACTAAACATACAGAGTCATGAGACACTCTTAAATGTTGCATCCATAATTTTCAGTTGGGTGGGGAGACCTGTTCATCTAAGGGTAATTCGGAAGGGGTGCTTTTAAAATCTGCACAATGAGCCAAAAATCAGGCCCTAGATGGGCAAGGTTCTAGAATTTCACACGTCCTTGTAATAAAATATTGTGACTCTTATTTCAAAGATAGATTTATAGGCTTGTATGTAACTTAGGTTGCTCAAATTTCCCATGAATATCCAAAACCAGATTAAATTCATATGGTTTTCTGTATGGAATGAAAAACAGCTTTGGATGTACCACCTTCTTGTATCTGCTTTTACTAAAAGCTAAATCACATAATCCATAGTTAGCGGCCTCTGACGCTGAGGAAGTGTCTTTACTGCTCTTTGTAAGACAGTTTCTAGGTCCATAGTATAATTTAAAAACAATTTAGGTAATTGACAGAGAAAGAGATTTCTATGTCATATCTCAGACAACCATTTGGCTGACAAGTACTCTGACATGACTGAATTCTTCCAGTAATGCATGAATTCACTGCATAAAGTGATACAATTCGTTGTTGCACTAGTCTGAACGAAGGAGGCAAGTTTGCGTAATCGTTGGCATGCCTATCTTTCAGATATACAGGATTACAAAGTACTGCACCTTAATCAGACAATGTAATGTTATTAGATATTACTAGTTTTGAGCCCTATCTTTAACTTAGAAAGTAATTTCCAGATATAAACTGAAATAACTAACTTAAAAATTATGGAAATATGACAAAAATGTATGTGGTGTTTACCTCAGAAGCAAGCAAACAAAAAAAACCACTATTGCTCAGTGTTGTTTGACTTAACTATTTCCTGCTGAAAATTCAGAAGTTTTACTTAGTAGGTTTCTATGCTCAGTATTCTTATAAGGTAACACAACTGTTTTGATATAAATCACAAAAGCATTCATGGCTCTTCTGTCATCAACCCACTTGAAAATGTCTTCACAAAAATAGCCTTTAACTGTTACAAAACTTGGCTTTATATTCCCAAGAGGAACCCCATTTTCTATCTGAAGAACATCAGGATTATTATTTCATAGGAAAGCAATCATTATAGTGCCTTTAGCACCTGTGACTGATTTTCTCCGTTTACATGTTCCTACACATCGTTAATCCTTCCCTTGTGTACTGAAAGGCATATGGCATTAGTCAGTAGTGAATTAAAGATCTTCTGTTTGCTTCAAAGATAACTTTGAGGCCCCATATTCGTGTTGTAGAAAGTGCATGATTATTCATTTTTAAACCCTGCTGTGTAATTTACCTAAGGTTATTTTTAAAATTAAAACATTAAAATACATAGAACAAAAGATAGGAAATAAAGTTAACTCTTACATAGCTGTACAATGACAAAGGATTTCCACCTTCCATTATTGAAATAATGCTCAATAAAATATAATTTATGTAAGAATTGGTACATTTTACCAAACACACAGTCTATTTAGCCCATTTTTGCATTTGATAACATCACTAAAAAAGATAATAAAAAAAATAATGGCATTTGTGCTGGCATCCGTATAAAAATAACATAGAAAAACAATTTCAGAAATCTAAGAATGCCCTTAGAACATTTATGGATGATCAAGAAGTCTTCAGATACTCTATGTCCAATATCATGCAAAAAGTTTTCATTTTGATCCCAGTAACTCAAAATGCTTAGGAATCCCAACCTAAACTTTCCTCTAGGTATTTCTTGATATTTTTTTTAAAGATTTTTATTTATTCATTTGACAGAAATCACAAGTAGGCAGAGAGGCAGGCAGAGAGAGAGAGGAGGAAGCAGGCTCCCCACTGAGCAGAGAGCCCGATGCGGGGCTCGATCCTAGAACCCTGGGATCATGACCTGAGCCGAAGGCAGAGGCTTTAAACCACTGAGCCACCCAAGCACCCCAATTTCTTGATATTTTTGATGTGATCGTTTAGCTCTATTACTTTTTATCTGCCCCAACTCTGGTGAAATGTAGAATAAATCTATCTCAAGTATCAGGCAAATGACTTCTTGGAACCTCCTTATTTTCATTTCTGGGCGGTGATTTCTACAGCTCGTGAAGCTGGAACCAATGTTAAGACTTGGTCAGCTGCTCTCATCCGTTTGTAGCAGAAGGGGCCAGAAGGCATACTGAGGATAGCCAAAAAATGCACCACATTTAAGAGTTCAGATGAGTAAATCAGATCAGCAACTATAAAGAAATCAAGAGACCTGCCATCTTGTGCATTAAAACATGGCTGGAGCAACCACTGGGATTTAAGGTCTATGAAGACAAGGAATTCCATCTGTTTTGTTTACTGCCATAACCAGAATAGAGCATAGTAGGCCCCCAATGAGCATTTGTTGAATGAATCAATAGTATGTACAGCAAACAAAAGATATAGCAGATAGTACAACAGAAGATGAGTAAGAGGAGAAAGGCCATTCACCAGAAATAAAACGATCATTGAAATATAAAGGACACAGGTATACAGATCAGAAATGGGAAAATGGGGTGCCTGGGTGGCTCAGATGGTTGGACGACTGCCTTCAGCTCAGGTCATGATCCTGGAGTCCTGGGATCGAGTCCCACATCGGGCTCCCTGTTCGGCCGGGAGTCTGCTTCTCCCACTGACCTCTCTCCTCTCATGCTCTCTCTCTCTCTCAAATAAATAAAATAAAATCTTTAAAAAAAAAATAAAAAAGAAACGGGAAAATGCCAATGGATGAGCGTGAGGCAGGCAATAAAAAACCTTTATGATAAAGCTTTCTTTTTTCGAGCACTTTTTTTTTTATGATAAAGCTGACTTTTTGTTTTGAGCACTTACTATTGCTCTAAGTGTTGAGCCAAACATCTAGGCCAGCCAAGGAAATTAATAAATTGGATTACTGTTGGAGTTCAGCTGACCCAGGACTTCATGTTAGAATGACATGGAAGCACATGGCGAGAGAGGAGCAGATCAGGATAGCAGGTTGTTTTTGTCTTTTATGGCATGCACCATCCATTTTCATTTTCTTAGTTGAAAAATTTCAAATATATTTTTTAGCATCAAAACATGTTATGGATTACCAACGATTAGTATTTATATTTTACTACTTGACCTGCTGATTGGTGAAATACATATATATCAAAGCTCTCCTACAAATAGTGTTTTTCTGTGCATTTGAATTCTAAACTTTGTAAGAACATCTGTATCATTTGAAAAATGGAAAGCCATCCATTTAAAACATATTCTCTTTTTAATTAACAGGCATACTGTTGGAGCATTTGGATGGGTGAACCATTGGTTGAAATAAGATGGCCACTGAAATTTATCTGAGGAGTAGTTTTAAGCTAGTAGGGTCACTACTATTTATTAAAATTGTAATTGTTATTTGTTTGCATTAATTAGAGCAGGTTTTCTCAACTTTGATACTACTGGTATTTTGGGTAGGACAGTTCTTTATTATGGGAGACTGGATTCTAGGATGTTTAGCAGCATCTCTGGCCTTTACCTATTAGATGCCACAAGCAACCACCCTTAAAAGTAAGGTGCTTAGGGTGTAAAATTTAATGCCCTCTCAGGTCACATCCCACCTTGCTCTGGTCCCAGACCTGACACATGTTTCAAATGTCTTCTTGGAGAGCTGGTGGGAAAATCCTACTCAGTGAAACACTGACTGAGAGGACTACCAGCGGTTTTAACAAGTACATTACAAAATGTATAAATGGGCTCATTAATACAGAAATTCATTTTTATTCAAATAACAGTTCAAGTACGCAGTACTTGTTATGAAAGGTTTTTTTCTACATGACCGTTCAGGGACTGTTGGAGGAGATCATCCAAAGGACATGACGGCCTGTTGACATGTGAGCTGGATTCAGGCAATTGGAATGCTCCGTACGTTCTCCTCTGTCCTTCGAAAGTCGCTTGCACCCATCATTCCCACAGTAGGAGCCATTTCAAAGATGTCTCCTTGAGAAAGTGATATATTATTGAGACCACCTGAACCGAATATGCCACTGACTCCTGTTAAGTTCTCTATGAATATTTTTAAGATTCTGGAAGGCAGGTGGGAAATTCATCTTGCCACTAACCAAGGCAAGCCTCATTCGTAAATTCCCTTGCTTACTGAAATTGCCACCCACTAGTCAGGAGGGGCCTTCCTGGTTCTCTGGTGGTCTCTCCTAATGCTCCATGCATGGAGGACAGTTTCAAATTTCATCTGGGGAACTCCCAAGGTGGTGAACTAACAGGGACCCAGATTCCTTCCATGCTGAGCCTTCACCATTTTCTGAAACCTCTTCTTTTCTGGGACCTGTCGGTACAGAGGGAAGAGAAGACAGACAAGGCAAGCACACTTCTTAAAAGCCGCATCCCAGATGTTAGATACTTTGTCTCACATCCCGTTGGCTAGAACTCAGTCACGTGCTTATGCCAAAGCAATATCATCTGTGCGCCCAATAGAAACAGGAAACATCCAGTTCATGAACAGCTTGTACATGCACCCTAGAGAACACAGAGGCAATGTTTGTGAGGATAGGAAAAGAGAGACAGAAGAAGAAAGACATACCTCTCCAAAAGTTTTCCGAATTCAAGTCACATTGACAAAAGAGTGAATACATAAACTGGGACAAATTCACATAATTGGATACAATGTGACCATAAAATGAAAGAAACTACCTCTGGTCATGACCGTAGGAATGAACCTTTGGAAACATATCAGGGCAACATAACAAGTCCTGACAGAGGATGCACAATATTATAGATAACTATAGAACTTCAAAACGAACAAAATGCGCAATAATTCATCTGTCAGGCACATGATAAAACTAGCAAATCTAGAAAGTGGTAAACACAGAATGAATGAAGAGTAGCGAAGACACAATGGAAGTGGAATAGGAGAACGGCACAAAGGTAGATGCACGTTATTGGAAACGGGCTAGTTTGGGGGTGAACTTCAATGTTACTGTTCATATTATCATTGTTTATAATTTACACATAGTATGTTTATGTACCTAATAATGCCTTATAATATAGAACATTAAAGCAAAAAAAAAAAAAAGATCAAAATAGAATGAACACATTGGAATTTGTTTATTATTGAACATTATGTATCTACCGAGCAAATTTAACCAAATTGTTAAAGCTTTAGGACTTGCACTGCTAGTTATTTTAGAAATCTTGAAGCAGGATGAAGCAGCTAATTAGACTGCTGTGAATTTCTGGTACTATATTTCATTTTTGCCTTAATTACTGTTATTTTGTGATTTATTTTGATTACAACACATTAGTTTTAATATTAAGATTTATTAGTACACTATTTTGAATAACTTAGAGAAAACTGTTTTTCACTCTATTATGCATTTGGAAATGTAATTTTATTATTTCAAGGAAGAGGTTTTTCTTCAATATTTTAAATTTTTAATGGGATTAAAGAGCAAGTAAGGAAAATACAGAAACGTGTCTGTATTAAACTCTATTAATATATTTCATCCGATGAATAATATTAAAAAGAATATTAAAAAAAAAAAGACCTCTTTGGAACATGTTGATAAAAAGTCTATCTGTGTACTACAGAGTTAATTCATACTGGAGTAAAAACACCTAGAAATAATCTTTGGAATTGTAGAGAAAAGCAGTAATTTACCAAGATCAATGTAGTTTGGCCTGTGGGCTAGTTAATGAACAGACCTTTATTGTATTCAAATGCCCTCCTGTATACTCAACCTAGAGTCTCAAGTCAGAAGATGTCTAAACTTAGGATTCCTGCTACCACCTCAGACCCTGTACTATGTGGTTTTCAGCTTTCTGTCTGAGACTATCTAATCGAGGATCACAGAAACTGAGAAAATGCTGGGCCCAGGAAGAAAGGAAGAAAAGTAATTCACTGAACCTTCCTTTTCCCTCTTCTTTTTGTCTAAGTGCTCATTTAAAGTGTAACATCAGAGAAATAGCTTGTAATCTAATTAGTAATGGGTGATTGATGAGACTATACTGGAGAATTAATGCAAGTAAGAAGTATTTTTTCAAGTTTTATTTATTTATTTGAGAGAGAGAGAGAGAGAGAGAGAGAGAGTGAGCATGCCAGTAGGGGGAGGGGCAGAGGGAGAGAACCTTTAAGCACACTTGGCACCGGCACCGGAGCACCGAGCCTGTCCTGGAGCCCAACATGGCGTTTGATCTCACGACTCATGGGAGCATGACTTGAGCGAAAACCAAGAGTCAGTCGTTCAACTGATTGAGCCACCCAGACGCCCCAGGGAGAAGTGGTTTTTAAAAGACTGAACATTCTCATTTATATTCCCGTTTGTATTTACTTATCAGATAGGTGTGAGCATTCCCAGAGAGGCATATTGTTTAAACATCTTGTTTTGGCAAAAGTACATAAAAAAATCTCAAGCAAATAAATGTGCTCAGGGATGGTCGTGATATTTTGACAAGTTTAGGAAGGATAAATATAAAACTGACGCAGAAACTGTGATAGACGTTGGTGTTTGCTTCATTATTGTCATGGAAATTTTGTATAAAAATACATTTGACAAGCTTTGTTATGTTGGGTGCAATTGAAAAAGTTGTTTGTGTAATTCCTTTGATGATTAACTGACTGGAGTTTTAATGATGCCATTGAAGAGAAAAACAATGAAGCATCGTTCCTAACAACTGGTACCCGCAGCATAGAAATTGATTTTCACATTTGGCAAATTTACCTTGAATACAGCTGTTGGATGAACATAAAATCTGAATAGTTGGAAGAAAAATGAGATATGGAGCCTGGCATTTATAATGAATTATCAAATGTGAGTAATTGTACTCAGTTGAACCAAAACACTAAACTTTTTGAAGCTGACTCATCACTTTAATAATTTCCTTTTAAAAGCTATTTTATGCCTAATAAATCCATAAAACATCAAAGTGCTAGTATGATCGGTGCTATTTCTTTCATTATATGGGGAAAGAGTGAGCTTTAAAGTAAGTTTTCCTAGAAAAATATTTTTCTCCATAATATAGTGATGACCACCCTCTTGATTCTCTCTGCCTGTTCGTGATTTGGGTCTATGAAGTAACCACTATGTAACTATACAGCAGTTATTCAAGCAAAATTTGGTTCCCAGAAACAAGAAATGTGCCAAAGAAAAAGGCCTAAGAATATCTGCGGGATGACGGGTTGGTGGAGAAGGGAAATCTTGATTTTTACTTTTGCTAATGTGCTAGGTGTTCAGGGCCAACTATCCAGAGCCCAAGATCTGTGAACTTAAATTCAGTTGGCACAACTCTTTCTATCAGGGATAATCATGGTGTCACGTTCTATCATAGCTAGAGGGGGAAAAAATCATTAATACTTACTATCATGTCAAAGAATTAATGGCATTTGCAAAAATTATTGCCTTTTTCCAGAATTTACAATAAGGCCAAGGAGTCTTTTTGATGTGGCTTTTTAATTTTGATTCCCCCTTTGTACCTAGTGTTTATTGGAACAAAAAAGCTCCATTAAATGGCAAGAAGGAAAATATAGGTTTGGCCATCCAAACGTTTATACCTTGTTTTCTTGGTGAGGAACATTGAGAAATAAACACAGCCTAGCACTTAGGGACAAAATAATACATAGAAATTGCATACACATTGGGTGAATTTAAGATTAGGGCATTAGCAAACTGGGCTAGGAACCATTTTGGCTTTTCAGGGTCATATGAGAAAGTTGTAGTTGGTGTTAGGAGACATGAGACTACCGACCTGTTGGTAGGCATAGATACCCCATTGAGCCTTGTAAAATTTGTGTTGCATTTTTATTTTACTGCATCTGTTTTTATATTTGTTTTCAAAAATATTTTGCATGTTTTAATGCATATTTATTAAATCGTACTATAAATATTCTTCAGAAGCATGAATTTTTAAGCTAATTGCCCCTACAATTGCCCCCTGTTGGTCTTTAGCTATGATTCATGATTCTCTCTGCTACATAGTTTCTTATTACCTGGATATACCACAATTTATTTACCATTCTTCTGCTTATAGTTGTTTGAATGTGTCTGGTTATTTTTCTAATGTGAACAATGTTATTTGAACATTTTCATACTTTTTTCCTTGATTATATTCAGGAGTTTACCTGGTGCAGTGGTTTTTAGTAATGTTTAACCATGGCACAGAATATGAAATTTGTTTTACATAGTGACCAAGTAAACGAAATTTTCCCCAAACAACAAAAATAATTCTTATTTGGTGCAATCTCATATTTTCTATTCTGTTGCATTATATTTATCATCTATCATCTATTATTTTAGTTTGTAAACCTTTTTGGTCACCTGAGAATCACACCCATAAGATCATGACAGAGCTCAAGTTCATCTGATTTGGCAAATGAACACAACTGAAGACTGGATTACTTTAATTATTATTAAATTAATGTCTTTGAGATTCCTCTTTCACTGAGTTTGGGTCTTAGAGGACTAAATTTGTCCATATAAACCACTGGTGTATCAAAATCTCTTCTCTGCCTTGCCTGGCTTCAAGCAGAATGAGTTCTTTTCTCTCTCCCCTTCCAAAGTACACATATCCTGGGATCTATCCTGCCCTGTATTGGAATCGAGAGTTGAGGAAGAGGCTGATGCTCTGAAATTTTAGCTGCAACCAGGTACACAAATTCAACTAGGAAGAGGAAGTAGCATATCCCTGCAGTATTTCTAACTTAGTTTCACCAATAATGTATATTTAGATTTTCATTTGGCTTCTCATGTCTGCTTTCAGTTGATTGGATTTAAAATGGTTGCAAATTCCTTGGTATTCCTTTCATTAAATTTGGTGTCTATATCCTCTCCCCTAGGAACTGAGTGGGGAAGTGATGCTATATGACTTCTTAGGCTATAGCACAACAATGACATGTGTCTTCTACTTGATTCTCTTTGAACATGCTCTCCAGAGGCTTCCTCTTTGGTATATCAGAATCCCACTGTCATCCCAAACCACTTACGGAGGTCATTTGAAAGTATGTAGTTAACAGTACAGCTGAGCCCAGGATTACATTCTCTTATCCCAGGCATCAGACGTGGGAGTGAAGAAGACTCCAGAATAATCTAACACCAAAGTATGTGAATGACTCCCATCCATTTGAGTCTGTTCAGCAAAGGCTCCAGAATCATGGAGTAGAGACCAGACGTTCTGACCCACAGAACCTGTGAACATATCAGATGGTGGCTGGTTTAGTCCAGTAAGTTAGAGGCGGTTTGTTTTCTGGAAATAGTGACTGGAACAATTGGAGAAAAGAAAGTGTGGATGAGGGGAAATAAAAAAGCTTTTCTCTAGTCTCCAACATTTTTTTTCAGGCAACAGATGAGTCATACAAAGGAAAAAAGACAATTCTCGGGAAAGGGAACTCTCAGATATGCACATCGTTTTTAGGAGTTCTTCAAGGTTTATCTGGATCTAACCGTTCAGGATAGATTACTAACAAGTAAGGCCCTGATATTTATAAACAGTTATTAGAAGGAGTTTAGAGTGGCTTTATGACTGCAATTTTGGATGACTAAGGCTAGGTTGTAATAAATATCACCCACTTGGCCAGTTCTGTGCTTGTGACTTGGAATGCAAATATATGTATGACAAAAATTATAAATACATATAAAATACACACACACACACACACACACATACTTATTTAGAGGAAAAAGCAAATGACTCTGCATCCCCCCCAAAAAATTCATATCAAGGTTTGGTTTTAGTAATAGATACTTATCTTCAGATAATTCTGGATATGGTACAAACCACACATCATCTATTATACTGTCTACATTTATATCTATATTTATGAAAAATAAGAATTAGTATCTGTTTGAATTGAGGATCCAAGATAATTGAATATTCATTTCTTTATTTTGTGTTACCAAGAACATATGTTAAAACCTAAGCATTTCAATAACAAAGACAGAAGAAAAAAAGGTAAGGTAAGAAGCTGAGGTCATAGAAACCATATTATTCCCATAACTTTATAATTAAAGCTTTCCCCCTTTTTATGACAGCAAATTAGTTGCAAAATTTATTTTGGAATTTTTATATATACTCTATGCCATTTTAGTGCCTAATTTATATCCTTGGGGGAAAAATTAACTTTATTTTTGTACTGGTTATTAGGACTCTCAGTTTCAAATAATAGATATTCACAGGCACTAGTTTAAGCAAGTTTTACTATCGTGCAAGAATATCTCACATAACTGAAAAGTAGGTATAGAGTTAGCTCCTAGGAATCACCTGGGACTGGGAACTGGAAGGTTTGTACCTGCTTCAGTTCTCTCTCTCTCAAAGATAAGCTTATACTTATTTTCCTGACCATGTACTATATCAAAACACAATTTAAAAAGAAGAAAAAAAAAGGGCACAAAACAAAATCAACAAGCTATGGCTGCTGAAGAATCCTGGGCTTACATGTTGCACCTTGCAGCAAATTCTTCTTTTGCAATTTCAGTGTTAAATTCCTAGGAAGTGAGCCATGAAGATCGAGGCTATGTGATCGTCTTTGGGGAAAGAATCTGATGGCCCTGCCTGGCATGGTAAGAGGTCAAGGTCATGTTGTACAAAATATCCATCCAGACTGACCCTGGTCAGACAGTGGTAGGAAAGGAAAGGCAGTCCCCAAACAAAGATGGCATGCAGAGATGGGGCCAAATTCCTTCCCCAGAGAAAGCTATTATGAATATAAAGACTTTATTTTTGGACTCTAAAATGATTTACTAGAGAAACCAGTAAGTTAAACAAGAGTTTTGACCCCCTACACAATGCATCTCCCAGTTACACTGATCCACTTGAGAAGCCTCAGAATAAATGACATGTCTGTCTTGTCTTGCCACATCCTGATCCCTTTCCACTGGCTACATAGTTAACGGAGAATTACTGCCTAGAAGTTTCTGTAGTGACCTAGGGGAGAAGCCCACATATCAGGAACACACCATCCTAGACTGTGGTGGCCAACCCTTCAAGGTACTCCTTCGAGATGAGCTTGAATTGAGATTGTTCGCACTGACATTAGAACAACTAGACATCATTCACATGGACATTCAGTTTGGGTTAGCAGGCTCAGCAGAAGCAGCTAGCTACCCAAGAGGCGGAAGTATTTCCCTAGAGTCCAGGCAGTACCTGTGTCTTCAGAAATGACCAGTAGAGATGCTTCTGAAGCAGTCCAGCTGTAGCCAGTCCGACAGAGCCAGAGTTATATGAGGAACAGTAAGAAGTTGTATTTTAGGTCTGGAATGGCTTCTAAGACCACCTGCTATTTTTCTAAACATCCCTGTATATTGTAAAAATAAGCCCTGATTATCTGAGGGTAACTAATGTGATTGAATGCGATTCTGTGCCATGGAACTTTAAAAAGCCTAACTGATACACTCTCAGGTTACAAACAATAATACTGACATGGAGTGAGACCAAAATGATTTTAAAGTTTTCTATTAAGGACACCTGGGTGGCTCAGCGGGTTAAGCGTCTGCCTTCGGCTCAGGTCATGATCCCAGGGTCCTGGAATCAAGTCCTGCATCAGGCTCCTTGGGGGCCTGCTTCTCCCTCTGCCTGTCTCTCCCCCTGCTTGTGTGGTCTCTCTCTCTCTCTCTGCCAAATAAATAACATTTTTTAAAAATAATAAAATAAAGCTTTTGTTTTGTTTTGTTTTTAGAGAGAAAAAGAGAGTGGTGGTGGGGTGGTGGTGAAGAAGGAGGAGAGGGAATCTTAAGCAGACTCCACGCCCAGTGTGGAGCCCAACCGACACGAGGCTCCATCTCACTCACGACTCTGAGATCACGATCTGAGCCCAAATCAAGAGTCTGATGCTTAACCAACTGGGCCATTCAGGGGTCCTGAGATCAAAATGGTCTAACGGTATATAATTTTGCAGAATGTTTTCTTAGTAGTAATAATGGAAAAAAGTAATAGTAATAACAATGACAATGGTACTAGGTACTTTTTATTGAGTGCTATGTTCCAGTGGAGAGCACTTTACAGGTATTATCTTAATCTTAGCAACACAATTTTCCTATAACGTAAGTTTAACTATTTTCACTTGCATCTTCCAAATCATGAATCAGGCTCAGAGAGGTTAAGTTTCACAAGATGCCATAGCCAGAAAATGATAAAGCCAAAAATGTGACTACAGAATCTGAGCACTTAACCACTTTGCTTAACTGCTTCCCCCAAGGGATTTAAAAAATACATACGGTATTGAGAACAGATTGCAATTTTATTTTGAGAAACAGAGTAAAGTTCAATATAAAGACACTCGCATAGAAGACTCCCAGTAGCAAATGTGTGGTAACCTTTCCACATATTTTCTGAAATATTTGTCCTTAGATACTAATCCTAAAGTTTTTCAACATCTGGTTAAAATTATGCATTTTGCTTTATCTATAAAACTGTAAAATGTTATGTCATTAGCACCAAGCAAACATGTGTTCTTCATTATGTTTTATTCTATTCATATTGAAATCGTTATTAAAATAACATGACACAGTTTCTCTACTCTTTTTATTTGTGCTATTTTAGTAGCAAATAAAGTGTTTTGTTGTTAGCATAAAAAGCCACATTGAAAATTTTGGAGAACTTTTTCTTTTATTTTGTTTTTGCAAATTATCAACTGTGATAAAATACTAAAATGTTGTAATCCAGAGTTATTAAAAACAATTCCCACTCTAGTAATACTACATTTCTAACTATAATAAATTATTTTCTAAGAAAAATTGAAAAGCTTTTAAGAAATAGCTTGTCTCTGTTACCATTTTAGAAATCTTAACACTATGGGTCACCTCTTTCTTTTCCTGATGAAAATTTTCCTTTCTTGATTTTTTTTTTTTTTTTTGGATATTCTTTTCTGTTCTGTTTACCTCTCTGACTACTCCTCTCACTCCCTCTATCTTAGCACAGTTGTCTTTCAAAGCACAGATTTTTGCTATTTTAGATTTATCTAGGAAAACAAAAGGTGTCACTTACTGTGATTCTATGGCTGCATGTAGACCTGAGGAATATGGTGCTGCACTGACATTTCCTGGATTCCATTCTCTCTCCAAGTACTAAATTCATGACCTTGGGTGGGAAATCCATCATCTGCATACGTCAGTTTCTTTACCTGTAAAATTTGGGGAATCATACTACTTTGCCCAGAGGGATACTGAAAGCATTAAAATGAGGTAATGTGATGCGTTATCTCATGGTGCATTGTAAGCGCTTAATCAACAAAAACTGTTTACTTGAGCCCTGACTTCTTAACCACATTTCATTTCTGTACTTCTCTCTCCCCACCCCCACTGCAGACAAAATGCTTAGTAGTTGGGAATAAAGGCTCAGTTGGGAATAGAGATTAATACGAGTTGACAAAAATACTCTAGGAAGAGTAGTGAAGTGAAGTTTGGGGTCTTTGGACAGGAATACCTACAGATGGCTGCTGTGGTAATTCATCCATGAAGTGGGGAGGGTCTGAACTAAGGGAATGTTAACAGACGTGGATGGAATGATCCTTCAGAAATGGAGCTTTTATGACTTTAAGACTGATTGCCTGTGTAGGATAAGGAGAGAGTAAATAAGTAGGATGATTTCCAGTGGTTAGAATACTGAATGCATTGTTTAACAATTCCTGAGTACAGAGAAGAGAGATTGTTGAGCGAGGCAATGACGGCAGGTGAGGAAGGGGGTATTTAGTTTAGTTCTGGACATTCTAAGGGCGAGCCTTCTATAGGAAATCCAATTATAGCTACTTAATGCACACACATACACATATATGCACATATATATGCATACAAATAAATACTATATGTGCATGTATATAATATATGAGTTCTAAACTATATATATCTAAAGCTCTGTGTATACACTATTCCAAAACTCTTTCTTGTGTGGGGTATAAACATACATGTATCACTTATCAGTACATGGATATGCATAAGATCGCATAGGACAGAATTTAGAGAGTGAAAAGAAAAAAAATTGAACCAAGGGGTGCCTGAGTGGCTCAGTCACTGAGCATCTGCCTTCAGCTCAGGTCATGATCCCAGGGTCTTGGGGAAGCAGGAAGCCTGCTTCTCTCTCTCCCCTGGCTTGTGTTCCCTCTCTCAATGTCTCTCTCTCTCTCTCTGTCAAGTAAATAAATAATATCTTAAAAAAAAAAAAAGAAAGAAAGAAACCTGAACCAAGAAAAGGAAAGATCACAAAAAGATCATTGTGATTTGGATTTCTAGATTGAAAAGTAGAATAACGTTATAACTCTTGAGATGTTAAGAGAGAAAATATGATGAATTAAAGACTAAAGACCAGGCTACAGAAAACTTTGGCAGAAATAAATAAATAAATAAATAAATATACACATATATATGTATATATATGCATACACACATATTTGGTTCTATAACATTTTCCTCAATTATATGAAAGCAAACAAACTCCATTTGGTCCACTGGCTTACCAATGATCTGAGACCTGGATTCTTGACTGAAATAGATGTCTATAGCTATGTCATTCTTTCTTTCTGGACTTTTATTTTGAATATCCATTTCTTTTTTTTTTTAATTTTTATTTTACTAAAATTCAATTAACATGTGGTGTATTATTAGTTTCAGAGGTAGAGTTCAGTGATGAACACCCACTTCTTAATAGGAACTTGCAACTCTAATTTGTGTTAATAATTCAGTGATTATTTCTATTTTTTGTTAAAACTCTGTTGTTTTGGGGTTTATTCTGAAAATAAATGGCCTAGCATGTTTTCATTTTAATATGTGTAGGAAAATAAAAAGCAAACACCATGGTGAATGGGTTCTTTGAAATCCTAAAGCACTTAATGTTCATGACCCCGTGCTCTGAAAACTGTAAAGGTAAAATACTGATGAAAAAACAGGCCAATATTTTGCAAACCATGGGAAAAAGTAAATTCATCACTTTGGGCCTCACATAATATCTTCAAAGTTTTGTTTTATCTCAATGATTCAGGTCAAGTCCCTTTATTAACATTATTATCTTCCATTCTACATTAAAGAGATTTGCAGGGTGCCTGGGTAGCTCAGATGGTTAAGCATCTGCCTTCTGCTCAGGTCGTGATTTCCAAGGTCCTGGGATCAAGCCCCACATCAGACTCCCTGCTCAGCAGTGGTCTGATTCTCCCCTCCCTCTGCCACTCCTCCTGCTTATGTTCTTTCTGCCTCTCTCTCTCTCTCAAAGGAATAAATAAAATCTTTTAAAAAAGAGAGAAAGACTTGCATTGAACTTTTCCATATTTGTGGTTTTTCTTCACCTTTTATTTTTTTGAAGATTTATTTATTTACTTATTTCTGAGAGAGAGAGAGAGAACTAATGCACACAAAGAGAAGGGTAGAGGGAGAGAATCTTTAAGCAAGCTCCATTCTGAGCTTGGAGGCTTACAGGGGCTTGACCCCAGGATCCATGAAATCATGACCTAAGCCAATAGTAAGAGGCAGACGCTCAACCGACTGAGCCACTCAGGAGCCCCTTCTTCACCCTTTATTAATGCTTTTCTAACTCTGGTAGCTCCTGCATCCTGAACAGGTCCACAAAGAAAATAACTGAAGGCAAACAAGCCTTATGTGTCTTCCAGAACACTTTCCCAGGAAGTATGAATAGCCCTCATAGCCCTTGCACTTAATGTTAAATCCCTACTTAGGCAATTGTGAACAGGAAAATGAAATGTATTTTAATATTCCGAATGAACATATTTATAAGGTTCTCCATATTTAATTCATTTAAAGATGGGTAGTATAAATGTATATGTACATTTATACTACATATATGTATACATATAATATATGTATTTATATATTTTATATATATACATATAATATGTATTATATATGCTGTATGTATATATACACGTATCATTCACCAAATTGGTTATTTTTGCTATTAGGAATAATTTTAATGTTTCTTCATATAACTTTTTCTAAGATTTCTTAGGATTAAATAATAGCTTTAAACAAATTTAAGCGAGATATTTTTAAAGTACTATGATTTGAGTCAACAATATTTCAACCCCTTTCTAATGAAATTTCCTATAATGAATAAGCTAGTTAAACTAAAATTAAATAAATAAATTAGATAGATGATAGATAGGTAGATAATATTTTCAGATTCCCTTGAAGGTGGATTTCCAAGCAACCTATGCATGTTTCTCCCAGGTAGGTACAACCACATGGACTCAGAAGGAGAAAGTGAGCAATGCAAGGAAGCAGGAATTCTCAGGGATGTTTGCTCTCTTTGAAAGTGTGGTGCCAGATATTTACCGCACAGATGTTTGTCTTCATCTTTTTTTAATAGTATTTTTTAATTAATATATAATGTATTATTTGCCCCAGGGGTACAGGTCTGTGAATCATCAGGCTTACACATTTCACAGCACTCACCATATCACATACCCTCCCCAATGTCCATAATCCAACCACCCTCTCCATATCCCTCCTCCCCCAGGCAGCCCTCAGTTTGTTTCCTGAGATTAAGGGTCTCTTATGGTTTGTCTCCCTCCCGATCCCATCTTGTTTCATTTTTTCCTTCCCTATCCCCCAAAGCCCCCACTTTGCCTCTCAAATTCCTCATATTAGGGAGATCATATGACAATTGTCTTGTCTTCATCTTTAGTACAAGTTCTAGTGTACAGTTCTTATCATCTTATGTGCCTAGTACCATAATGAGCAGAATTGGAGCTTACATTAGAAAGACAAATATAATTGAGCTTTTCCTAATTTCTATTGTTGCTGGATTTCTTGGAGATTCTTCTAGCTTTATAATAAAAACTTTTTTATACTTAAACTAGCTGGAGAGAGAAAACAAAGGACAGAGACTAATAATGAAAGAGGAACTTATTTTGGTTAAGAACTACACTTTGATAAAAGAAGTAGCCCTAGTTGTCCCTAGGAACATGACAGTGGGGTAGAGAAAGGACAAAGCCTAGAAGGAAAGAAGAAGAGGAGGTAGAAGAAGAAAAAGGAAAGGTTGGGGGAAACAGTGGGGCGTGCGTTCATTGCAATACACTCAAAAATATCTGTGAAACATTTCCAGACAATTCACATTAACTGATGGTGGTGATAAAAGCAGGCTGCCTTTAGGGTTGGTGCCACATGCTATTAGACCTTACTTATAGCATCCAGTTACCAACCGGGTCACTTCTAAGCTCCATTTCCTCCTATCAAATGTCTGGGCACCTTACCTGATTCACTACTATCCTGCCTCAGTGTCCCAGGACCATCCAAGAATGCCTCCACTTATTTGAACAACAGTAGTTCAGGCATAGCCAGATCTCCATCTGGGATAGCGTATCCTTTAAGTTTCATCCATTTTGTATTTACTCTCTAAACACAGACATCTTTGAGATTCATCTGTAGTCCACAGCTCCTGATGCTTCCTTTTCCCTTAGGGAAATACTCTCCATTCATTAGCTATGCATCCTATACAGCAGTTGTTCCGAGTCTTTAGCAGGTCTTTCCTCTTCCCCTCTGGCTATTTTAAATACCTATCTTTATGGGATCACCTTGGCACCTCCTCTGGGAAACCTTTATGAGATCTCCTTGGCATCTCCTCCAGAAAACCTTTATGGGATCACCTTGGAACCTCCTCCAGAAATCAGAGACTCTCTGTATTTATTGAATTGTACTTGTAGCACTTAGTGCCTGATCTCCTTTTTTTTTTTCTTTAAGTATATATATAAATAATAGGCTCCTTTTTGGTTTTTTACTGTTTCATTTTTTGATGTATCACCTCACTCAGTAGACTCAAAGCCCCTGAAGGGTAGAGACAAACATTTTGATTTTCTTTGATGTGCTAGCTTCACAAATAATGAATGAAATATAGTAACAATGACAAAGTCATCAATCCACATGGACACTGGTCATGATGATTGGAAAAAATAAACCAGAAGCATACTAAATTTTAGGCAACTTTGCTGCCAAAGAAATCCTAAATGTTTCTCTCAAGAGGGTCTGAAAACTTACAAATAAATCTCTGGGCCTTTAAAACTGTAACAGTAGGAAGCAAGCTATGTGTTTCTATACAGCCTCCTGAAAGGGCACACTATTCAATACTCACCACAGTTATGGTCAGGAGATCTTGGGCAAGGAAGATTTTCTCAGAGGTCAAAGTCAGGACTTTGGAGGAAAATAAGTGTGCAAGAGATAAAAAAGGGCCTATTAGATTGGCCAACCAAGAAACAAATTCCACAGCTAAAGCCAGGCCTCAAGGCTATTTTTATTAGGTAACATTTTACTGTTATGTATTTCTTATTCTCCTCTTGTAGCGTTTTAATCTACAGGTCACAAGAACCACACCCAACATAATGGGCATGGATCTTCAGGTAACTCAGAGATCCTGGGCCTTGAGGTCTAGGCAGAAATTCTGTGAGACAGTAGGGTTGTTTCCTTTGAGAGAAGGTTGTGTTTCTTCCTTATATGGGGAAAAAAGGTGCATGTTGATGTTTGGATGGGCAAATATGCAGCTGGTTGCCTGCCCAATATTCATTCTCCTTTTCTCGCCAACAGAACCCTGGGCATTTTGCCCAGATGAAAATAAAGATAGGGGAGCAAACTGAGATTTAAACAGATGTTGTGTGAAGATTCAAAATCGGGATTTTTTTCCCTCTCCTTGTGCATCTTTCTTTCTAATGCCTCAGATGAGAATATGATAGTGTGTTAAGAGCTCCCAAACCACTTTCAGAGTTGTTGATTTGCTAGAGGGACTCAGGATCCAGGAGTCCTGATTTTCATGGTTATAGTTTATTATAGCAAAATGACATAATACAGAATTAGCAACGGGAAAAGTTTCATGGGACAAAGTCTAGAGGAAACGAGTCTGAAGCTTCCAAGATTCTGTTTTCTGTGGGGTTGCACAGCATCTGCTTAATCTCTAGCAACAATTTTTGGAAACAGGTGCAGTTTTTTACAATCAGGGAAGCTCACCTGTGTCTGAATCTAGGCATCCAGGGCTTTCAATGGGGACTGGCTACATGGGCATATGATGCTTGCAGGACTTAACCGCAGTCCCTCCAGATCCCCAAAGCAGGTGTTCACTATAAATCACACTTGTAAAATTTATCTAGAAAAACTTGTGGTGCATGGTTAAAGGCTCCAAGCCTACAAAACATGTTTATCAGAACATCCAAGACCTCAATTGCTAAGAGTGGCCAAAGGCCAATCCATTCACAGATATGCCCAGTGTTGAACCTGCTGTGGAAAGTTTGAGCAGTTCAGGACTGCTTAGTTAACTCTTTCTTGTACAGATGGGTGGTGCACTAGCAGCCATCTCGTGATTTGGGGAGTGGAAGCTAGGGCAAACTTAGATGTCTTTCTGGACCCATCAATCCAATCCTAGACTCCTAACTCTTCATTCTGTGTTTGTGTGCACATGTGTATGTGTAAGAAAGAGAGTAACCTATCTTGTATTCCAGAACTACTACTAATAGTCATCTCCATTACCATTGACCAAATCCAATTTTCAATTCTTAACTGAAACTAAAGTGAATGTTTATCTACTTTATTTCCTCAGTTTAAAAAATGACGACTATAAAATGGCCTTTGACTAAGATTTTATTCATTGATAGTTACCACTGAGCTATAAATTAAAGATATATTTGAATTTTCTATGAAGTATTTCATCTGTATCATTTCTAATGCTCATTACCACTTGCTTTGAGTTGTGAGAAAACAGAACAAAAAGATGAGGAGTTACTCTACTGGGAATCTTTTTGTTTGTCTGTTTGTTTAACTTTATCTACTGGGAATCTTGAAAAGCACAATTTTGCTTTACGGACCAACATTGCCTTATGATGACTTCATGTAAAGAGGTATAAAAAATGATGTCTAGGGGTGCCTGGGTGGCTCGGTGGCTTAAGCCTCTGCCTTCGGCTCAGGTCATGATCTCAGGGTCCTGGGATCGAGCCCTGCATCGGGCTCTCTGCTCAGCGGGGAGCCTGCTTCTCCCTCTCTCTCTGCCTGCCTCTCTGTCTACTTGAGATCCCTCTCTCTCTGTCGAATAAGTAAATAAAATCTTAAATAAAAATAAAAATAAAAAATGATGTCTATACGATTCTGAACGCCCACATGGCCCATGTTATCCATTTTCTGTGCTCTGTGTCTCTCTCTACCTCCCTCTCTTCTTTTTCTTTCCATACTTTGAGTCCTTAGGTTCTGCTTCACTCAGAGAATTTTGATGATTACAACACTAACTTGCCTCTATCACTTTCTCATTAAGGCAACTATAAAATGCAGGCTTCAATAGAGAACCCATCACCCTGCTTCTTATTCCTTAGACTCTGCTCTATGAGTAAGATTATTCTGAGTATCAGCTGAAATGACATCAGAATTAAATTGAGAAACAATTTGTTTGGATTGTGGATTCAGAACTTCCTTGTGGATTGAATTGTGGATTCAGAACCTCCTTGGAGAGCGATCTTGATAGAATATTCAGAGGTTGTAAGCTACTTTAAACAATTTTCAAAGTGAAGTTTATGAGTCTATACATAATCAAAATAAAATAAAAATAAAATAAAATGGGTTGTCATAACTGATAACAGCAATTCATTATATATTAAATAATATAATATATAATAATAAAATATATAACATATAATCATTATACATGACATGTATTATAAATAATATAGATATTATTTTATCTTAATGATGCTTATAATTTTAATGTCTACTTAAATGTATTTTTTAAATGCTTACAGAGATTTATCTTTCTGAAAAACTCTTCTGATTTTATGATCTTTCCTAATTTTCTTTAATTCAAATGTGCTTTTGAACACAATCAAGTTCAATTTTATAGAATGGGCAATAAAATTTCCAGGAAATGATAAAAAAGTAAAAACAACAGCTTCACACTATTAGTTGAATATTATCCATAAAGTACTCTTTCTATCAATTCTTTTATTTTAAAACTCTACGTGATGAAAGAATGCCATCTATAAGTTCTGAAAATATTTTATTATTATAAAACTTCTAAAACAACAAAAATATTATTTTATTATTATAAAACTTCTAAAACAACAACAACAAAAAACTGGGTCTAAAAGTATAAAAAATTCCCCAGATATAAACAAATAATAATGTAAAGAAACAAATAAGCAGAGCCTAGCAAATAAAAGGTGCTCAATGAATATTTTTAAATGAATGAAGCGCCAGGTGCCTGAGACACTGTATCTCTTGGTTTGTGTTAGAGGCAAGTACTTCCTAGCTAGTTAGTAACCCAGGGCCAATATGTGCAAACACAATATAGTTTATTAAACTCCACAAATGTACTTTCAGTTTTCCATGTTGTTCCACAGATTGTGGACATTAAATTTCTGAAAAATTTTATTTATTTACTTAAGATTTTTTTTTTTAAATTTTAGAGAGAGGGAGGGAGAGAACAAGTGGGGGAAGGAGCAGAGGGAGAGGAATGAGCAGATTCTGCACTGAGCAGGGAGCCCTATGTAGCACTCAATCCCAGGACCCTAAGATCATGACCTGAACTGAAATCAAGAGTCAGTCATCCAACCAACTGAGTCACCCAGGTGCCCCTAAATTTCTGAAAATTTTTAAATAAAATCATGTCAGTGTCTCTCTGAATTGGTAACAAAGAGTTTTTGGCTTTTTTTTTTTCTTTTCTTTTTTATGTTTCAAGTCTCTTCCTGAATTTTTATTCTACTCATAATACAATTTTTCTTCTTCCACTCATGCTTTTCCTTTAAATCAATGTACATGCTCAAAAAGATGGTTTAGCCATGCTTCAAAAATGTAAAATCTGTATTTGAGCTATCTGTGTTCATTCATAACATTCAAAAAAAGTTTTATGCAGAATCCATGCCTGACTTTGTGGAAAGCTCAATAAACTGAAAATTAATGGGGTAAAATGAAGTGCAGAATATGGCTTTTGGTCCTGAAATGGCCTGGTTCCTTAGTCTTAAGATGTAAAGGTCAAATTGTAATGTCATGCCAATATATTTTGTAAAGTATACTGAGGGTACTGCATTTAGAGAAGCTAATTTGCATGACAAAAATTGTGACAAGAACAGAGGTTGGCACAAAAATCAATACATTCATGTGACAAGCACGGCAATAAATAATAGAAATGAACAACTGGGTGAATTTAGCCCAATTTTATTATAAATTAAAGTCAGACTAGTTTCTCATGTTATTGGCCTAAAGCAGCATACCCCCAAAAATGCAGAAAATTATAAGCTGCCCACTAGATAATTTTAGTTTTTGCTCATCCTCAACAATAACCACTGAAAAACGTTTCTGACCTTCACTTTTATATATGAGGTGTGATACCTGTGTGAATCCACAAATTGGCTCATTTTTACATAACATGAACATAATCTGGCCATAATGCGCATAATGAGAATTCACTCAGCATGTACATCACACTTCACCATGTAAACCCAGCAACACCTCTTCCCCCGGGATCAGATTTATTTTCATACTACATTTCACAAATAAGTAAACTGAGGCATGAACACCATTAACCTATTTTCTGTAGGTCATGAGAAAAAAATCTGTGCCAGATATCAAATTATGATTCTTAGCTGCTGGAAGCAGGATTCAAGACCACTCAGTCTTTAATCTCCTGAATTTTTATTTCTTGGGTCATGTCACCATGGATATAATTGCTGATGTACATAGGCTAAGGGATTTTCTGTCAGGGTGATTTTCCCAATTACTCAAAGAGTCACAGCTATGAAAAACTAGCTTCAGTGCCAAGAATAGCATTGCAATGGCTAAGGGACAAATGGGTATGTCCACAAATAAATACACGTGCATTTTCAAAGTTAAAGGAGGTTAAGTATGTGAAAGGGAAAGCTCACATATAAACCTAGAGTAGTAAACTTTCTTCTTTGTGTATCTATGCAGTCTCTATGACCTTGTCCAAAGGCCATCCTTAAAACTGGAACATTTAATCAACCATAGACATGACTATGGAATGTTCTGAATTATCCAGAACAATTTCAATTGAATATAATTACATTCTTTAAAAAAGATAGTTCATTACTTATATAAATACGTGTGATTTATTAAAATGTAAATGTCTTTTTGAGATCTTTTTCATTTGCAGAAACCCATAAATATTAAAAATGTCTTTGACAGACTTTATGTCCAAATTTTAAGTTTATTATCAATGGAGAGTAATGAATCCAGAGAAATTATATGTTACATTTTCCAAACTCCCAAATACATTTTAATTGCTTTGGATAAAATCAAGACAGATTCAAAAAGGAAGTATAGCCACATGAAAGACAATTTAAAGGCGATATAGGTGGTAGGGCGAAAGAATTGCCTTGGTGATTCTTTGGGGAGATATTGTGATAATTTTATTTAGCAGCTGCTGTCTCTTACACTATGATATGATGTCAGAAATAATAAGTCCCTTGAATTCCCGGATGAGAACACACTGTGACACGCTATCAAAGATGGTTTTCTCCTGAATTTGGTAGTGGTGGGGGGTGCCTGGGTGGCTCAGTGGGTTAAGCCTCCCCTCAGATCATGGTCTCAGGGTCCTGGGATTGAGGCCTGCATTGGGCTCTCTGCTCAGCGGGGAGCCTGCTTCCTCCTCTTTCCCTGCCTGCCTCTCTGTCTACTTCTGATTTCTCTCTCTCTGTGTCAAATAAATAAATAAAATCTTAAAAAAAAAAAGTTCAGAGACACTGTCTTCCTTATTACTGGAAACAAACTGAAATTCAGAAAAAAAAACACATATATTTCTAAAACTTATCCAAGAACATGATTTTAATATCTATACATAGATGAGTATGGATAAATAAGATTTACAATATGTACATTTCATATATATTTGTATTTTATATGTGTGTGTGTGTGTATGGCATATATATATATGCTATATATAAAATCTTATTTCTATCTGGTATATAATGCATAGTAATTACACTTTGAAATTTTTTGTCCTATCATTAGGGACATTCAACAAAATAATAGCAATGTTGTTGCTGCTGCTGCTGCTGGTAAATGTTACTTGAGCTAAGAATATAAAGAGAGAAAGAAATAAGATCCTTGACAATAATTACTATTTTCTAATAAGGACTCGTTGTGTTTAACTCCTAACAAGTTCATCACCTAATCATCAGTAAATTTGAAGTCTTAACTGTAGTGATAGTCGGGAAGAGATGTAGTGTGTTAACTGCAAACTTGCTTATTTTGGGACTTACCAGTCTGAGCTTGGATTACTCATTTACCTACTTGGACTTTAATGAAATAAATCCCTTTTATTCTTCACTTGGCCAGTTATAGCGCCTGACTCCCCTGTTCCTGTGAAATGATGTTTATGATGCTTAGAGATAATCTTGCTGAGGCTGCGTGAAAAGCAATTAGAACCCCAGCAAGGGACCCAGTTACACTCACTCATCGTCTAGATTCCACAAAGTATCTTCCTGTTTCATTTGGCTTTATTAATAAATAGAAAACATTGTCCTAATTGAAACAAAGTCCTCTCCCCTCTCATTCGCCATCTTCTCTTCTCTTGTTTCTCCTCTACCTCCTCCTTCTCCTCCTCTCAGTAATGCCCTGAGGCCCAGAGACTCCAAGAAGCAGAAAGAGAAGCCATGCTAACGAGTGACAAGGTGGCTGGGGCAGAAGCAGACCACGTTCAAAGGAGAGTCTGCTACTCATCCTGACATCTGGTTTCCTGTCCCTGTTTCCCACACTTGTGCTGTGCAGTACCTCTTCACTACCGCCCTCTGCAAAAGTCATATTTCTTCTAATAAAATTTCATCTTTGTAAGCACGTAGAATTCCCTATTTCCTTGAGATTGTGCCCTCATTAAAAACCTACTTCCTACTCACCTCTCTCTCTCTCTCTCTCTCTCTCTCTGTCTCTGCCTGTTTCTGTTTGTCCTGCCTTTGGCTCAGGTTACGATCCCAGAGTCCTGGGATCAAGTCCAGCATCAGGCTCTTTACCCAGTGGGGAGCCTGCTTCTCCTTGTCTGCCACTCCCCTGCTTGTGTTCTCTCTCTCTGGCAGATAAGTAAAATCTTTTTTTTTAAAAAAACCATTCCCATTAAGCAATTTGAATAAATAATTGCCCCATGACTTCTGAAGTCCATGAATATTGGGTCTAGATAAAATTTTGTGCTGGTTAATATTTCTTAATATTTTGTCAGATAAAGATATGAAAATTTGTTAAAAAGTAGTGTACAATCATACAATGTTCAGAAAACATTGGAGAGTTTTATAACCTTGTGTCTTTTACAAAAAAAAATGAATATACAAAATTATGATTAAGAAAAATCTTTAATCTTCTTGTGGTTAAGAAAATATTTGAATCTTCTTATAATGCACTGGCTTTTAAATTCTCAGATTTGAAAATTTTGATCAGATTGTATTTAGATATTGCCCCCAGTCAAGAATCAAGAAATTTGGATTATCATTTTGTGGTCAACAAATATTTTTAGTTTTCCCACTTTTTGTTACATAGTTTCATTGTTCTGTTCTGTTCTGTTCTTTTCTTTCTTTCTTTTCTTTTCTTTTTTAAAATTTTAACATTAGTTTTAGTCATGGGACTTGCTTCTAAATGTGAGCATCAGTGATACGTGAAGAACCAGCCCTTAATTTGCTAAGTTGCCTTCTTACAGATGATTTTGAAAACTTCTTTCAGTCTGGCTCTTCATATAAACACAGTGAGTAAATTCCCCTAACAATCTAAATTGACTATGTGTGAGAGAGATAACCTTTTGTAAGATTAAAATACTGATAATTTTTGAAGACCGAAATAACTATCCTATGTGTAAATACCTAGTACATTGGATACATGAAATAAATGCTTAATAAATGTGTTTTCTCCTTCATAATCCAAGTAATAGATTTCATCCCAAAGCAAGAAGAAACTTTAGATATCAGTTCCGGCCCTAAATACTTTAAAAAAAAAAAAAAAAAAAAAAAAGATTTATCTATTTATTTGGAAGAGAGAGAGAGCCCAAACGGGAGGTGCAGAGAGTGGGAGAAAGATTCTCAAGAAAACTCTGGACTGAGCACAGAGCCCCAACTGGGGCTTCAATTCACGACCCTGAAATCACTACCTGTACTTCCGGAGCTGAAATCAAGAGCCCATGGCTCAACCCACTGCATCACCCATGTGCCCCAGGTCCAAAATAATTTTTTTCCCCAGATAAATTAACAAAGAAACTTTTAAAATTGAACTATAAGTGAGGTTCTTTCGTTAAAGTCTTATAGTTTTCACTATGTAGTTCTTTCACCTCCTTGATTAAATTTATTCCCAAGAATTCTGTTATTTTTTCATGCTATTAGAATAGCGACTCTTTTCCTAATTTCTCTTTCAGATCGTTTGTTGTTAGCATATAGAAATGCAATTGAGTTTCGTATGTTAATTTTGTATTCTGCCAATTTACTGAATTCATCTAATTCTAACATTGATTTTGGTGGAGTGTTTGGGGATTTCTATTCATAAGATCACGTTATCTGCAGACAGAGACAATTTTACTCTTTCCTTTCCAATTTGGATATATTTTATTTCTTTTCTTATTTGATTGCTCTAGCTAAAACTTCCAGTGCTCTATTAAATACAAGTGGCAAGAGTGGGCATCCTTGTTTTGTTTTATCTTGTTTTTCCTGATCTTAGAGGAAAAGCTTTTAGCTTTTTACCATTGAGCGTGATGTCATCTGTAGGCCTGACATAAATGGCCTTATTATGTTGAGGTATGTTCCTTCTACACCCAGTTTGTTGAGAGTTTTTATGGTGAAAGGAAGTTGAATTCTGTCAAATGATTTTTTTCTGCATCTATTGAGATAATCATTTAATTTTTCTCCTTCATTTTGTTAATGTGGCGTATCAAATTGAATTTCTGTATGTTGAACCATCCTTGTACCCCAGGGATAATCTGACTTGATCACAGTGTATAGTCCTTTTAATGTGTTGCTGACTATGGTTTCTAGTATTATGTTGAGAATTTTTGCATCTATGTTCATCAGAGATATTGGCATGTAGTTTTCTTTTTTTGTAGTGTCCCTATCTGGCTCTGGTATAAGAGTGATGTTGGCTTCATAAAATGAGTTCAAAAGTATCCTTTTCATTCATATATTTGAGGATTGGCACTAATTTTTTTTTGTTTGTTTAGTAGAATTCATCAATGCAGCCACCTGGTTCAGGGCTTTTCTTTGTTGGAAGATTTTTGATTACTGGTTTGATCTCCTTATAAGTTATAGATCCATTCATATTTACTATTTCTTCATCATCCAGTCTTGGTAAGTTGTAGGTTTCTAGAAATTTATTCATTTTTCCAGTTGTTTTCATTTTTCAGTAGTGAGATTGAGAAAACTTGCACGTGGATCTGATTGATTTGAAAACTGCTTTTTAAACATTTGAAAGTTTTTCAAAACCAATAATACATTTTCCAAGTGGTCCTTTCCCCTACATTTTAAATCCTTATACAACTTAAAAGGAACTTTGTCCATATGCTAGGTCAGATTCACTTATATTAAAATTATGAAATTAATGTTTAATAGTTATTTGATACAGAAGGAAATTTTAAATTAAGCTTCTTCAAATTTTATACCATTAAAAACCCTGGTTTCTATCCAACCTCACCACTCATCACTATACTCCTAAGAAAAGATCAGATTTAATTCAAATATCTTTAATTCAAAAACATGTTCTCTTAAAGAACTGACCCCTTTGTCATTATATAATGACTTTGTTTTTCTCTTTTACAGTTTTTGACTTAAAATCTATTTTGTCTGGTATGAGTGTAGGTATTCCTCCTCTCTCTTGGTTTCCATTTGCATGGAATATGTTTTCCTGTCCCTTTACTTTCAGTCTATGTATGTCCTCAAAGCTAAAGAAAATTTCTTATAGGCAGTATTTAGTTGGGTCTTGTTTTTAATTTATTCAGTCACTCCATGTCTTTTGATTGGAAAATATAGTTCATTTATATTTAAGGTAATTATTGATATGTAGAGATGTATTACTGACATCTTTTTTACTGTTTCCTGGCTGTTTTTTGTACTTCCACTAGGGGCAGGTAGCAGCTTCGTCTTCTCCTGTGTGTCTACAGTAGCTCTGGGTGTTGGTTACTTCAGCTGCAAAGGCTGTGTGTATCCTTTGCAGAGCTGTGCTGACACACACTACAGGGTCCTCTGCTATGAAAGCTATGGGGAGTCCATGGCTGTTGTGGGGGTTGTTGAGGCTCTCAGTGGCAAAACTGCCAGGGACCTCCAGAAAGCAGGCCACTGGAGACCACAATGGCACCTATTGTGTGGCTGATACTATTGGTTCTGCCTTTCTTCTTTGTTTTTACCTATCTCCAGACATTTCTGCTAAGCCAATTTCCTTAGTTATCCTTTCTGTGCAGTTATTCTCCATTTTTGACTCCATGGTTTTGTTGTAGGTTCTTAGTTGGATTCTTGAGCCCTCCCAGGGTTATTTTCATTTGTGGGGCACTGTCAATTTATTGTCTTTCATTGGGGAAACAAAGGTGGTATCTCTTACTCTACCACTGCCTAAAGTCTCAAAGACAATTTTTTCAAATTTATTTTTAAAAACATCTAGAAAAATTTTAATATTGTGAGTCTATTTCATTCTAATGTTAAAACTCTGGCAGAAATTCTTGCCTAAGTTAAATTCCATTTTATTTTATTTAAGCCATCTTGTCTCTACTGTTATCTTTTCTGAAGAGAGAGAAGAGATTTTCTGTAAATGCCCTAGAAAATCCTTCATATGTCTTCATCAATTTTGTTTCCTCTGCCAGAGAATAAAAAACCCTCCTCTCCCCAAACACACACACACACAAACACACACACACACGCGCGCGCGCGCGTGCGCGCACACACACATACTCACACACACTATAGTGAAAAATAACTCAGCCTTGAAAATTCAGTTCATATATTATTCACATTTGCCTTAGAGCACCATCAGTTTATTTGGTTTCTCAGTCTCTGCTTTCCTTTAATGTCCTGCCATGCATTTCCTATAGTTTTTGTCACGTATAATTGGACATATTTCCTTCCTGCCTGCCTGCCTTCCTCCCTCCTTTCCTTCCTTCCTTCCTCTCTCTCTTTATCTCTCTCTCCCTCTTTCTTTTCTCTGCTTTTTTTTTCCTCCACTTTTTCTCTGTTGTTGTTTTTTTTTTTTTTCTTCTCCTTCTGAGCAAGCTCAATGACTCACTCATTACTGTATTCCAGGGCCCAATGCATGGCTGGAAAATAGTCAAAACACAATAAATGCCATTTAAATGAATAAATTAATAGAAATGAATGAATTTTACTTCAATCACTATCTGTTGCCTCTAAAGTTTCTTTTTTTTCAAGTCATTAATCCATTCAACAAATATTGCTTGAATGCTTACTATTGGCAAAACATGGAGCAAGAAGACGTGGAAAACTATTTAGAATAAAAAAACTGACATTAAATTTTCATATTCCATCAATTAACATTTGTTGGGTATGTTCTTTGTGGCATCCTTTTTAAAATGAAAGAGGAGAGAGAAGCAATAGTCCAATTAGGACATATGAATATTCTTTTAAATTGGATTTGAGGACAAAAAAGAACTTCTATTGCCTTTAGTTCTTGTGTACTGGGGCTATGCTGGTGTATTAAGGCTTATACTCAAAGAATTAGTGTTCCCTCCCTAAATTTAGAGGGTGTATCCCTATGTTTCAAGTCATACTTTTGATGGACCAGTTCCCAATTAAGCAGGGATACTTAAATTATATTTTTATGTCTTGTAGTGTTGGCAGCCTTCCAAGATGATAATGGACAATGTGCTCATTAGGCTGGTGGGTGAAGCTATCTCCCAAATCACTGATTAAGTGTTTGAAAAGTACTAGGCCTTAGAACAGACCACAGTGGGATAGCTCTCAATTTGTGACCCTAGTTTTTCACATAGTCATTGATCACCATTTATAGGTACAAACTTTCCTGCAGTTATACATTGACTTTACAAAATATTCTAAATTTCTTAGTAAAAATGGCATACAAATCTGTGTCAGGCCTTGCTAAAACCTAGATATATTAAATGTCTTGCTTTTTTCGCCATCACTGTCATGGAGAAATTACATTGTTTCAGGATGATTAACTTTCATAAAATCATATCAAGTTATGGTTGAATACCTGTGCTTTTCTAGATATTTGCTAGCTAATAATTTTATGATTATATCTAGTAGCTGTCCAAGTATCTAAATTAGTCTGACTCATCTTAAGATTATTTTTCTTATTATATTTCTTAAATTCTACACTTTCATTTTCTACAGCAACAAATCCACCCCATCTGATACTTCTTAAATGCATGGTTTCCTCTTCCTTCAGTTGATTATTGCCCATTCCCAAACTGCCTCCCTACTTGATCACAACTAGCTCACTCCTACTCTCATCAAACTCATCAGATTTGTACTGGTTCCTTTGTTTAACTGTCCCCTTGCCAAAGCTTATTGTTTTGATGTTTCTATTAAATATTTCTGCATCCATAGGGCCCTGTAAAGACTGCATAGTGCAGGCACTTAATCAGTAAACAAAGAAATTTATCCTCAGACTTTTCCATAAATACCATTTCCATTTATTTACCTTCCCTTCAAACAGATTATATCTGGCTGCCTAATGTGTTCCCTCAGGAATCCATAGTGACAGAAAACATTTGCACATTCCTTGCTCCCTGCAAATGCCCAAAATGCAGTCTTCCTACCTTTGTCTTTTGTTCAATTCATATTAAGAGGGTTTGCTTGCTGCCCTTTAATACAATCATTTACCAAGTTACCCACCCAGACATTCTTGCTCTTTCTGCAGTGATTTCAGCACCTGGGCTACATCACTCTCTGCCTTGTCTCTTGCAAAGTTTATGACTGAATGGAATAATTCAGTCACCTCACGGTTCCTCAGTCTCTTTGACTAGATAGAGTACCTTGATTTCTCCTAGCCACCAGCATAACCATACAGCCCTTCAAATTCATAAACACTGACATTTTATAGTGTGTCATGTATAGCATCTAAGCATGCCGATTTAAATATTACTACCTTTAGAAAATATTTTTAGAGGTTCCCATAACATGAAGAAGGTTCAAAGAGAGCTTGGATGTTCATCTTGCATTTAGGGAAGCTGCATTTGACAAGAAGGAACATAACTACTGCTTGACACCAGTAAAATTTCCTTCAAATAACTTCTTCTGAATCCTTTTCTGACTCACATCCTAATCCCCACACCTAATAAATGTTAAGTTATTTTCCTAAGATATAATTCAATGCCTCACATGTTTATTGAGCATCTCTTATTTACAGAATACAGTTCTAGGAATTGGAACACATCTGTGAACAAAGCAGATAAAGCCACCTGCCACTTTGGCATTAAAATCCTTTGCTTTGGTAAAAACAAGACAATAGACTCCAAAATGGAGTCACTTGTGCTAAACCCCATGTCACCAAACCAATACCCTTTCAGGCATCCCAAAAGGGGAATCTTAAACCAGTCAATCAGGAATTGCCTAATCAGTACTAGTTAGGTAATCTGCCTCATAGAGCCCTGTCAACCCCCAAAGGAAAGTGATCTTACCAAAGGTGATTCACTTTTTTGTCTAGTATAACTTCCTTGCTCCTGCTCCCCTCTGCCTATAAAAGTCTTTCATTTTGTACAGCTCCTTGCAGTTCCTTTCTATCTGCTAGACCGGATGTTACTCAATTCATGAATCATTAAATAAAACCAATAAGATCTCTAAAATTTACTCAGTTAAATTTTGTTTAACAGCTTGAATTCTCCTGAATAATGTATCATATTTTATCTTGTATTGTACAGATTGTCTATAATTTTATGAGTTGCGGTGTTCAATAGAACCTTGGAACCAGAAAAATCGCGCCATTTTCTAGCTTAAGTAACATCTCCAAATTTCAGTTTTCTCTTCCATGATAAAAGCATGTAACCTCATAGGCTTGTGGGCAGGTTAAATAGGATAATGTTTAAAATGTCTTGGGTAGTGTCTAGTGTATAAGGCATTCTGAAAGTTTCAAAATAATTATTAATATTAAGAGCACTAAAAATTATAAGTATATAATAAATTTTAGCTTTTTATATTATCAATATTTTTGCATAGCATCTCTCCTCTAAATAGCCCCCTAAAGCCAAGGATCCTCCCCGCCAACTTTGTGAACTTCTATGTGGTTGCCATATTGTTGGTATCCAAATTTTCTGCAGTACTGAATTTAATTAAAAAATTATAATTTCATCTTAATAACTGCCATATTTTTTTCTCAAAGTTTCCCCAAATAGTCTGCTTTTAATTCCTGTCTGTTCCTTAAAAAAATACTTGGAAAGCAAATTATAAGATTTTAAGGATCTAAATATTATTAGATTTAGAAAGGAATTTCAAACATCACTTTCCTATCAAGAAAGTTATAGTTGATTTTCTGATTGCAACTGAGATATATACTTAAAAGATAGACAAATTATGATACATCTAAAAGTTTTAGCACTGTTCATTGGTATGGAATGTAGAACATCAATGTCTATACCTAGATAGTCATTTATGGAGAAGCAAATCTGAGAAACGTACACATTGGCGGTTATCATAAATACATTTTTTTTAAAGGTACACATATCATTGAGCTTGAGGACAGTGAAATTTAGCCTCCAATCTTTCCAAAGCCTGTATATGCCATATTTGGTATGCTAATGACTAATCAAATCACAATCAGTGTGCATTTTAAACCACAATGCAAATATGGATCTTCATTTGGTGATGTAAATACATGATAATAATTATGGAAATTCCTTTGGGTGAAGGGCAGCAAATATTAGTACAACTAATATGGTACTTACTTTATTAGGTACTAACTGCCTCACCTCAATCTGCCAAATGTTGCTAAGGAAGCTGCTACCTACTGTCTTATTTTCTTCATTCTCACTGCTGAAAAACTAGAAAAGAACAACATTCATTGTAAATGAGCCAGCCAACTTTGACATAGTCCTTAATGGTTTAGCTATGATATTCTAGATTACTTTATGATAATTACATAACTGTATGGTTCAGGCTGCCTTGCTTTAGTACTCTAGCTTGTTAATACAAATATGTGGCAGTGTCTTACATATGTATAAGATGGCATTTGATTGAACAAAGAACCAAATGACTATTGTTGCCTGGGACTATTCTTTAGACTTTTCAGCAACATAGTAAATGCACTTTCCTTTTATAAAGTGTGATTTCTTTTGCAATACTGACTGATGACAGTAACCAGAGTCTGAAGGAATTAAATCTGGATGGTACAGAAGGTGGTGTCTTATCTCTGTAAGAACCATTTACTGCACTGTCTTCCACCTGGAATTAGAGGTGGGCAAGATAATCTTATCAACAGTTTCAAGCAAATTCTTCTTCAGATTTTAAATTATGAGATAGCACTACACACTGCAGAGCAGTCTCCCCTGAATTATTTCAAATTACTTGCACAATTCTATAAAGTAGATTAGACATTTGTCAGATGAGAAAACTGAGAAATACGGAGCTGAATTACCTTAGTTACTTGTCTTCATGGACAAGCTCCCTAATTATTTTATTTATTTTTAGTCAGAAAATTATTTTTTTTCTTGTAGGATATTAACATATATTAAAATACACTCTATAAAACAAAGTTCAAACACTAGAGAAATATATAATATAAGAAGGGAAGTTCCCTCATAATCTACCTTGCCATACCAAGGGCTGTTTTCAATTTCTATTTGTTTTATACATGTTTTCTACATATATTTTCATTCCCTTACTTTTAACAAATGTAGCAATAAATGAATTCTATTTTGTGCATACTGTGAAAGAAATATGTTTCCTCCCCTTTCTAATAATCCTGATACTTTCTTTTCTGTGACTACATGTATATGTGTACCTGGATCAATTTCTATTTTTCACTACTAATCAAAACACCATAATAAGCACCCTTCGGCACTTTTTTTTCACTCTCAGGTAAGCTTAATTTTTTTTGTTTAATTTAAAAAATGTGAGCATGTATCAATAAGTAATATTAAATGTGTTACATATGCTACTTTATATTAATGTCATATATGACACATCTCCCTTCTACAGTTGCTGACAGTATATATTAATTGTTGACTAAATATTGGGAGCCGATCTGAAACATTAAGATCATATTTTTTAAACTATTTTCTAGGGGCCTTTATAAACTATTTGAAGTAAATTGATCAATTTGTATACATTTAACTGATAAATCAAGAGAAAACATATTTACTGAGTATTCACCAAGGAAAATCGGTAGGCTACATATTCACAGAAGGGGAGAAAAGAGGAACTAAGGCTTATTTATTTATTTTTTTAATATTTTATTTATGTATTTATTTATTTGACAGACAGAGATCACAAGTAGGCAGAGAGGCAGGCAGAGACAGAGAGGAAGGGAAGCTGGCTCCCTGTTGAGCAGAGAGCCTGATGCGGGGCTTGATCCCAAAACCCTGGGATCATGACCTGAGCCGAAGGCAGAGGCCTTAACCCACTGAGCCACCCAGGCGCCCCTAAGGGTTATTTCATCTCTATTATGCTCCTCTTATTGCCTTAGACATTTTTTTCCTGCCATTTTTAAATCTATTGACAATCCTATACATTTTGCCATATTCATGATTTCTTCATTGATAGAAAGTCTAATGCTTACATTGGTAAAATAAATAAATAAACTGACAAATAAAACCCAGTTTACAAGCTTTGTTAGTGATAAAGTTGATATTTGTCTCAAAATCTCTGACATAGCCTTACATTCTCATTATGCCATAGTGTATAAGATGTGAGGCAAAGCCATTCAGTATTTTCTGAATATATTGTCTATTATCTACTTATTTGCTTATAAATGATATATCTATACAGAGACATAGATATGATATATAGTTGCTTCTAACACAATGGGGTCTCATGAATTTAGTAATATATTTTTCCTGTAAAGAGGAATGTAACTCAGCTGATTGATTTTTTCCACGGGATAGATTAGATAAAGGTGTCAATGTTGCAAATTTAGATGGAGACATCTTAGAATCCAAATATTAAGTTTCTGTGAAAACCTGAAAGTGGAAATGTAATCTCTTTAGTAAGTCTAGGTTTCTACCAGCAATGTAGAGAATGTTAAAAGGAACATTAATAAAACACTTTGCAAAGCAAAACAATCAAGGAGGATTTGCCAGGAATTAGAGCAACATGATGAAGCATAACACAGACAGAAATTACTGGAGTTTATTTATTACAAATAGCTCAGAGTGGTTAATGAGGACTCCTATCATGTTCTGATAAATTTTAAATCATCAGTTCAGCTCCAAGCCTCTGTTTATTTTAAGTGCATCTACACTTATAATCACAGCTGCTGGTTTTTCTTCCATACTTTGAAACTGGCAATACATATCAAGAATTTATATCTGCCTCAGAAAGATCTTCTATGAAACATTGTAAGTATTTATTTCTCTTTAAGGAATAGTATAACTCTTATGGATGGTCATGTGGTGTATAGTCTCCTCTATGACTGGAAAGTATATATATCCATATTAAATGAACTAATACATCCCAGATGCCAGACACCCCCAGAGAAGTTTTTTGTATAAGCAAGCACTCTTTGCAAATATGTGGAAGGCTTATTCCCCAGGAAATATTTACTTACCGCAACTTCAGACTCATTTTACCACCTGCACATTTTTTAGACTAAAATCCTGTGTAAAGAAATTGTATCCAAACAACATAAGGTAGAAGCAGTTAACCATAAGCATCCTCTAAAAAAATGTGTTGAATTTCATTAAAATAAGGTAGAGTTACATGTATCTGATTATGACAAAATTATGTAACTTTAAATAATCTTACCTTTCCACAGTTGTTGGAAAATGCTGCTATACATGGAAAGCAAAGGGATCAAAACTTCAGTAAAGTTTGCCTAGATCTTTGTTCCTTGTTTTTTTTTTTTTTTTCTTTAACAGTTTGTGACATTAGGCTGAACCATATACGTTCTACAAACGAGTGTATCCTGGTCACCTGTGAGCATCTTGTGTATATTGGTAAAACCACAACCTACTCTTGGATTTCAATAAAAGGTTCTCACAAATTTTCTGGATTCTGGAAGACGTGACAGTGTAATAGAGATTTAAGGACCTTCCAACACAGACCAACTCTCTGGAATGGAGCAGAACTCATTCTAGTTTGTTGTGGACTGAGCAAGGAGGAACTGGAGACTGTTTGCATAGAAATAATCTCATTTGCTTTTCTCTTGTTCTTTGCATTTTCTCACTTGAAAAATATACTAACCATCAGGTTTACAGCTTATGAAAATGGAAGACAATGGGCAAAGACAAGAGAAGAGATTTTGTAGTTAAAAAAAAAAAAAAATCTGGATTCTTCCTCTGATCAACTTGAGGAGCAAATCCTTAACCTCTGCAAGCACAGTTTAACACCACTGGGGGATTACTCAAGTCAATGTATATAAAGCATCTAGGACACAGTTAACTGGTTCAGGTAGATACTTAATTTTACAAAGTTTAAAAAAAAAAGTTTCCAATAACCTAATTCCATATTACACTTTAGCAGAGGGCCTAGAATATGAGCTTAGATAGTTTATTACTAAAGGACATGCTAGAAACTCTTTGACAACAAATTTGTCCTTGGAGGGGGAAAAAAGCCTTCGCAATGCTTTTTAGGAGGTCATTTTGTTAGGCCTGAGGATTGTAAAATAAGTTGCTTAAAATCATGATGTAAATTATGTTACTGCAAGAATCGAATATTTAAGAGTTATTAAATTAATTGATTTCAAGAGAGTGTTTCATTGAATTGATGCCATAACTCTGTTAGTTTTGCTCCTTGGGAAGAACATCAGCCAGAAAGATGTGAAAACAGAGTAGATTGAAACAGTTGCTAAATATGCCATTAAAATTAAGGGACAGTGCCCCTACTGCTTTGTAGCCTTTGGTCTGGCAACAAGCTCTCTCTGAGAACGTTAAGTTAAAGCCTACACGTTCGGCATAAAGTATCTAGACCCTAAGGAAACTGACTGCCGCTTTCACCCAACTTTTGCATTAAATCATGAGTCTTTTCCTTGTATGACTCCTCCTTTAGACTACAGCCACCACGTCATTAATGCCTGAGATCTCAAGAGCCCAGAACAATTTATCTATTTTTTACCATCTGATGAATTCACATCCAGAGGTAAACGTGAGGAGATGTGCATCGTGCCAAAGAGATATGTTTCTCTCTCAAGAGTCTGGGAGTTATGGGCAGTTGGTGGCAGTTACACCACCACATAGTGCCATGGCATACAGGAGCAGAGATGCAGAAGTTAACACAGAGGATAATTCTGCCTCCAGTTGTCCTTTGGATGATTCCCCAAGTAACTCTCACAATCATATGTGGCCAGAAACAAGTCTGGGCTGAAGCAGAACACATTGAAATCACAATATTGAAATGGTTGTGATCATTTTAGGATGGGCAAGATTTTATTTATTTATTCAACAGACGGAGCTCACAAGTAGGCAGAGAGGCAGGCAGAGAGAGGGAGAAGCAGGCTCCCTGCTGAACAGAGAGCCCGATGCGGGGCTCGATCCCAGGACCCTGAGATCATGACCTGAGCTGAAGGCAGAGGCTTAACCCTCTGAGCCACCCAGGTGCCCCAAGATGGGCAAGATTTTAAAGCAAAATGTAATATTATGGTTTCTGGTTACCAATGGATGCAAGTAACACAACTCTCACCTTCCCAATACTAACTGGTAAAAAGATACAATCCATTTCTATGCTTTTTATTTATTTTTCTTTTATTAAAAATCACGTATGTGTTACTTTGACAATCAGAAAGAGAAAATAAGGAGCACCTGGGTGGCTCAATAAGAGTCTACCTTCAGCTCTGGTCATGATCCCAAAGTCCTGGGATCAAGCCCTGCATCAGGCTCTCTGCTCAGTGGAAATCTGCTTCTCCCTCTGCCTCTCCCCCTGGCTTCCAGACTTGTGCTCTCTCCCTTGCTCACTGTCTCCCTCTCTCTCTCAAATAAATCAATAAAATCTTTAAAGAAGAGAAAATAATAAAATAATTATTATTGATCCATTAGAACTGGCTTTGTTTCTAAGAAAATTTCACCTGTCTCCTTAAATCATGATTGCATATGAGTTTGATAATACTGACAACAGTTCAGGTAGAATCACTAGAAGTAGAATCACTAGACTCAACAAAGAAAGTGAGGATCCTGCTTTAGATATTGCTTGGCCACAAAAAGAGTTTGTTTTCTTGCTTGCTTATTTACTTGGACATCCATCCATCCATCCATCCATCCATTAGTGTGTAGGGTGGTGATAAGGCCTTTGTTAAACTGTAGCGCATCAAAAAGCGTACATCACATTGTTCTATCAAAATGGCTGATGGGCCCAGCAGAGGGGTCCATTGGGTGTGTCTTTTGGCTAGCAGTTGGACCCATTAATTTATATAAGATCTAAACAGTTTCTTCCTCACCCTCTTTTTCTTTCTTCCTTCTTTCTTCTTTAACTTTTTATGTGGCAATGATTTTAGATTTAAAGGTATGTGGCAAACTAATACAGTGCATTCACATATTCCTTCGCCACACGTGCCCTAATATTAAAAATTTACAGAATCATTATGTAATTATCAAAATCATGAAATTAACATTAATATAATACTCCAAACTAACCTACAGGTCATATTCAAGTTCTACCAGTTTTTTCATTACTACCTTTTTACATTCCAGGAAATGATCCAGGATCCCAAATTGCATTTAGTTGCCCGTTTCCTTAGTATCCTCCAATTGAGACAATTCTTCAGTCTCCTATCTGTCATGACCTGGCATTTTAGATAAGTACTGGCTAGTTATTTTGTAGCATGACCCTCAATTTGGGCGTATCTGGTATTTGCTCATGATTAAATTAAGGTTATACGTTTTGGCAAGAATACTACAAAAAATTGTATTGTGTCTTTTATGGTACATCATGTTGGGAGTATATCATGCTGATATGTCTTATTCTTGGTGTTAACTTTGACCTCTGGGTAATAATAGTGTCTGCTGGGTTTTTCCACATAAAATTACTATTTTTCACTTTGTAACTAATAAGGTGGATACTACTTAAGACTTTGCAAACGTGTTTTTTCTTCAAATTTTTGCCTACTGATTTTAGCATTCATCAATGGGTTTTTCCTACAATAATTATTACTGTAGTGTTTGCCTATGGTGATTTTCTATTCCCTTTGTTCCATGTACATTTTTGAAAATTTGAAGTCATCTCTAACAAAGAGCTGTCCCTTTTCTCCATTTATGTATTTAATTACTTACATTGATATGGACTCATGGATATTGTGTCTAGGCTGAAAAATGGCCCCTCACAAGATATCCACATCCTAGTCCCTGGAACCTATAGGTATGTGTATGTTTATATACGTGTGTGTGTGTGTGTGTGTGTGTGTGTGTGTACATAGCCAAAAATGTGATTATATGAAGGATTTTATTTATTTGACACAGAGAGAGAGATCACAAGTAGGCAGAGAGGCAGGCAGAGACGGGGGCGGGGGGAAGCAGGCTCCCTGCTGTGCAGAGAGCCCTATGTGGGGCTCAATCCCAGGACCCTGAGATCATGACCTTAGCCGAAGGCAGAGGCTTAACCCATTGAGCCACCCAGGTGCACCTTATATGAAGGATTTTAAGAGGACAAGACTATCCTGGATTATCGGGTAAATCCTAAATTCAATGATACGTATCCTTTAGAGAGAAACAGATTTTCCTGCTTTCTGCCTCTTTCTCAGCCACCCTCCTATAGGTAACAAACTACTTGAACTTCAGTTTTGTTCTTTCTGTATTTATTTTGCACAAACAAGAAGACAGATGTATTAAATCTTCCTATGTCTTGCAAGAAGCGTAGGATACTATTGATGTTCTATTGTAATTTACTTTCTTCACTTTTAACAGTGTATCATGGAAATTACCTCTGTATCATTTCACAAAGAACATTTGTACAGTACTCCATTTTGTGAATGTAGTATAACTTATTCAACTATTCTCCTATATATATTTAGATAGTTTCTAATATTTTACGATTACAAACAATATTGGAATGAATAACTATATATGTAACTCTATCTCTCTCTCTCTATATATGTAAAATTCTTTATATAACTGTATATATATTATTATCTGAGTCTTATCTTCAGGGTAGATTCTTAGAAGTAGAATCACTAGATAGGAAGGTAATTGCTTGATATGTAGTTTTGGTATTACCTAAATTCCTTTCAGGTAGTCACGTTCCAGAGCCCATGACCAAAACTACCAACTATGTAATGCAGTGGCTAAGAATTTGATTTTCTAAAACACAGATTATTTATCTGGAAACATTTAAAAAATCCAAACAGCAAAACTGTACAAAAAGATATTTTAAAGTATCTATTGACTTTTTCATAAGATAATTATAACAGTTTAATAATGACTTGCTACATTTTTCTGTGTGGGATGATGGTATAATCCACTAGCTTGTGAAAATTTTGTTGAGTGAATTCTTTGTGAACTAATGTATTTAATACAGACGAGTGTGTGGGTCACAGAGAATGAAAACAGTGAATCATCTTGCTGATATTATTAAGTTCCTTGTTAGTTTAAATATTTGGGAAGTTAAAAACTCAAAGTATTGAATTGCAATTATGTTAAAATAAATAATATATTTAATTTCTTTATATCATATAAGACAACAATAAACCCAAGAAAATCCATTCAGAAAATGTCTGAGGCTAGATGAAGAATTTCCAAATATTTATTTCCTTTGAAGTTAAAAATGTCTAAGTTTGGGAATGACTGATTAATCAGATCAGGAGAGGACCTGGAAGAAGTAGATAAATATTTGTGACTGCATTAAGTGATTGCATCATAATTAGGGAATAAAGCCTTCAGGTCTCTCTAATCACGTTTCTTTTGTAACACCCGAAACTAACACACTAGGAAGGTAATGTGGAAAGAGAAAATAGCATCCATCTCAGGAGACCAAAGATAGCACATGAGCAACCTGGGATTAGAAGAAACACAAATCAAATGGGAAGCCCAGTGTGAAGGAAATGTAGCATGATACTGAGAAGTCAGCAGGCTATGTTCAGCAGTATGAAACATTCCACTTGGTGCTTTCAAAACTTATCATGAAAAATGTAAGTGATCCGAGGGTATTTTTACTGTGCGTAGTAGAAATGTTTATTATTGAGGCTGTTATGGAAGAAGTATAAACAATATAGCCTATAGAAAAGAGTTGTAATACTTTACTTAAATGGTTAAACCAGAATTCAAGGAGAACTCTGAACATATGGCCAATTATTAGCTGCTGGTAACTAATATTTAGCTGCTGTAATAACATGTACCATAAAATAATTTCAAAGTTTCCCTGAAATATCCCTAAGGCTTAAAACAAATATAAATATATCACTTGAGTCCCTGCATACAACAAAAATGATTAGCAATATATTTATTTGATTTTTATATTTCAGTTAAAATTAATCTGTAAAAATATCCTATTGATTCTTCTTCACTCCTGGTGATCAGGTACTTTTTGTATAATCAATTTAATTATATTTAGGAATATTGAAGGTGGACATAACCTGGCACAACAATTCCACTTTAGGATATAGCCTAAATATATTCCAGATATGGTACAAGAAGGTCCCTCCAAGAATGTTTGTTTTACCATTTCTATAATGGTGAAAAATTGGAGACCATCTTAATGTCCAGCAACAGGACAATGGATGAATATGTTACGATATATTCATATAGTTAGAATATTATATAGTAATTAAATTAATAAAAACTATATAAATAATTTAAATTAAATGATTTTTTAAATTGTATTTAAATATAAACACTTAAGAAAAAAGCTGTAGAATTATGAATATAGTATGATACTATTTATAGAAGTTGTAAAATATGCCCCAAAGAGTACGTACTTGTTTATGGACACTTGTATATGATGTCCAACATTTTAAAAATCTGCATGGGAATTATAAATAAAAATTAAGGGGGTGCTTAGCTCTAGGGAAGTGGAGAGGAAAGTGAGTGGAGTCCCTTTGGACTACATAAAGGGCTTCAGTCTGTCTCAGCATTTCGTTTATTGAAAAACCTGATATGAGTATAAAGAAACATTGAAAGAATTAGTAGGTGATACTTATTATGGTAATAGTAATGTTTAAAACTTCCTCTAGTTTAAAATATTTTAAAATAAAAAATATTCTTCAGAAATTCTCTTCACTCAGGGGTTCCTGAATGGCTCAGTGCGTTAAGCCTCTAACTCTTGGTTTTGGCTCAGGTCACAATCGTAGCGTTGTGACATCAAGCCCTGTGTCAGGCTCCACATTCAGCAAGGAATTCTCTTTCTCCCTCTTCCACTGCCCACACCCCCTAAGAATAAATAAATAGATCTTTAAAAATGTCTTAAAAAGTCAATTCAATTTACTCAATATTTTTGGCCTACTCCCACACACCCAATCATTTCCCATAAAATTAGAGGTAAAATCCAGGCATACTTGTATAGGAAATTTTAGGTTACACAAAACTTGCTTTTTTTCCCCACCAGCTAAATTTCTTTCTATGAGAACTACATTAATTTCTATTTCAGTCATTTTGCCTGAAATTAGAATTAATTAGTTATGATGACCTGTTTTTATACATCATATTCCTTTCATTGATAGTAGGTAGTAGATAACTCACAATAGATCATTTTTTTGGTAATAACTATATTCAGTAACATTTTGGTGTGATTTCATAGGTTGAAATCAAATAATGATTGGTATCTATTTATGTATATGTATACCCACTTATGGGTGTGGGTGTGTGTATAAACACACTCACCATATGTGTGTGTAGGCAATGGACATCTATCTGTGTGTATGTATATATGCATTGCCAACCAGTGGCTTTTGTGTGCAATATTCCAGGAATCAGTTTTAGGGTGGAAAGAAACCAACTTTTACTCTTTAAAAATATTATAGTACACAAAGATGATAATTAAGAGTAGTATACCAATATATAAAGAAGATGGAAGAAAAAAAATTAATTAGTAGAATGTCTAGCATTTAGGGAATCATTAAGAACTTTTATTAAACTTGGAAAAAACCTTCTGCCTGGCTGGCTCAGTTGGTAGAATATGTGACTCTTGATCTCAGGGGTGTGAGTTTAAGCTCCACATTGGTTATAGAGCCTACTTATTAAAACAAAACAAAACTAATTTAGTAATGTTTAAGGTACAAATTTAAAAAAATTATAGAATAAATTCAATAGATTGGTTAAAAAGAATGAAAAAATACAGACATCATACTGCAATGCTTAAGTGAAATTTAATATATCCAATTACAGTGATGTAAAACATTTTAAGTTATAAATTATTTGTGATTGTATTATCCCTTTTAATAAGATTATAACCAGAGATTTTTTTAAAGATTTTTAAATTTATTTTAGAGAGAGAGAGAGAACACAAGCAAGGGGAGGGGGAGAGGGAGAAGGAGAGAGAGAATCTCAAGCTGAGCATGGAGCCTAACATGGGGTTTGATCTTGCCACCCTCAGATCATGAACTGAGCCAAAACCAAGAGTTGTACATGCAACCAATGGAGCCACCTGGGTACCCCTGTAACCACAAAATTTTTAATATAAAGTCCATAAGATCCTTTATATATCTGAGACTTTATTCTGTGTGTCTGAATATCATATATGAAAAGAAATTATTCTTTAATATTTAACTGTATGCTTAATCAACTTTGTTTTCCATTTGGGAATTGATTGCAATTAATCATCAATTTATACGGCTACAACACATGAAAAGGTGCTCAACAACATTCATCATTAGGGAAATACAAATTAAAGCCACAATGAGACACCACCTCACATCAGCCAAAATGGCTAAAATTAGCAACATAAGAAACAACAGTGCTTGGCTAGGATGTGAAGAAAGGGGAGCCCTCTTGCACAGTTGGAAAGCAAACTGGTATAGGCACTCCGGAGAACAGAATGGAAGTTCCTGAAAAAGTTAAAAATAGAACTATTCAATGATCCAGCAGTTGTACTCTTAGGTATTTATCCAAAGAACACAAAAATAGAGATTTGGAGGGGTACGTGAACCCCAAGATTCACAACAACATTATCAGCAATAACCAAAGTATGGAAAGAACTCAAGTGTATATCAACTGATGAATGCATAAAGAAGATGTGGTACATATATCCAATGGAATATTACTCGGCTTTCAAAAAGAATGAAATCTTGCCATTTGCAATGATGTGGATGGATATCCACATCATATGGTTTCACTCAAATGTGAAATTTAGGAAACAAAAGAGATGAGCATGTGGGAAGAGATGAAAAGAGAGAGAGAGAGAGAAGCAAACATAAGGGACTCTGACAGAAAACACACTAAAGCTTGATGGAGGGAGATGGATGGGATGGGCTAAATGGTGACGGGTATTAAGGAGCACACTTGTTACGATGAGCACTGGGTGTTATATGTAAGTGATGAATCACTAAATTCTACTCCTGTAACCATTATTATACTATATGTTAACTAACTACAATTTAAATAAAACTTTGGAAGAAAAAAAATGATCAACCTAAAATTCAGTGTTGGAGGTATGTGCTATTACATTTAAGAAATGTTATACCACATTTGCCAGCAATTCAGGTTTGAAGAAGCTTAGATTTTCATCCATATTGTGGCTTATAATTTGAAGTATGTAGATAGATATGTATTTTAGTTCCTAGAAGTTTTTACAAGTACATCCTGATGATAAATGTTTTCTTTTTTTAAGATTATTTATTTATTTATTTGACAGAGAGAGAGAAATCACAAGTAGGCAGAAGTAGGCAGAGAGGCAGGCAGACAGAGAGGGAGAAGCAGGCACCCCACTGAGCAGAGAGCCCGATGCGGGGCTCGATCCCAGGACTCTGGGATCATGACCTGAGCTGAAGGCAGAGGCTTAACCCACTGAGCCACCCAGGTGTCCTGATAAATGTTTATATAGGCAATACTCATTTTACTTAAAAACATAAAACTGAATACAAACTAATGTTCATTGTGTTAAGGGATATTACCAAGAGATAACAAAGGTATTATGTCTGGAGGTAGAGTAGAAATTAACATGAAGGTGACAATGTGTATAGCGTTAATTCCATATACACAACATATAGAAGAAATTTAGCTATGAGGGAATAATGATACCAGACATATCATACAATGTTAACAAATAAAAAGCTGGGAAAATTTTAATTTAAAAGAAAGCTGTTTTCAGACATTGGAAAATAACATAAAACTGTATTCATTAGGGAAAGGGAAAAAATGAACTCTAAATACAAACACACAATAAGGTAACAATAAAAGGAAAGAAAAAACGATACCATGCAAACACTAAACATAAGAGGGCTGAACTGAATATGTTAAACCAGTCAAAGTCAACTTTAGGAAAAGGAACATAGCCAGGGTGAAGAGAGACATTTTATAAGCATAAAAGAATTAATTCATCAAGAAGACATAACAACCCTAAATAATATGCAAGAAAAAACAGCTTCCAAATACATGAAGCGAAACTTGACAGACCCAAAAGGAGAAACAGACGTTTCTACAATTAGAGTCAGAGACTACAGCACTTTTCCTTCTGTAACTGACAGAACAAGTAGAAGAAAAAATCAGAAATAATCTAGAGGATGTGAACAACATTATTACCTAACGTGACCTAATTGATATGCAGAGAATATCCCATCAAAGACAAAATACATGGAACATTCACCAAAATAGATACATATGGGACCATGAGACATACTGCACAAATTTAAAAGAGTGGAAGTTATACCAATAGTGTTCTATGACACATACATAAAAGACATACAAATTGGAAAAATGAAGTAAAACTGTCTTTCTTTTTGGAAAACATAATGTGAACACAGAAATTCTTATCTAGGAAAAAGGCCACTGGAACAAACATTTGAATTTAGCAAAAAAGATGAATATATAAAATTCAGCTAAATCTTTATATTCTAGCAATGAAAACATTGGAAACAATACTATTTATAATAATATCTAAAAATTAAATTAGATACAAATAAAAAATGTATATCTCCAAATATTTAGAAATTAAATAGTATAGTCTATAAAATGCATTGATAAAAAGCTCAAGGAGAATTAGAAAATATTTTACACTGAAAAATATTGCAAACATAGTGTATGAAATTTGTGGAATACAGCTAAGGTATGCTCAGGGAGAAATTTATATATTTAAATGTTTAATTCATAAAGAAAAAATGCCTAAAATCATTGTTCTAAGCTTTTGCAGAGGAGGGAGGGAAGAAGGAAGGGAGGAAAGAAAGAAGGAAGGAAGGAAGAAGGAAGGGAGGGAGGAAGGGAGAAAAATAAAAAAAAGATGAAAATTATATTGATGAGTGGAAAAATGAACTTGAGTAAACAAATAGAGAAAATTAATGAAACCAAAAGCTAGCTCTACACCAAGAAAAAGTGCTTTATTATATGTAAATTTAAAAAATTAAAATATAAATTTCTAATGCTTGAATCAATACCTTGACAAAGGGTTTTATAATAATATTACAGTTCACGAACACATATTCTATATTGGACTTTCCACTTCTTTGGAAATGACGTCTTTATAGAGGAATTCAGCCCAGCCTGATCATACCACCATCATACCATCTACCCAGTTGGATTCAGGCATAGATTTGGCAGAAAATGACAGCCAAGGATTTTGTTACCTTTTAAGATTTGAGTCTTAAAAGCCAGCACTTCACTTATTAATAAAATATTTGTAAAGCATCTGTTGGATTGCTGATGACAAAAAACCTTTATGTGTTTTTATTGGGTACCCACTATTTCTCTGGATAGGATAATAATCCCACTTTATGGTGAAAAGTGAGGCTTAGAGAAATGAAATGACTTATCTAAAAACAGTGATGATAACTAGAGGGAACTCAATTTTGATCCTTGATGCCAAGCCTTGTTTTCTTTCCACTTCTTCCTGTGATAACATTCTGAAGAATCCTGAGTATTCCAAGCTGGTCAATGAATGTTGATTCAGCTCCCAAAAAAGAACCAACCATGTGACCTGGACTGTGTAGATAACGTGAGGGAAGCAAAGAATATATTCTTCACCCTCTAGAATATTAAAACATAACTGGATATTTGAACAAAAATAAGTGAGAGGAGGGTGGGAAAGAACAATCCATGACCACATAGGGCCTATTTTTCATGTATTTGTTTATTATTTTTCCCTTGGTCAACTTAACTACTGCTATTCATAATAACATGGATGAATCTCACATACATATGTGGTTAAAGAAGGCAGGCAAATAAAAGTGTATTTTGTATGATTCCACTTACATGAGATTCCAAACCCGGCAAAACTAACTGAAGTTCGTAGAAGTTAAAAGAATGGTTAACTTTGGAGAAATACTAACTGGAAAATGTTAAGAGAGAGGCTTCTTGTTATGGGTAACATTCTGTATTTGAACCACATCTACGGCGATTCGACTGTATTCATTTGTAAAAGAGTTCATGAGGAGGGCACCTGGGTGGCTCAGTGGGTTAAGCCTCTGCCTTCAGCTCAGGTCATGATCTCAGGGGCTTGGGATCGAGCCCTGCATCAGGCTTTCTGCTCAGCAGGGAGCCTGCTTCTCCCTCTCTCTGCCTGCCTCTCTGCCTACTTGTGATCTCTCTCTCTGTGTCAAATAAATAAATTAAATCTTTAAAAAAAAAAAGTTCATGAGGGATATATCAAAGATTTGTGCACTTTACTATATGTACAATTTAATTTTTAAAAAGCTTACAAAAATCTATTTTTTTAAGTAGATCTGAAAATTCACAAGGTAGACTGAGAAAATAAGAACATTTACTGTTCTTATCGGGAAGAAAAAAGGGAATCAATATCAGGAATCAAATAGGGATCAATATCAGGAATCGATATCTGTAATAAAAAAGGAAACATTATTACATAGTTCCAAAAGTCATTCAAAATAGTAAGGGAATGAATAATTTTTATCAATAACTTTGGTGGATTAGATGAAATGGGCAAATTTATGGAGATAAATAAATTTACAAATTACCATAACTGACACAAAAAGAAATGGAAAATGTTTCCTCGAATTTATTAAAGAAAATGATTTTGTAACTAAAAAGTCTCCCTTATAAATAAAACTTTATGCCTACGTGGCCTCAATGACAAATTCCATCCAACATTTAAGAAATAAAAAGGTAAATGTACAGGCATACCTTGGAGATAGTGTGGGTTTAGTTCCAGACTACCGAAATAAAACAAATATCACCATAAAGTGAGTCAAATTATTTTTTTCATTTCCCGGTACATATAAAAGTTATGTTTATACCATACTATAGTCTACTAAGCATGCAATAGCATTATGTCCAAAAAAAAAAAGATGTATAAGCCTTAATCAAAAAATATTTGGTTGCTAAAAAGTGCAAATGAGCAACCAAGCTTTCAGTGAGTCATCATCTTTTTGATGGTGGAAGGTCTTGCCTTATTGTTGATGGTTGCTGAGTGATCAGGGTTATCACTGCTGAAGTTTGGGGCGGTGGTGATAGGTGAAGGTTGTAGGTAAAGTGGTAGGTGGTGAAGGTTGGGGTGGTTGTGATAATTCTTAAAATAAGACAACAATGAAGTTTGCCACATTCATTGACTCCTCCTTTTACAGTTTTCCTGTAGCATGTGATCCTGTTTGATAACATTTTATCCACAGTAGAACTTCTTTCAGAATTGGAGTCTACCCTCTGCTTTGTCAACTAAATTTATGTCATATTCTAAATTCTTTGTTGTCATTCAACAATCTTCATGGCATCTTCACCAGAAGTAGATTCCATCTCAACAAAACACTTTCGTTTCTCATCCATAGGAAGCAGTTACTCTTCTGTTCAAGTTTTATCGTGAGATTGAAGCCATTGAGACACATCTCCAAGCTTCACTTCTGATTCCAGTTCTCTTGCTGTTTCCATCACATCTGTAGTTACTTCCTCCACTAAAGTTTTGAACCATTCAAAGTCATCCATGAGAGTGGGAATCAACATCTTCCACAGTCCTGTTAATGTTGATACTGTGATCTCTTCCCATGAATCATTGATTTCTTAATGGCATGTAGAATAGTGAATCCTTTCCAGGAGGTTTTCAATTTACTTCGCCGAGATCTATCAGAGGAATCACCATCTATGACTGCTATAGTCTTGCAAAATGTGTTTTGCAAGATTAGAGGGTAAAAACTACTCCTAATCCATGGGCTGCAGAGTGGATGTTCTGTTAGTGACATGAAAACAACATTAATTTCGTTTTACATTTCCATTAGAGGTTTTGAGTGACTACATGCATGGTTAATAAGAAGTAATACTTTGAAGGAAATATTTTTCCCGAGGAGTAGGTCTCAACAGTGGGTTTAAAATATTCAGTAAATCATGTTGTAAACAGATGTGGTGTCATGCAATCTTTGTTGTTGGAATGTTAGAGCACAGGCAGAATACATTTAGCTTAACTTTTAAGGGCCTAGGATTTTCAAATGTTAAATGAGCATTGGCTTCCACTGAGTCAACAGCTGCTTTACCTTCCAGTAAGAGAATCAGCCTGTCCTTTTAAGATCTGAAGCGAGGCATTGACTATCCTTTGTAGCTATGAAAGTCCCAGATGGCATCTCCTTCCAATAGAAGGCTGTTTCATCTACATCAAAACGTGGTGGTTTCGATTATTTTAGCTAGACCTTCTAGATAACTTGCTCCCCAGCTGGCACTTTTATGTTACGAAGATGGCTTTTTAAATCTCATGAACCAACCTCTGCTAGCTTCTTACTTTTCTTCTGTGGTATCTTTACCTCTCTCAGCCTTCACAGAATTGAAGAGAGTTGGGCTTTGCTCTAGATTATGCTTTGGATTATGAGAAATGTTGTGGCTAGTTTGATCTTTTATCCAAAAGATCAGCTGAAATTTTCTCCATGTCAGCAATAAAACTGTTTTGCTTTCTTATCATTCATGTGTTCACTGGAGTAGCCCTTTTAACTTATTTTAAGGTGGTTTCCTTTTCGTTTGCAACTTGGCTAACTGGTGTAAGAGGCCTAACTTTCAGCCTATCTTGGCTTTTGGCATGTCTTCCTCACTAAGTTTAATCATTTCTAATTTTTGAGGAACGGCAGGTCAGTAGAGCAGTCAGAATATGCACGACATTTATAGATTAAGTTCACTGTCTTTGTCGACCATGGTTTGTGGTGCTTCAAAAGAATTACAGTAGTAATACCAAAGATCAATGACCACAGATCACCATAATGAAACAAACAATGAAGAAGTTTGAAATATTGTGAGAATTACCAAAATGTGACAGAGTCATGAAAAACAAATGCTGTTGGAAAAATGGAGCCAAAAGATTTTGTTCCATGTAGGGCCAGCACAAAGACCTTCCATTTGCGAAAAATGCAGTATCTGCAAAGCACAATAGAACAAGATATGCCTCACTTTTAATACACAAGTTTGCTTCTGATCTTGATATATTTTATTTTTTATTAGTAGTATTTATATTGTATTATATCTTACAATACAATTGACTACTTGTGATTTGTGACTTCATTAATGGCATCGATAAACAATTTCACTTTGATTTGTGTTTTAATCACACACCTGAACATAAAGCTATGATCAGGAAATTTTGAAATGGTTTGTCTTTGGTAATTTTCAATAGATTCCTAAGATATGAAGTTGGTATATGAATAGGAATTATAGAGATCACTATTTTATGAAAAATATATCCTAGCCCCTGAAAAATGAATCTAGCATTTGCTAAAACAGGTAAAAAAAGGTATTATGCCTAAGTCCTTCTATGTTTTTGCTCTGTTTATAATCTGCATAGAATTGAGCAGCCTTGTGCAACCATGGTAATTTCTTGGAAGTGGAAGTTGGATTGTCACATAGTATAATTCTGTTCATAGCTGTAGTTTTGTTCTGAAACACAGTTAACTTTAGAATAGTTCAAGAAGGCTATGGCTTTTAAAATATCATTGAACTTGGGAGAAAATCATTATGGCCAAAAGATAATTAGTTGTGTCAGATTAGGGAAGGGATTGGTTTAAGAAATTAAGAAGGGAAACCAAATAGAGTATATTTCAAGCTAAAGGCAATGCTAACCACGGGCATAGAAACAGAAGTGTTCATCTGAATGTGAATCTTTAGACTTATGATAACTATGCCTGCATTAAATACGTTGGTTGCTATGCTTGAGAAGAAGATGGAAATCTTTGCCTTTGTATCACAAATGTCATCAAATACAATGGACTTTTTAAAAAGAATGGAAAAGAATAGCAGACAACTAAGCATTTTAAGAATCAGAATTGAGGGGAATGAAGAGACAGCATAGAGGATGTATAGAAGAAAAAATAACCACCTCTATTACCCTGGAGTCTCCTGATAATAACCAGCACTGTTTTAAAGTGCAGGCAATCTGCTTTCTGTGACTTAATAATCATCACAAGTACTCTGTGTGATAGGAACTTTTATTGTCATCATCTCCATTGGAGAGAAAAAGTGAGTGACTTGTCCAATGTCATATAAAAGTACATTGTGAGGCTGGGATATGTAATCTTGACACTACAGACCCAAAACCCATATGTCTTACCACTAGGCTATCTTACATCTCTGTACTCTTGTATCCCTGCTCAGTGAGTGAGAGGCTCTCTCAGAGGCCCCTTTGCACAGTATACTCTAAACATCCAGAATCCAGCTGAAACCATGGATGGGAGATGGGGGAGAGAATTCTGCACAGTGGTGGAAGCTGTAAGGCTCTCCTGACGAATAACATGTGTAGCTCTTCTGGGCATCAGAGCCCAGTTGGGAGGTATGGGTTAATCTGCTACTACAGTCAGCTGAAAAAAAACAAAAAACAAAAAACACTGTAATTCATAATTGCTTGCTATGGGGACGATATAGAGAATTATAGTTCCGAACTGACCTCATCAAGTAGGTAGGTACTATCTAATGCAAATATGTATCCAAAATGGAAAGAAAGCATAGCCTTACCCTATAATCTTTTCACTATGTACACGAACCATTTACACTAACTTGTATGGGACAAGTACAGTGTTAGAAGAGGTCAAGGATATATCTCTAGAGATTTTGAAGGCAAACAAGAAAATAAAGACCTTAAACTCTAGAAGGAATTTGTAGTGTTATAAAAACTGATTTCTGTATAATGACCTATAAGATTTATGCCTAGGGAAAAAAAGCACATCTGAATATGACTGTTTTTTGTGTTTAGTAGCAAAATCATTAAAAACGATAAAGTAGACTTATTCATTATTTATTCCCGGGGTGAACTACAATGCATGATACAAAGCACATATTCTAATCTATATTGTTTACAAGCTCATGGAAATAGATGGTGGTTGCCAGGAATTGGTTGGGGAGGATAGAAGGATGTTGATCAAAGCTACAAATATCCAGTTATAAAATGAATAAATTCAGGGCATCTAATGTATAAGCATAGTAACTGTAGTTAACAATACTATATCATATATTTGAAAGTCATTAAGAGAATAGATCTTAAATGTTCTCACCAGACACACAAACGGTAATTAAATGAGATGATATAGGAGTTAACTAAACTTATCGTGATAACCATTTAGCAATATATACATGTATCAAATCATCATGCGATATACCCTAACTTTATTTAAATTTATATGTCAGTTATATTTCAATAAAGCTAGACATAATAAAATAGGAAAACTATATATCTGGTTTAAAATGATTACCGGAGTAAGAGAGAAAAAAAATAAAATAATCTACAGATTGAAGCCAGGAATTCCTGGAGAGCAGCTTTAAAACATACACACATAGACCCACACACAAACCAAACTCATCTCTTTAGAAGAGGAGAGGCCAGTCATATTTCCTTCATGTTAAAAAGAACAAATAGTTGGGGCACCTGGGTGGCTCAGTGGGTTAAAGCCTCTGCCTTCGGCTCAGGTCGTGATCCCAGGGTCCTGGGATCGAGCCCCACATCGGGCTCTCTGCTCAGCGGGGAGCCTACTTCCTCCTCTCTCTCTCTCTCTGCCTGCCTCTCTGCCTACTTGTGATCTCTCTCTGTCAAGTAAAGTAAATGGGATCTTTAAAAAAAAATAACAAATATTTGATAAATACATATGTTATACTCCATACTATGTTATGAAATACATCAGCAAAATGGAATAGGTCTCATAAGACTATTGAAGTTGTAGAGAGAGTTGGGGAAGAAAAAAATGCATGAAGGATATATAACAGAAAGAGAAGTAGAGAAATCTGCACAGAAGAGGTTAGGGCAGACTGAGTATTATGGCTGGCAGGCCTGCTGTAACTTCCCCTGTGAGTTTGTCAGAAATGCAGAATCCTAGGTACCAATTTAGACCTACTGAAACAGAAACTGCTATTTCAGCAAGATTCCAGGGTGATTTATATGCCCATTTACTTTTGATAAGCACTGAGCTAAAGACATCAAGCCTTTTCTCAAAGGATTCTATAAAGAATCCTGTATCCATTGCTTAACTCTCCACTCAGGAAGCAAAAGTACAACCCTGCTTATTTATCTTACTAAATCACATTAATCCAGAGAGGAGAATGACAAAATGTCTGAATCTAATTCACCCTGGCTTATTAGCTTTTAATGGCTAAGTGGAAAAAATCAAATAAATTTGAAGGACTTGAAAAAATTTCTCAGCAATCAGTATCCCAAATGTCTGTAGTTGTGTTAGACTATAGAGTTTTTCAGACTCCAAAGATTGAGTTGTGGATTTTGATCAATTTCTGGGTTAGGGCTGTGTAATTAAGGCATCTGGTGAAGCAATCTTAAAGATCTTTCTTTATTAGGAAAAGTTAACTGCAAAAAATCCTAGCAAGAGGCTTCAAGGTGTTATTTGCAATGGGCCAATAACAAGAATTGTGACTTGTTGCTTGTTGCCTGAAGACACAAGTTTCTTGGAGGGAAATTTCCCAGCTGTAACTGAATGCCTCCATAATATCCTTCAAGCAATTAGTTTTCAAAATATGTGACAAATCTCATTTCTTTTTATTATATTTATGAATTGCATCACTATTGGTGAAGATTATTTTGAATATTGAAAGGACAGTCTTATGTTTCTTGAAGAACAACTAAAATTTATTTTTCATTCCACTTAGAAATAAAGTGACTGACTTTTAATTCAGCCTTTGTTAAGTGTCATAAATATATAAATCAAATGGATTTCTTTTTTCCCCAAGGCTTGCTTAAGTCAAGGTCAAAAAAAAAAGGGGGGGGGCAGGAAAAAGCTGTATTCCTCCCCTGTTTTTGATGTGGTGAAAAGCCCCAAAATGAAATTAATATTGATTTACACTAAGAAAGGACAGATGTTTTAGGTGGGTATATATGTTTAAAATGGGCCTATTATTGATGGATGGTAAATACAAGCACATCACTAGAAAGTGGAATTATGATTCAGTCACAAAAAGAAGAAAGCAGAAATTTAATTTTATAAGGCTTCAGGCCATAACTGAATCAAATTGTTTTTCTCAACAGTAATTCAGACAACATAAACAATCAGTATGACTAGTGGAATCACATGTATGACTCTGTAAGTGTACAAGCTAGGCATTGTCTTTATCTATAGCCATCTATAGTAGGCAGAATACTTGTCTCTGGAGATGTCCATATTCTAATCCTTGGAAGCTGTAAATATGTTAAGTTATATGGCAAAGGGTTAACTGAGGTTTCAGTTATAATGGAAATAGCTAATAAACTGACATAAAAAAAGAGATTATCCTACATTATACGGGCAGGCATAATATGACCACAATGATACCTAAAAGTGGAAGTAGGAGGCAAAAGTGAGAGCCAGAGAGTAGCATGAAAGGGACTCAGCTGACATGATAGAGGAAGAGGGCCATGAGCCAAGGAATGTGGGCATCCATTAGAAGTTGGAAAAAGTAAGAGAATGGATCCTCCCTTGGAGCCTCTAGAAAGGAACACCTTGATAATACCCCTATGAAATCTGTATTGAATTTCTGATATTCAGAATTAGAAGATTAAAAAATTGTGTCATTTAAGCTGCTAAAAGTATGATATTGTCACAGCAACAGTATAAAACAAATACACCCTCTTATCAGGGCTTCTGCTTCCACACTGTAACTCCAAAATAATAATAGTCACCGTGTAGTATATACTGAGCACCTTTGCTGTGTGTGGAACCTAAAATTTATCATTTTAGTTCTCACAGATCTTGGCAAAAAGATTCCTAAATTTATGAATGAAGAAATCAAGCCTATGTAACTTGAATGACCATCAAGTAATAGTTGAGCAAGATTTTAACATAGGTATTTCTAACTTTTTTCAGTCTGAAAACTTCCCAGTATATCTGCTGTCTTTTAATCTTGCTTTAGTCGAATTACTCAGACAACTGTATGAATCATCACTAGATAAGAACTAAACTCAGGGGGCTTCTGGGTGGCTCAGTGGGTTAAGCCTCTGCCTTTGGCTCTGGTCATGATCCCAGGGTCCTGGGATCAAGCCCTGCATCGGGCTCTCTGCTCAGCTGGGAGCCTGCTTCCTCCTCTCTCTCTGCCTGACTCTCTGCCTACTTGTGATCTCTGTCAAATAAATAAATAAAATCTTAAAAAATAAAAAAAAGAACTAAACTCAGGAACTGTGTAGCTATATGTGATACACTGGAAACAATCCATAACTTTTGGTGATTAAATAAGTTTATTTTTATAGGATACAGTGACAAAAATCTGTGTAGACAGAAATTGAACAAATGTGTAACTGTCCTCTGAAGGCTATACTTAGGTTCTGGATTCACGCATTATTATTTGTGCTGAACCAAAATAATTATTTCAAGTTTTTAACAAAGACCAGAAAAGTCAAACTTATGGCCCAAATGCTAGTTTACGGTACCACATGTTCTTTTATAAGGAGAAATATTCTTTCCCAGCTGATAGAGTATGCATTTATCTCCTTGGGAAATATGTACAACTATAATTACATTAGAATAATAATAATCCACTATTTTCTTTCTTATCAACAAGGTATCCCACACACATTGTTTTATCTACAAGGAGTTTTTCCTAGTATTCTTCTGTTTTCTGGTGTTATTACCTGGTAAACCTGCAAACCTTGGTTTATAATCTGTGACACTGCTCTGTACTTGACCTTCACACTTTCTTGTTCCTTTGCTGGGGCTGGGGTGGGGAGGTGGCCAGAGGAGAGAGAGACACCAGCTCAGTCTTTCTTTTTGCTGAAAGCAGTACAGATAGCTCCGATTAAAAGTCAAGCACTCATGTTTCCAGCAACATCACTGTTTGCCGACAGCTGACTCAAATAGCTCAGCAGGCACTTTCAGTGCCACCTTGCCAGGTATGCGATTTTCACTTGATATGTAATTCAGATCTTGGCCTCTCCCTTCCCTAGCTGTCAAAATGCAGGCCTCGGAGAGCAGCAGATTGCTCAGATCCTGGAGGGAAAGGACTGCTGCCCATTCTTCAACAGACCATTAAAGCGAGTCCCATCTGGTAGACTCGGTAGCTTTCTATGTTCCTGTGTGAAGCAGGATGGGAGGACATTAGAGTGGTGGCAAAATTAATGAGGATTTAGTGAGGAAAGTAAGCTTTTAGTGATAATTCAGAACTAACTAAAAATGTTTACTTCTGCTGCATAAATAAAATTTTAGAATGAATTGAAATTGAAATTAAAATAAAATCTTATTCTTATTATTGAACATTTATTCTTAAGGAATATGTTTATGATGACTAAATTTATTCTACTTGTGTTCAGGTCAAAAGAAACATGTATTATAAGTTATTTTTTTCAATATCTTTGATTCAAAGGCTCTCTTTTTACTTGACTCTAGAAGGTTAAAATTATTCAAATGCAAATGTTTTTTAACTGGCATATGTTTAAAAATATAAACAAATTTTTAACGTTTGCTTTTGAGACTCAAGGAAGTGCTGAAATTTTTGACTGTCAAGATGGAGTCCAAGAACTAGATCAACTCTTTCCACCATGTAAAGACAAAAGTAATTATTTATGTCTTGTGGTGTGTTCATATAGGTGTGAGAATACCCAAATTCTTCTTTTCACAAGATGTTAGCTGTATCTGAAAAACATCAAGCTATTCTGGAGATATACAAATTCTTCCCAACTGCATTGCTCAAATTATTTTTGAAAACGAAGAACCAACATTTGCAAACTTACATAATATGCACATATTTTCAATTTACCAAGAGTAATTTATAAGAAAGGAACAGACAAATTATTTTACTTTAATATTGACTTCATCATATTTCAGAACTGTATTTTTTCAAGTCTTGACAAATCAGAACTTAAACTCTCAAGGCAAAGGTCTCACCCTGCTATCTTCCTAATGAAATGGCTTCCTTGTGTAAGGAGTCAAAAAGAAAAAGGAAAGTACAACAAGGTCTATTCTGTTGCTCATGCATCAATACTTCTAGATCTCCCAGGCCCAAATACTTTTGAATCAGATAACAAGCTCCCACAGCTGTGTGCTATTTTGTCCACATTCTTCTTGGAAATCACCACTTCATCACCACTGTCTTCTTGGAAATTCTCCACCATTAAGTCCTCGTGGTGTTTATCTTGCTTGTCTTCGACCCAGGAGCCATCGTTTTGCCTAGCCTGGTTTGCACTATGGATTTAAAATCTGATCGTCTACCTGCTGCCAATCTGGCATCCTCTGGCATGTTGCATTGACATTTGTTTCTCAGAGTTTCATGATGCGTAACTCCAACTTTTGATGTCATTACACTGCCTAAATCCCTGCGGACACTCTACATCCAGACCCCTCATGTCTGATGAAAAGAAACAATGTACTGAAAACTCATGTTGATGTTTTCATTTGCCTTAATGGCTTTGTGAGTGAGTAAATTGGAAAATAATGCTCCTAATGTATTGTTGCTAGGAGGATGTTTAATGGGGTAACACAGGAAATATCTCAAGAGAGATTCTATGTTCAGGTTAGGCCCTAAAATGTAAGTGACTCTCTCTGCCAAAGACACCAGAGTAAAACACCATCATTCCTGGGGCCAAAAAGAAGGCAGATTGTTGTCGGGATACATAGGGACAGAGAGGACTCAAATTTGAAAATGAAAAAACACCATTCTTGCAATAAGGTAGGCAGACAGTAGGTGATTTTTCCACACCTAAAAGCAGGACATTGTAAGGGACAAGGGCAGAGTGCACCAAGATGGGGCACTCTCACATGAAAATTATTTTGAGTTAAAAACGATCAAAACCCAGAAGAATCAGGAAAAGCTCTTTACCTCCCTCCCAAGTTCCTGCTTGTACAAGGAAGAGAGCTATTAAGAGAGATTCCTCATTGACTAAGAAACTTATCTCCATAATAGGACAATCTTTGGTTTCCAAACATCTCCCTTCATCTTTATGCTAATGGTTTTTCCCTCCTTTGTATCCCCAGATCCCTACACCTTTCCTTAGCTTATATAAGCATCAGGTTCCCTGAATGTCTTTGGAATTTCCATGTCTATGTGGATTCCCTGTACATATGCTATTAAATTTTATTTTCTCCTATTGATCTGTCTCATGTCAATTTGATTCTTAGTCCATCTAGAAGGATCTTGAAGGGTAGAGGAAATTTTTCCTCTCCAACAACATAATTAGTGAGATTTAAGATCTTGAAATGCAGACCAAGAACTAGTAATGAGAACCAATCAAGGAGTCGAAAGTTTGAGGCAATAAAGAGGAATATATAGTTCCTAGAAGAAGAAAAAAAAAATTGGATGCAGAACCTTTTATCTATATTGGGTAAATTTCTCTAATAAAAAATCACCTAGGCACCTGTGTGGCTAAGTTGGTTAAGTATCTGGACTCTTGATCTCAGCTCAGGTCATGATATCAGGGATATGAGCTCAAACCCCACATTGGGCACTCAGTGTGGAGTCTGCTTGAGATTCTCTCTCTCCCTCTGCCTCTGCCCTGCTCACTCCCTCTCTTCCTTAAAATAAATAAATAAAATCTTAAAAAAAAAAAAAAAAGATTACCACAAATTTTTAACCAGAATTCCACAGTATCTCCTTCATGGATTTTGTAGATAATTATGCTCAAATTCTCTGTATAGCAAAATATAGAATTCACATTCTAAATTGTTGGATTCAGTCACTTTCACCCAATCCTTTTCTTGGCATCTAGTGAGTTGCTATACAATGGTGTGTGTCTCATGAGTTCCTTCTAGGGGATTATAGATCTGATTCCAATACTCATTATTGGAGGTGAGGGAGAACAGCAAAAATAAGCAAACAAATGTAGATAAGTGACATTCTTAAGGGAATGCTGCCTTTAAAAAACTTAATTTTCTTTGTGTATAGAACACACTGAGAAGGGAATAATCCCTTTTCTGCTCCCAACATAGCATCATAATTACACAACAGTAACCACACCCATGAAGATGAAAACACTGGAATGGCAGCTTCACATACACTTTGTAGCATAAAGTCATTGGTAAGAGCTTGGGTTTGGGGTAAGGTTGCCTGGGTTGGAATCCTAGCATTGCTTGCTTTTATTTTTATCATTAGTGAAGATAACCTACATCTAGTTTTGTTGTAAATGTTGTCCTTCTCTTTATTTTTACAGGGGTATTAGAGAAATTTGAAAACTACCTCTCCACAGTTACCATCTTCCCAGAATCTCTTTGTTTATTTTTGAAATTTTCCTTCTTAGATGTATTCTTTCTTGTCCAAATAAAGACAACATGTTGATTATTTTAAGAAAAATGGGGGGGGTAAAGTTTGATAACCATACATTTTTTTTTAAAGATTTTTATTTATTTATTTATTTCACAGAGAGAGAGAGAGAGAGATCACAAGCAGGCAGAGAGGCAGGCGGGGGAGGGTGGGGGGAGAAGCAGGCTCCCCGCGAAGCAGAAAGCCTAATGTGGGGCTCGATCCCAGGACCCTGAGATCATGACCTGAGCCGAAGGCAGAGGCTTAACCCACTGAGCCACCTAGGTGTCCCGGTAACCATAAATTTTTAATGATATTTAAATTTTTATGAAATTGTTCACGTGTGTGTCTGTGGGTGTGCACATGCCCTATCTAATTGCTTTTGAAAGGTAAGAGTCTACAGGCATCAGCTGACTGGACCACAGTAACTGTGGGACAGCAGGCTTTTGTCTGGGGCTCAGGACAACTTCCTCAGGTGGCAGAAATCACTCTCAAGAGTTGCCTTGCTATATTGGGCCATGTGGTAACCAGGATCAGGTTCAGACACGTATATCATGGCACAGTCTCACCTACATACTGAGGCAAGAGATTATGTCATAATTTTTTTAATTTGTTTACTCTCTTTCACCCTAGAAGGAATATAATATGTTTGAACACAGGAGATTTTGTTGAGTTATCATTTTATAAATTATCCTAAGTTTAGATTTCTCCTTACAAATACATTATAATGGGTATATTATAAAAGATACATGGTTAATGCTTGAACAACATGGGAATTAGAGGTGGTGACCTCACATAGAGTTGAAAATCCACATGTAACCTTGTTTATTTTTAAAGATTCATTTATTCATTTGAGAGAGAGAGAGAGAGAGCACAAGTGGGAGGGGCAGAGGGAGAGGGAGAGAAAATCTCAAGCAGATTCTGTGCTCAACATGGAGCCTGAAGTAGGTCTCATCCCATGACAATGAGATCAGGACCCGAGCGGAAACCGAGTCAACTGCTTAACTGACTTGACACCCAGGCACCCACACGTATAACTTTTGACACCCCCAAAATTTAACTACAAATACCTATTGTTAATTGAAAGAATTATAGTAACATAGTCAATTAATACATATTTTTACATATGTATTACATGCTCTATTCTTTTTATTTTTTTTAAGATTTTATTTATTTGACAGACAGAGATCACAAGTAGGCAGAGAGGCAGGCAGAGAAAGAGGAGGAAGCAGGTTCCCTGCTGAGCACAGAGCCCGATGTAGGGCTTGATCCCAGAACCTTGGGATCATGACCTGAGCTGAAGGCAGGGGCTTTAACAACTGAGCCACCCAGGTGCCCTACATGCTCTATTTTTATAATAAAGTAAACTAGAGAAAAATATTAGGAAGAAAATAATACAGAAGAGAAAATACATTTACAGGATGGCACTTTATTATTGAAAAACATTTACACATAAGTGGACCTACACAGTTAAAACCTGTGTTGTTCAAGGGTCAATTGTGTTAAAATCTGTAAATGTGCAGTATTCAGATAAAAATGTCTGACATATGCATTTGTCTTTGGAATAAAAATAGAAAGCAGGGACGCCTGGGTGGCTCAGTTGGTTAAGCAGCTGCCTTCGGCTCAGGTCATGATGCCAGCATCCTGGGATCGAGTCCCACATCGGGCTCCTTGCTCTGCAGGGAGCCTGCTTCTCCCTCTGCCTCTGCCTGTGCTCACTCTCTCTCTCTCCCTCCCTCTCTCTCTCTGACAAATAAATAAATAAAATCTTTTAAAAATAAATAAATAAATAAAAACAAATAAAAAAATAAAAATAGAAAGCAACAACCAAATAGAAAGCAACAACAACAACAAAAGTTTTCAACAAGGAAATAAGGATTACGAATTTGTAACAAAGAAGACCCAAGACTGACACTGCTATTGAAAGAGCTTGCAAACAAAATACCCGGTAAGATTTATGTTACATAAATGGTCACATATTATCAATAGTTGGAGCTTTAGATTAGTCCTGTCTTAGTTTTGTTCGTCCTTATAGTAGTAACAGAGGTAATTTTCTATTAAATTAAAATAAGCTGTAGGCATTTCTTCACGGATCATAGTACACTTTAATAATAAGGTCTATTATTGTTAACGGGGGAGAGTGATTCTACCAGATGACAAACCTGATGCATCCCTTGGTGATCATTTATAGTGGTTAAATGGGATTTAGTGAATTGTTAACAAACTGCTATCATATGTAAAAATGTATTTTATTGCCACTTTTGAGATAAAAATATTCCTATAAATTGAATTTCTAATATTTCATCTCCTCTAATTCAAATATTACTTTGCCAGTAATTAACTCAAAAATAAACGGGCAAGGTTGAAATGAAATAGCTTTTGATGCATAATAGAGAAAGACCTACTCATAATTAGAGCTAAACCAGATAAAATACCATACTTAAAAATATAGTGAGCTTTCTCTTATCAGAGGCATTAAAACAGGGCTACAAGATGATAAAAATATAGAAATGGGGGCGCCTGGGTGGCTCAGTGGGTTAAGCCTCTGCCTTCAGCTCAGGTCATGATCCCAGACTCCTGGGATCGAGCCCCACATCGGGATCTCTGCTCAGCAGGAAGCCTGTTTCCCCCTCGCTCTCTCTCTGTGAGCTGCCCTGCCTACTTGTGATCCCTCTCTCTGTCAAATAAATAAAAAATATTAAAAAAAAACAAAACAAAAAAATATATAGAAATGATTCACATATCTGATAGAAGCTTGGACAAGATGCCTTTAATATTACATGTGAATCTGGAATGCTAGCATTTCTTGGCCGTGTTTGAATCCATATCAAGATTGTGTGTCTAGGACAGTGCTATATACTTTACCAATAGAGTTATAATTGCAAAGTTACTTTTTGCCATAAATGTAATACATCTGAAGTAAGACATTCACATGGTAAAAAGAAATCAGGTAATACAAGTTATTAATCAAAAATGAAATTATCTGTCCTTTATCTTCATTCCCATCTCCTCAATGTCAGATGTCATCATTACTGTTTAATGTTTTTAGTTAACCAAAATCAGAATAATATGCTTGCCTACAGTCTTTATTATATTTAGACATATTGCTTTCCTTCCAATAAAGATAATGAATTCATAACTATTATTTGTCTCCTGCTCCCATATTCCATTTAAGTTGTTAAAATTTAATTCTATTTGCTACCTTCTGTTCCAGTTCTAACCTGTAGTTAGTGTCCCATCAATTTTAAACAAACTTTACTTTCCACCTTCACACTTGAATAAATATACACCTTAACTTCCTTCTTTTTACTTGTATACCATCAAAGTTTATAGTATTTATATTCTATTTTCTTGCTGTAATGAATTCTTCTGTGCTTTGCCTACAGGTTCTAAAAATTGAAATTCAGTAAACTCTGCTTTCCATTTGTTGTTTTTTTAATACATCATACACTGGAACTATAAAGTGATTGGACCAGAAAACAAAAATATGCTATTCTTGTAGTATTCAAAGGAGAATATTACAAGTTTCGATGTCAAATAGATTTATTTACTCTTACAATTCGTCAAAATTATGCTGATTTGGGAGATTCAGTTTCTCTAACACCCGTGATAATCAATAATATTTTTCTTTTTCATGGGGAGCAAATTGGATTGGAACTGAAAACTATATATTTTTTAATATGTCATGGTAAAATCTGTTTGCCCTCCTTCCAGAAGAAACATTGTACATTTTGTAATGAGAGGCCAATAAGATAAAAAGGATGTGGAATTCATGTAAAATGCCTTATTTTATCCAAATGTTGTTTGTGGTCTTTTTTAATTTCCTATGAAAGAATAGAGAGGGATCTTCACAGTGACATGGTCTCAAATGTGGTCATAGAGCTGTGATTGGATATTATGGCTCATGATTTATGTCCCAGGTAATAACAAAAGATTAAAATAATTTCTCCCTTTTAAAGAGTTCCCTGTAGACCACACAAAGCTTTGTGACAGGTGAAGGGCAAACTCCTTGGTGTCTCTTTAAGACCAACTGAGTCTGGCCATTTGGTGCTTTTTCCTTAGATAATAAGATACCAAACAATACAGGTAATATCATAATGTTGTCTGACATTTGTGGCTGAAACTATCGAGTTCACTTTGCTCCTACAGTTTGGTTGGCCAGGGAACTGAATGAAACGTGGGCAGAAGTGTTGGACAACCCTTCTAGAACAGGATCCTAAAATGTTTGGGACATTCTATTTCCCATATTGATCCTTAAAAATCAAGAACTCCTAAAAAAAAAAAAAATCAAGAACTCTGAAACTGAGAACCACATGATGATTCTCAGCATCACTATTTGCAGGAAAGCACACAGAAGGGAAACTTGACCAACATTCATCTGTGATAAAACCAGACACAAACTTTCATCGTGTTAAAAGTCATGAGACTACAGGGTTTATTACGGCAGCATATGTAGCCTATTCTGATTTGCATGTCATTGCTTTAGGAAGAAACAATGATACACTTGACTGGTCTCTGTTTCTTCATGTCTTGAAACTTCTATCATGTTTATTTTTAAAGAACCAAAATCAAATGTAGCTCTGAAAAGTTAGTTTTATATGATTGTAATGCCAGTTTAATTTGCTTCATATTTGGACCAAGTCTTCTGATGGAGATGTTTATCTCGACTTCGTATAGTTTTTATCTTTTGTTAACGAAAATATGATTTCTACATTGTATTGTTAAGATATTGTATCTTCTTAATTACAAGGTTTATTTAATAGAATTTACCTCCTTCCTAAAGGCACACTTCTTTGAGCCCTTTTGTTATAATTTGTAGGATTTCACTATAATTTAGACTAATTGATTTTTAGCTTTTCTATGTCTGCTAAATAGCTGTCATTCCAAGTTCTCTTTTCAAAGGTTAGATCTTCTCTTTCCATACATACTATGCTTTTTTTCTTTTAGCATTTCTTTTGTATTTTTCTCGATAATATCCGTAATAATTTCTAAGAAATTATTCAAAGGAGATACACTTTTTTGACTCCTTGTGTTTCTAAGATAATTGCTTATTTCCCAAATTGTAAAGGGCTTGCATAGGTTCAGACTTTTAGATTCAACATAATTTCCCTCAAATCTTTGACAGCACTGTTTTACTGACTTCTAGAATCTACTGTCACTAATCACTGGTCTATTAAATGTCCTTCTTTTGGAGGTAATCTGTTCTTGTTCTCTGGAAGCTTTTTAGAGCCTCTCTTTAGCATTAATATTCTATAATTTCACAATGACATGTCTAGTGTTGGGCAATGAAGGTTTATTTTGCTTAGCACTTGGTAGGTTCTTTTGAACCTACCTTTGTTTGAACCTTGCTTTCTTCACCTCTGTAAAACTGTCTTCCATTTTTCTTGGCTCATTTCCTTTTCTACATTTTCCCTGTCCCCCCACCCCATGCTCCTCCTCCAGAATACCTCCTAGATATAAATTTAATGTCCTGATTTGATGATTCATATCTTATTTTCCTTTTCTATTTATGTATATATGAGATACTACCTCCTCAAAATGTACTTTTTTTTTTTTTTTCCCAAAGTAAGCCCTAGGCTCAATACGGGGCTTGAACTCATGATCCCAAGATCAAGAGCTTCATGCTCTACTGAACCAGCCAGCCAGGCACCCTAAAAGTATTTTTTTCTTAAAATAAATATGGACATTCTGCCTTTCTCATCTCCAAACAATTCAGAATTACTGAGATTTTATCCGCCTTTTAAAGCATGCTTTAAAGTATATAAAATTACCACCTTCATAGCTTTTTAATATACATTTAAAAATACTTCATACATAACTTCTTGAAATAGGTCAAACTAAATTGATTTTAAATTTTACCCTTTCATCTATTTTTACTACATTTTAATTTTTCCTCTAATACTTAAACCTCAAATTTTGGGAGAAACTCGTAAATTACATCTATGCCTGTGGAAAAGGGTTCTCACGCCACTGGGTCACAAATCAGAACTTTTAGAAACAACACAAACTCTCTCAATCAGTTGGTACTGTTGACTGTATCATATGGTAAAGCTCAGGCAGAAAGCTGACCCTTAGATCCTGACTTTCTTCCTGGAACCTCTCACCGATATTAGATGCTCAATATATGCTCCCAATATTCAGAGATTTCTATGTGAAAACTTTTTTCTACATGCATCATTATGCCTCTGAGATGAGAGTATTTCCCAGGTAACATTGTTCAATTTTGGTATATACCTGCACATGTTTTTGCATTTGTATCTCAGAACTAACCGGTTTCTATGGCGCTAAGAACATACCTTATTGCCTTTATTTCTGCATTTTCCTAAAGAGTCTAATTTCAAACATGTGTACAGAAATACACGGACACATATATTTATTTATTTATAAACACTTTGGTGACTATGGAAGGAGAAACTCTTTGATGGTCATCGATGTTAACATGTGGTAAGGGAACACTTGCACATGCTCTGTTAAGTGTTGGTTTGGTTTTTAACTCCATAGTGTAGTTCAAGCTTACAGTATGCACTTACTAGGCTCTATGATTCACAAACTGATGTTTCTTTTTCACTGATTTCTATGGCATCATTCTCTCCATTCTTCCTTGCTTCTCACAGCATCTCCTGGTTTGGAGAGCACTATCTGCCATCTGGTCTCCGTTGAGTCAGCTCCTTGGCCCGCTCTCACTGATTACTGTTAGCCTCCAACTTTTTTCTTATCTACACTGTCACATATGCATTTCTAGAATTTCATTAAAGCAAAGGGTCCTAAAATTTCTCATTTACATTAGGTACAGTTATAAAAAACAATCACTCTTATATTCCTACTGGGCAATGTGAATGCTATCTTACAAAAGCAAAAAAAAAAAAAAAAAAATCCTAGAATCCCTTTGGCATTGACATTGCACATGGCTAGCAATTAGTAGTCGGTACTGTGATATAAGCAAGGCGCTTATACAGACAAGCACTGATATCTGAGGCCTTTGTCCTTTGGGATGTGTATGTTCTGTGTGCCTTCAAATATCTTTCTCCTCTGAGTGAAGAGGGCTTTGATGGTGGGTAGAGGGATCTTCCATAAATATTTGAAACTGAATAGTTGACTAAGAACATAAATTATGTTATTTCAAGTCCATATTATAGTTAACTCCAATCTAAAGTTCATTTATGAGTTTCTAGTTTATACTTCTATGAGATGAGATACAGAATCATTAAGTAGAAAATAAAAGATGACATCATTTTCATCAGCTTGTACTTAAATAGAAATTCTATCCAGGTCAAGTTTCTCAGGTTCAGAGACTATAGAAGCAACTGTTTATTCACAATAGTGCAAGTGATATGCAAAATGTAGAAAGAGGACCTACTATAAAACATTCATAATTTGAAATATTTTTACTAATAACGGATAATTAAGAAAAAAACAAGGTTGTAGTTTTGTAAAGCAAGAACTATTTAGTACTTATTAGCTACATGCATAATAACCCTAGAAAAAAGATACTCAAGGACTCTTATTTACATGCATTATAAATGAGAATGTAAAACCTGTCTATAAATCAGGCTTTGAATTTTACTATAATTGTGCTTTTCAAAGTAGATAATTAAATTGCTATGTCTTTGGAAAAAGGTCAGCTTGTTGGGATAGCACAGATTAATCTCTCTAGGGCATTTGCTCTTAATAACCATGAATTGTAGTTTCATAAGCTTGAAGGCTTGGCAAGATTCCATCCAGCCTAAAATACTTTGAAAATGACAGAAATTCACTAAGAAACACTCTAATAGTTTTATTTAATCACCAATTAACCTGCATAAGCACCTTTGTGTTATCATCTACCAGTGAACCTGCACCATGATCAGATATTTGGGAAAATGAGAACATGAAGCCTCCTGGGTTTCTTTGTTCATTCCTATGTTTGGTTTGGTCTTGGTGCCTTGAGCTAGACATAGAGAGCAAAAGATATGAACTCAGACAGAATAAAAAGATATTCAGACAGAATAAAACCTCTAATTCTATAAATTATTATTGAGTACCTGTCATCTGATTTTGCATTTCTATTACAATGTTTCCATGCTATAACTTTGTAAAAATTACTAAATAATTTCTAGGATGTCTTTTAAGAGAATCCAAAAAGAACCTTTCTAAAATACAATGACAAAATCTATGTCTATGCAAGAAAAAGTAAAATTAAAGTTTTTTACTATGAAAGTATCAGTCTCAAGCCCTCCAAATGAGAGGAAAGAAAAAGATAGCTAATTTAATCTTGAACTATCCAACATGAATATTCTCATGTTGATGGGATTATCCAGCATCCTATTCACATAGTCTAAAAGAAAAAGAACAAGCTGATGATAAACTGTAGGTGAAATATGCCATTTTTTAAAGCATAACTGTTGGAGACATAAAAACAATTGTGCATTGTTTTAAAGTTGTGAGCCTAAACTTTGCTAAATTCTACAACAGACTATGAGAACAATATTGAATCTCAGTAGGAAAAAAAACTTTTTCATATAGTTGTTATTAGTGTATGTTTGATGATTTTTTTTTCAAAAACTTTATTAGTGGAAACTGGAATCTCCATTGCTTAAAATAAGGACTCATTCTAAAATGAATACCTGTTTCTAGATTGTCTTTCCTGGCCATTAAGTATCTTGTGCTTTCTAGTAACATTCTCTGAGTTCTCCAGGGTATTAAAGATTTTCCTTGTCTTGATATTTGAAGAAAGGAGTCTTCCCCTTGTCCTAATGCCTTCAATGTATATGTTGGCACCAACAGTTGGGAATCCTAAGGGAAATGTTTTTAATACCTTGGTATAGGAGAGCAGCAAAAGTGGAGACTATTTTCTAACAGAAAAATCACATCTTTTTAGTAATCTTATTTATCAAGTTTCATAACAACAACAACAAAAAATATATACTTGTAATTGCTTTCTTCTCTGAGTTAGTAAGGGCCTCTTTCTTGGATTGCTTAAATTATAATTTAATTGTAAATAATTTTGTTGATTGTTTTTATTTAATCATTTTATTTTGTGAGCAATGACTGTTCAATGTTGTGTTAAAAAGTTTAAAAATTAAGGAATGATTATTATTATTACATGCTTAGATCAACTTGAAAACATTTATGATTTAGTAAATCATTGCATAGTAGAACATCTGTTCTGAACCACCAAAATATCCACAGGACAAAGTATAGAGTAGTATTTTTCTCATCAGTAATACTTCATCGCCATTTAATATTTACTATGCTTTATTGCTATTACTTATAAGCCTTTCATTTTATCACTTGCTGACAGAAGGTTTTTTAAGTTGACATTCATTAATTTTTAAAACTAATTTTCTTAAATGAAACAAGATGGGATTGGGAGGGAGACAAACCATAAGAGACTCTTAATCTCACAAAACAAACTGATGGTTGCTGGGGGGAGAGGGGTAGGAAGAGGGTGGTTGGGTTATGGACATCGGGGAGAGTATGTGCTATGGTGAGTGCTGTGAAGTGTGTAAACCTGGTGATTCATAGACCTGTGCCCCTGGGGCTAATAATACATTATATGTTAATAAAAATTTAAAACAACAACAAAAACAAAACAAAACAAAAAACTAATTTTCTTGATCAGGTGCCAACTCTTTGCAAAATATTCTATATAAACACAAGATCAATTTCTGTTTAAGTATATGAAGCTAATGGACAGAGGCTGTATCTGTAAATAAATTTCTGAATTATATTTTTTACCTGTTTACTGGAATCCTAAGTAGGGCTAGCTAAGCTTTACATAGTCTTCTCTTAGTATACCTGGGTTTTGACAATTAGTAAAAGACACTTTTTCTGCATTTCACATTTAGTAACACCTCTCAAAATTTATGCATCAAAAAGAGTGTTTCTAAAATAAAATGGTCTTAATTTGCACTGGGCTAACAAATCACACCTGTCATAATGTAATATAAATATAACGTGTATTGTTAAAACGTACAAAAGGATTCCAATTTTTGAGAAGCTTTTGTACATTTTATGATCATCTCTATAATGGTGTTTGATTTTAATGTTAAGATTAATTTTAAGAATTCTTACTTTTGCTCACTATTTGTTTATTTAATGAACTTGAACTGTTACGTTCATTCTAGTCTATAATTTCTAACAAAATGGTAAAAAGTTATTATACCTCAAGGCTGTTTGGATCTGAAATTAACTTTATTTCTCTGCTACATCATTTAATACCAATTCCTTTAGATCTCCCCACCCTGTTTCGGGTCATTTATTTCATTTACCATTAATAAACTCATTAGCCTAAAGAGTTATTTCTTCAACTGTGTTTTCATGTGATGATAGTAATCCACAAAATCATTTATTCATTGTTATATCCAAGATTCAGTTATTACCACTGAGGTAATCACTCTACCTTTAATTATGCTGCCTACAAAGACATACAATAGCTTCTATTCGGAACAGAACATCCCTTAAAGCAATTCACCTTAAACTATTAAACTAAGAAATTAATGGCTCTGTCTACTCTGGCTGTTTCTGCCAGATTACTTGAATAAGATAAAGTTTTGTGTAAAAGCACATTCTTTTTCCTTTGTCCTTGGCTTGCAGTCTATCATGAAGTTTGATGACCTTCCTCCAACTCATCATTCTGATCAAACTTTGCCACTGATGCTAGCCACTTCCTGTGGTGCATTTTAGCCATTGAGTGTGTGCATGTAGGCGTGTATTTGTGTAGGGCAGAGAGATAGTTACATGAAAACACTGTCTTAAAGAGTCATATGACAACAGTAATGAGAGTAGATATTAGTAAGAGAAAAATAAACCAGCTTTCTGCCCCTGGCTTTTAACTTTGCCTTTCTGACACACACCAAAAATGTACCTAATCCTCTTTGTCTGATCTACCCCAGAAGAACTTGCTTTTAGAAAGGAATTTGATGAATTCATTCAAGCTAAGATATAAATGATGGATTCCAATAATGGCAAGGGACTTTATAATGTTTTTAAAGAAATATACAATAAGTGTATAAATTTATGCTTAGTTAAGTAGATTAGTATTGCTTTACAAAAAAAATAATAGTGATGGTCATTATATATCCTTTGTATTAAGAACTGCATGGGTAAGACCCAGATCTATGGATTTTGTTTAATAATGACTCTTTGAGGTCCATAATATTATTATTCCTATGTGCACATATGCATGCTTAGAGAATCTCCCTGAAATTATTGAAATCACAGTGCTAGGACAGTTAGTACAATATTTTAAATCACTTAATCATTTGGGGGCATGGTTTTTACCTTCATAGTTAATACTAAGTGTTTAAAAAGAAAAATAACCTGTGGAGAATACATACACATTATTGCTTAGTTGCTTACATTTTAAAATATAATGGTACTTAAAAACTCTGGGGGAAAAAAACTACTTGAAAGCACTGGAGAACAACCAAAAGTAGGCAGAAATTGGATAAGAACCTATTCCTGGAGGGAGGCATAGGGTGAGTCTAGCAGATGTGTAATTGACCTCCCAAAATAAAGAAGATATATAATGGGCAAAAAACAAAAACAAAAACAAAAAAAAAACAACCCAGGAAATTAAGAAATAATGGCAAAAATTCCCCAAAGTTGGTGAAAGTTAAGTTAGTGAAAGCTAAACATAAAGAGAAACATGTTAAATTAGCCGAAGAAAAACATGACACATTAAAAATAGGGAGCTCAAAATAAAAAATACTGGAAACTCTTCATGAGAAATAATGAAGGACAGAAGATAATGAAAAGACACTTAAAATGCTGAGAGAAAAAGTAGTCATCTCAGAAGTTTATGCCTGTTGAAAATAATGTTCAAAAAGGAAAATGGAATACAAAAATTTATAAAGTATAAAATAAAATAATTCATCATTAGAATAACTACACCACAGAAATGCTATAGGAAATTATTTCGTCTATAGGGAAACTACACTATAATGAAACCCGGGTCTTCAGGAGGGACTGAAATCATTAAAAATAGTAATATGAAGGTAAATATTAAATATACTAATTTTCTTGTTAGTATATTTTATACATGTATGTAATTTTGTTAAAAAGCATGATTTTGAATTATGTGCTTTATATAATAGTAACACTTAAGACAACTGTAGCAGAAAGGATAAAGAATAATGGGCCTATGTGGCTGTAAATTTCTTAAAGTTTACATGAAGTGGCACACTTCTAACACCGAGCAAACCATGAAATGTTAAATACACATATTGCAATACATGATAACCACTAAAAATTATTGCAAAAAGAGGGAGTAAAATTCAAATAGTTAAATAAAAATGGAATTCAATGTGGTTTTGATTTGAATCTCCCTGATGGCTAGTGATGATGAACATTTTTTCATGTGTCTGGTAGCCATTTGTATGTCTTCCTTGGAGAAGTGTCTGTTCATATCTTCTGCCCATTTTTTAATATGATTATCTGTTTTGTGTGTGTTGAGTTTGAGGAGTTCTTTATAGATCCTGGATATCAACCTTTTATCTGTACTGTCATTTGCAAATATCTTCTCCCATTCCGTGGGTTGCCTCTTTGTTTTGATGACTGTTTCTTTTGCTGTGCAGAAGCTTTTTATCTTGATGAAGTCCCAGAAGTTCATCTTTGCCTTTGTTTCCTTCGCCTTTGGAGACATATCTTGAAAGAAGTTGCTGTGGCTGATATCAAAGAGGTTACTCCCTATGTTCTCCTCGAGGATTCTGATGGATTCCTGTCTCACGTTGAGGTCTTTTATCCATTTCGAGTTTATCTTTGTGTACGGTGTAAGAGAATGGTCAAGTTTCATTCTTCTACATATAGCTGTCCAGTTTTCCCAGCACCATTTATTGAAGAGACTGTCTTTTTTCCGCTGGATATTTTTTCCTGTTTTGTCAAAGATTATTTGACCATAGAGTTGAGGGTCCATATTTGGGCTCTCTACTCTGTTCCACTGGTCCATGTGTCTGTTTTTATGCCAGTACCATGCTGTCTTGGTGATCACAGCTTTGTAGTAAAGCTTGAAATCAGGTAACGTGATGCCACCAGTTTTATTTTTGTTTTTCAACATTTCCTTAGCAATTCGGGGTCTCTTCTGATTCCATACAAATTTTAGTATTATTTGCTCCAGCTCTTTGAAAAATACTGGTGGAATTTTGATTGGAATGGCATTAAAAGTATAGATTGCTCTGGGCAGTATAGACATTTTAACGATGTTTATTCTTCCCATCCAAGAGCATGGAATGGTCTTCCATCTTTTTGTGTCTTCTTCAATTTCTTTTAGGAGTGTTCTGTAGTTCCTCGAGTACAGATCTTTAACCTCTTTGGTTAGGTTTATTCCGAGGTATCTTATGGTTTTTGGTGCTATAGTAAATGGAATCACATTGAGATACCACCTTACACCAGTTAGAATGGCCAAAATTAGCAAGACAGGAAACAACGTGTGTTGGAGAGGATGTGGAGAAAGGGGAACCCTCTTACACTGCTGGTGGGAATGCAAACTGGTGCAGCCACTTTGGAGAACAGTGTGGAGATTCCTCAGGAAATTAAAAATAGATCTTCCCTATGACCCTGCAATTGCACTGCTGGGTATTTACCCCAAAGATACAGATGTAGTGAAAAGAAGGGCCATCTGTACCCCAATGTTTATAGCAGCAATGGCCACGGTCGCCAAACTGTGGAAAGAACCAAGATGCCCTTCAACAGATGAATGGATAAGGAAGATGTGGTCCATATACACTATGGAGTATTATGCCTCCATCAGAAAGGACGAATACCCAACTTTTGTAGCAACATGGACAGGACTGGAAGAGATTATGCTGAGTGAAATAAGTCAAACAGAGAAAGTCAAGTATCATATGGTTTCACTTATTGGTGGAGCATAACAAATAATATAGAGGACAAGGGTAGATGGAGAGGAGAAGGGAGTTGAGGGAAATTGGAAGGGGAGGTGAACCATGAGAGACTATGGACTCTGAAAAACAACCTGAGGGTTTTGAAGGGGCGGGGTGGGAGGGTGGGGGAACCAGGTGGTGGGTATTGGGGAGGGCACAGATTGCATGGAGCACGGGGTGTGGTGAAAAAACAATGAATACTGTTACACTGAAAATAAATAAAAAATCTAAAAAAAAAAATTTAAAAAAAAATGGAATTCTGGAAAAAAAAGTACAATCAACACAAATTATGGCAATGATTTGCATTTTTCAATGAAACTGACAACTTCCTTGGAAATCATCACACCAAAGCTTACACAAGATTAGCAGAAAATTTTAACATCCCTATATATATTAAGGAAACTATGTTAATCATCAAAAGCTTTTTCACAAGAAAAGCCGCAGCCCCAGATGGATTCACTGTTGAATTCTATCAAATATTTGAGGAAAGCATAATATAAATTATGTACAAACTGTTTTAAAATTAAATAGGAAACATTTCCACTTTGTTTAATAAAACAATAATTTCCTTGATAACAAATCAGATAAAGTCATTACAAGGAAAGAAAACTACAGACCAATATCCCTCATGAAACTAGATGGGAAAATTCTCTACGAAATACAAACAAATCAAATTCAGCAATATATGTTAAATCAATATAATGACCAAGAGGGTAATCATACCAGGAATGCAAAGTTGGCATAACATTTTGAACAGTCAATGGAGAACTGAAACTCAAGCTTCTCTTACCATCTGAAACTTTCATGTCATGTGGGAGAAGCTGGTATCTTTTACCTAGAGCTGCATATGTACCTGGCCCAGAATTCAGAAATGCTAAAGGAGGAGATCCTCTGAGAACTAGAAGAGATATACTGAATACCTTCAACTAATATGATACTTAAAGGTCAAAGACTAATCACTTCTCCCTTAAGATCAGAGGTGAGACAAACATGTCTGCCTTCACCACTTACATTAAATATTGCATTGGAATTACTTCCTAATGCAACAAAGCAAGACAAAGAAAAAGAAGGAAAACTGATCGGAAAGAAGGTAGTGAAATGCTTGACATGATGGACATGATTTTTTAAAATATAAAATACCTTAAGATGTCCATCAAACAAATACCAAAACTAAGTGAATTTAGCAGAATCACTGGATGCAAGGTGAGTATTACTGTTAATTTTGTGTGTATGTGTGTGTGTATATATATATATGTAACTAACAATAGGAAAATAAAACTAATTTTTTAAAAAACGCATTCATAGTGGAATAATGAAAGCCAAAATATTACAAGTAAATTAACAAAAGAAGTGCAAAATAATACACCAAATAAATACAAAACAATACAAAATATTGCTGACAAAAATTAAAGGACATCTAAGTAAAAGAAGGTACATACAATGTTCATAGATTAGAAGACTCAGTATTGTTAAGGTGTCGCTTCTTTCCAGATTAAACTGTAGATTCAATGTAATCTCAATCCTGATTCCATCAGGTTTTTTTTTAATAGAAATTCACAAGCTAATTCCAAATTTTTCATAAAAATAAAAAAGATGTAGGATATCTTAAACATTCTCATAAAAGAAGAGCAAAGTTGGATGATTTATACCAGCTGACTTTAAGACTTGCTGTAAATCTACAGTAGTAAAGTGTAAAGTGTAGTACTGGTTTAAAGATAAGCAAGATCAATTGAACAGAATAGAGTATGCAGAAAATAGCTCTCTCTTCAATTATCAGTTCATTCAATTAATTTTTGACAGAGGGGTTAAAAGAATATAATAGGAAAAGTATATTCATAATGAAAGAAACTAAAAACTCAAGGTCCAACTTACACTATAAAGTATAATTTAAGATGAATCATAGACTTGAATGTAAAGTGAAAACTACATAACTAAATCTATATAACATAAGAAAATTTTTGTGACTTACAGGTAGGGTAAGTTTTATTACAGAGGGCACAGAAAACAATAATCATAGAAGAAAAGCTATAAATTAAACAAAATAAAATGTAAAATTATGTCCATTAAAAGATTCTCTTAGGAAAAGCAATAGAAAAATTATAGACAGGGAGCACATATTCACAAACATACTATCTGTCAAAGGACTGGTATCCAGAATTCTTAATGAAATCATATAATTCAATAATAACATATCAAACAACTTGATAAAAATGGGCAAAATATTTGATTTTATAAAGGAATACATAAATGGCCATAAGCACATGAAAAAGTACACAAATCACTAGTTGTCAGGGAAAGGCAAATTAAAACCACAATGAGATAGCATTACATAGCCACTGGAATAATTAAAATTCAAAAGACTGAAAGCACCAAGTTTTGATGAAGTTGATAAGCAACTAGAATTCTAGTGTGTTATTTGTGGTATTACAAAAGGCACAACTACCTTTGGCAATTTCTTATAAAATGAAATACACATCTTCTCTATGATCCTTCTGAATTACTAAGCCTAGGAGGAAGGGTCAGTATACACTTATTATTATTTTTTTTAATTACTGGTTTAGAGCACCATTTCATTACTTCTGTTCTGCAAAGACCTCCTCTTCTGAAGTCCCTAAACCCCTCCATTTCCCTTCATCTCTAAATCCTATAGATACTCTTTATTGCTCTTCAGACAGAACTTGATTTCATTAACGTTTTCTTCTCTAGATTATTTTATGCCTTTTTAATATTTAGTACATTTCTCAACTATTTGATTACCTATATGGCATCCTGGCACCACAGTTCCTAGATCTTTTCAACGGCAATGACTTACAATTAAAGAGTAGTCGTCTGGCAAACCTCCATCTCAGAGCTTGCCTACAGCTGGAACTTGAAATATTTTCCTGTGACTTATCGTTTTTAATTCTCTCCATTTTCCATTTTTACTCTGCTATAAAGCTTTTTGACTCTTTGCTCTTGTTGTGACCTCTGATCCTTCAGCACCTGCTCATTTCCCTGGTCTTTTTCTTTCCTCACTTATTGGGACCTAGCATTGGCCTTGAAACTGGAGACCTCCCTTACATATTTGTTAAACTGAATTGAATCCACTCACTTCTCTGATTTGGTTGCATATTGTGATCTGTCATCTCAAGATCCCCTTTAAGGCACCCTAGAATCACTCATCTCCTTGGCCTGTGCTGCATTCCTAAACCCTTAATCACATGTACCTGTAGTATCCTCTGTTCTTTTTCCCAGTTCGCTGACAGTTGGTGTATAAAATACATACACAAACATGATTAATGATATTTGATAATTACTACAGCTTAGCTCAGAGAGTCCTAGCTATAGCTTAATGGTCCTTATATTCATCCTGTGTTCTATTCCTAGTCTATCCTCTATAGTAGCTACTCGAATATATTTTTAAAATTTCTTCAAACCTCTTGTTCCCATTCCTTCTCTTTTTTGAGGAAAATTATGATTCTCCTGTTTTCTGGTGTTAATATTTCAAGCTTAATTCCTTTCATTCTGGGTTCTACAAAAGATCAAGTTTTATCAATAATTATCCCCTCATTAAATTTTCAATATTGTTTGCATTAGCTCCTTTCACTCTTTCTATAAGGTTACTCAGATCTCCTCTCTCAAAAAACAAATACCCCTTCACGCCTCACAAATATTTTTCCATGGAAACCCCCACACTGTTAATTCTAGTGAGATAAAATGCAGGTCTGCAGTCATTACTTCAATTTCTTCAACAATTGTAAATTCTTAGACTCTAACCCTTAAGTTTCATCATTTGTGGTAACTGCTTTGAGGAACACCGTTGGTGATCTTTTCACCAAAATCAATGTTTTCCCCCTACACCCACTTGATTTTTGTCCTTTTGGACTGTGAGGACATATGATACTCCCATTTTCCAAAACTTTATCCTTGACCTGACTCCCATACTTGGATTCCATTTTATCTTGTATTTTATTCTTAAATAAAATTTCCCTCCATTCTTTCCTCTCTTCCTGCCTTTCCTTCTCCCTCTCAACACACATACATATGCACACACATGATAAATTGAACCAATTATACTTAACCATAACAACCAAGTAATTCAATTGGTGACAATATATTTGTGCCACATTAGTACTGGCGAGGGCCTTTATTACTAGTATCTGGGTCCTAGTTCTTCTATATCTCCAACTTCCAGTATCCTGTTTCTTATATCTATTCCACTTTGTCCACTTCTGGGACCTATATGTTCTAAGTCATTCGGATCTGTCTGGAATATATAGAAATTTAGCACATAAAAGAAAGGTTTGTGTTTTTCCCCTCTCTGTGCTTCTCAGAGCCTGACAACTATGCCTCTCGTATAACTATTTCTGTTTACAATTGCTATTGTACAAATCCTAGGAATTTCCTCACTGTGGTTTCCCATCTCTCACTTTCAAATCTTCCCTGGCACTAGAAGCTAAAACTAAAGCTGTCTACTCTAAGCAAGTGTTGCCTCACCTCCTACTGGCCAACAATGTAAGAATTAAACGATCGTCAGATTGCTTTCTGCTTAGTGAATCACATTTGCTTCCATCAACTCACAATACCAATTCTGAATTCTCCTCCAGAGTTTTCAAATTCTCATCGCTTCTCGGCCTTTTGGCTAAGATCAGGTGCAGAGTTTTCAAATTCTCCATAAATGTGACCAAACTTAGGCAACCATCTTATTCTTTATTCCAACACACAGTGTTGCTTTCATGACAGAACGATGACACAACGCCATGACCCCCGGTCAGCACACCGTCTTTACTGGGATTTCCTTCACCATGTTGGCTCTCCCCTCTTGCCTGCACATTACTACTTCAACCTGCTATTCATGCCCAAACTCAAGTCTCAATTCATCAGGGACCATTCCCTAGTTATTGTATCTTTCTTCTCTTTTCTTCTCTTCTCTTTCTTTGGTAACATTTCCTCTGTACCATCACTGAGTATTTCATCACAAATACTGTTGTGTGTATTTTTTTTAACTACACTGTAAAATTCCTACTATCTGGTGCTTTACTAAATAAAAATATTTATTGAAAGAGGGAAGTAGACATGCCTTTCAATTGCATATATACAGAGCCTGAATATTGCATATTTAGAGAGTTTGCTGTGTGTCAAATGCTCCCCTAAAGTCACTGAATCCTCAAAACCACACTCTGCAGTTGTTGTTGTTAAATCCATTTAATAAATGAGAACCGAGGTTCAGAGAAGTTAAATCTCCAAGGTCAGATAGCTAATCAAATCCAGCCACGTTTGATGGCAAAGCCTATAATCCTTTTATTATACTGGGAAGATTCCAAATTCTTGTGAAATGATTGTTTTAAATAAAAAGATTGAATTGACTTAATATGATGTCAAGCATTTATATGTAAATATTATGCCCAACTTTGAGTCTATATTCTGAAAAGGATCCTCATTTTTATCTTATTTATTTATTTATTTATTTATTTATTTATATTTATTGGCAGTGAGTATCTTTTCTGGCCTGTGCTACTCCTGCCCAAATGTGCCATTTCAACATATGAAGTTCCATGTAACTGAAATTTCTCGCTTGTATTATTTGGTAAAGAAACCTAAAGATCAAATGATTAGTTATAAGAGACAATCCAGAAGTACTGGAAAAAAAAAAAATCTCTTTAACGACCAGCAACAGAGCAATAAAAGCAGAACATCCTGCAAATCTGCTAGTGCTGTTCAGGTTAGATGAGTAAATTATTGTTGCTTTAGTAATAAGATCTTTTTTAAGGGAACATTACAATGTTTACCTCATAGAAAACATGAAAACTAGCCAATGGCAATAAGGTTAAGTCATACAGAAATTTCCAATTGTACTTTGTGCAAATAGAATTTGTTCTCACCCTTAGGGTAGAAAAAAAAATTGAGAGAACTTCAGAAGACAAAAAAGTGTCATGTAAGAAAAAAAAAGAACTGGGTCAGGGAAATAAATTTATTTGACTGTAGCAGCTACGAATATTCCCGAGAAATACATATGGAAGAAAAACCCTGTAGTACAGAAAGAGTTCAGCCATGGAATTATTAGATGGGAGACCTTCAAAGAGAATCAGATTATGTCAGTGTATGTGAATGGCATTTTAACTCCAGAATGTTAAGGGGAAATGTAATGGATGAACAAAGGAATTCAGAACTTTGTGGAGACTAGGTTCAGCTGAGCGAGCCCAGGAGTCTGTCGCTTTCTAAGAAAATTGATAGCATTGTGAGATGCCATCAGAGCTTTTAAGGAGAATGAACTCAGTTTCTCTTTCCTGTTACTGCTTATGTCTTGTGTGATTATTGAATCAGCTTGAATTTTCTTTTCCTAGCCCCGGTTAAGGATCTTCAGAGGCCGGTATGAATGTTGCTTGTTTTATTTGGAAACAACCCAGATTTGAGGGCCTACGGGGTCCTCCAATGCCTGGAACATTTGCCTCAGCCCCAGGTACCAGGGCACATCACCAGATCCCCTACTGTGCTTTGTTTCCAATGACTCTCACAGCCATCCAGATATCAGACATCAGCCTTTCTTATCTACATCATTCTGTTAGGTGCAGAAGACTTTAAAAAAGAGAGAGAGAAAGAAAAGAGAGTGTCAAGTCAGAAAAAAAGGAAAAGAAAAGCAACTTAGCTGATATCGAGGGACTTTGAGGCAAATCAGAACTTTCAATAGGAGAATAAGGCAAGGAACATGACAGAGATGACAAAAAGACATATCTTTCTGTCAACAGTCTTCCTTCAGTTCCGCTGAGATCCATTAGCAGCTGTGAAGTGTGAAAATTAGGAGCTAAAGCACCGAGGATATTTTAAGGCTGAGAATGCAGCAAGCTTTCACATTTCCTTATCACATCGCCTTTTATTCCATCAAACATGTATGCGTACTATTTTTTAATGATTTCTCAACAGATTCAAATATTGCCTCGGAAGTCTGATGAGGGTAATGACCTGGTTCGGAGTGAGAGCACTGGGGGCCGATTTCCCAGGAGAATGAAGGTTTCAAGGGGACAGGGAAGGAAGCAGATGTTTTCCATCACCAACTGATGCCGGAAAAAAAGTAACCATTACTCCCTCCCTAACCACATGCTCTAGGCCGTAATCATGTACTCCCTTCTTCTGCTTTCATAGACACAGCAGCATGTCATAATTCACATCCTGTCTTGTTGACACAGCTTGCTTCAGCTGTTCACATAGCAAATTGTTTGTTCGCTGAAACCGAAGACACAGCAGCTCTTTGTGGAGTGACTGAAAGGAGCTGCGGAGTTCTGGATGTTTGCAGTCAAGTTCACTGCTGGGGAGGGGTCCAGAAACATTACACAAACATGTTTACACTTTCAGTCCCAGCTACGTAGGAGTGTTTCCATCGCCGCCGTCCGCATGGCACACGTTGCCTAAAAGGGGGCCGGGGCTTCATTCGGACAGCCTTACACCACCACCGAAGCCACTCGAACAATTCCTCTCTGCACCAAAATGTAGCCTTTTTTAAAAGAGGGAACATCTGTGGAGGGACCAAGGCGACCAGGACTCTTACGGGAGAGATCAAAATCAATCTCTTTTTAGAGCAGTGTCAGTTACAATAGATCACTGGCATCACCTTTGAGGAAATGGAACACTTCCCGTATTATATATATTTACTTATTCCTAGGGACAACGTATTCAGGTTATTTATCACCAGTATATTTTGTGTATTTGTTCCCTAAAATGTGGTTGGCATTAGTTCATGGCAGCAAGGCTGAGTGGACAGAGAACTGATACAGAAATTTACAGGCTGGGTCGTGTCTGCACACAAATTATGGAACCTGAACCAATTTGCTTGAAGACTGTTTGCTTATCTATAGAGTGAGACCTAAGTATCTCAAAAACACACTGAAGTTCTTAAATTCTATTTTCTCTAAATTAATGCTTGGTAATCAAAGCTGGAAATCAGGACAATTGCAATCTAATCATCTTTCCAAATGATTACAAATACTTTTCAAAGACAAAGTCCATATGCCTAATTGTCTCTGTTCTTGGAAGGGTTACACGTTCACAGATAAAAAATACCCATGGGAAATGGTCAGTTCTGTGTAATTAGCTCACTCTTTCTTCCACCCTGTTCTAACTATTCCAATCCAGGGCTCTACACATTTTTGCGTCGGTATTCCTGGTCTTTACTGTCTCTGCCCATGCCCTCTGCCCTCCCTGACCAACTCCTTTACATCGTGGCCATAATCATCTTGAAAAAGCTATTTCATTCCATTCCTCTTTTCCAGGGCATAAGATACTTCTCTGTTGCCTGACAAATCAAGTCGAAATTATTTGGTCAAGTTTTCAAGACCTTTGTATTTTTAGTAGCAAATCTTATAACTGCCCCAGAATTACCCCCCAGGGCCAGGTCAGTTTCCTCACTGCCTGAGCTTAATACTGTCCTTGCTCTGTGGTCCTTTTTTCCCTCCTGCCATTTATTTTGCCTTCAATTCCTTGTCTGTTACACTTGACCTGACTGGGTTCCGTTCACCCTTCGTTGCCCAGTGTGAGCTCCTTCAGGCTGCCTCCTGCCAAGACCTCAGGGGGGTTCTCCAGGTTCTCTTACTTCTCTGAGCATCAGGAATCAAAAATGGCATTTTAGGGTGATAAACACGAGTGCTTCTCTTTCCCACCCAGTTGTAGAACCAAATGAGGAAAAAGGGACTTGAAATATCAACTCTATTATGAGGAAAGCCCGAATTGGAAGCTGTGACCTACCTAAAGCTAAGGCTGCACAGAGTCTGACATTCATTTTAGCCCAGAACTGGACAACCATACCCTAGAACCTGGCAGATTGCTGCCCAGAGCGCATTCTCCCTGCCCGCAGGCCGACTGGACAAGGCAAGCCAAGGAGGAGGAGGCTGAGCTCCTTCTCCTCAGTGTCCTGACCAGATGAGCTTCTCATCATCCCCTGGGATCAGAAAGAAGCCATAAATATAACCGATGTGAAGTGACTTCCCATAGAAATTTGGGACATCTACTTCTTGCTCAATCTAAAAGATCACACATATATTGACTCCGTTAGTGTTTTATATGTATTAAACATGTCTCCCCAATGAAATTCTAAGCCTAAAGAGGACATGAACCATTATCTGTATTTCTTTTTCATTCCTCACAGTACTAGGCCCATAATATTGGCCAAAAATTAAATATTGCCTGATTGTTTAACAAAATCAGCTATTCTTAATTATTTTTATAATCAAAATGTATATTATAGATTTGTGTGCATGTTGAAAGTGAACAAAAATATTTGCAGATGACCGTAACCTTAAGAACAGTTATCGTGTACATGTCTAAAAGACAAATAAGGGGGGAAAGTCATATATAGAGAATATTTTTATTGAAGTAGATGGTTTTATTAGAAGTTATGATGACTAGCTTTTTTTTTTTTAAGATTCATTTATTTACATTAGAGAGAGAGAGCACAGGAGGCAGAGACAGAGGGACAGAGAGACTCTCAAGCCAACTCCCTGCTGGGTGCAGAGCCTGATGTGAGACTCGATCTCATGTCCCTGAGAACATGACCTGAACCAAATCAAGAGTTGGATGCTCAACCAACTGAGCCACCCAGGCTCCCCACCACTGAAGCTTGTTTTATTTCTACTAGAGTATAAATGAGCACCCCCAACATGGAAAACAACAATAACCAAACAAATCTTACCACACTTTGTTAGCTCTTTGAGTTAAAGAGGGAAAACAAAGTGTTTATCATTCTGCCTTAATGGGTTACTGTCAGTTACACATTTTACTAGTATTATTGAGAGAGTCGAATCCTTTTTTAACCATAACATTTTGGGTTTTCTTCATGTCACAAAATGTGATTAGCTTGAGGAGAGAATAGAAGTGTTTAAACTATTACACCAAATTTTTAAAAAATTACAAAATGGGTAATACCTCTCTAATATAATAATCACAGTCAGTCAATCTTCAAATAGTAAAGCGAGAAATTCTTTCAAGGACTAACTGCTCTTGGCGATTTTTGTAATGTTATAAAGTTATTCTAAAATTCAAATTGCAAAATTTCTTAGCTTTTCTTTCCATTTGTATCTTGCTACATTTTTTTCTGATATGTGTGAAATACCTAATGGGGAGACAGAGAAACTATTTAATAATGTTTATACATAAGAACATATTTTATATATAAATTTTATATTATTTAATATGATAAAATATTATATATTACATATTTTTTTCTAATTGACATTTTTCCTTTGGAAAAAGATAGCTTTGTGTTTTGCTTTCTATGTTCTTTTTGTCTATTTGCTGAGGGACATTATAATCAGCTAAAGCCTGAGCTGCCTGTTGATAAGACATACATGCCAGGGCTGGATGTTGTATTCTAATAGGCAATTCTCCAGAGGAAACTCGGGTCTCTAATGTCCTCGATCCTTTCTCATACATAATAAAGAGGTCTCTAGTATGTTGATTCTCTGGCAAGCATATCTCAGTTATAGGCTGTCCTATTTAAGAAGACAATATGAAGTTCATGATTTACTCATAATTGAGCATAAATTGAGTAAAATATTGTACAGCTAGGCAGGGCCATGGATAAATGTGTATGTGTGTATGTGTGTGCATGCACGAGTGTGTGTGTGTGCACATGCACCAAGGCTGACAAGTTCCCCCACCACCCACCTTATCCCAGCCATTGATGCCAATATGCTAATACTAAGAGCCTGTTAATATATTACCCTACATGGCAAAAGGGATGTGAGATGTGATTACATTAATGATGTTGGGGTGGGAGATTATTCTGAATTATCTGTGTGGGCCCAATGTAATCACAAGGGTTTTTATAAGAGAAAAGCAGAATGGTCAGAATCAGAAGGAGATGTGACAAGCAGATGGTCAGAGTCAAAGAGTAATCTGAAAATGGCGTTCTGCTGACTTTGAAGATGAAGGAGGAGATGACCAGCCAAGGAATGCAGGTCAACTCCAGAAGCAGAAAAGGAAAAGAGACCGATTCTTCCTTCCAGCCTATGGGGGAGCACAGCCCTGCCAGTATATTGATGATGAACCAAAAGAACCCATTTCAGACTTTTGATCTTCAAAAGTATGAGGTAATAAATGTGGGTTGTTTTAAGTCACTAAATTTGTGGTAATTTGTTACAGCAGCAATAAGAAACCAATACATTGAAACTTACTGAGAAATAGTGGGAAACACAAGTATAAGTTGACTTCATATTTATTAAAACATTTTGTTACATTAAAGAAATATATTAATCTTCACAAATGTTTCCAGGCATTTTGAAACAATTGCAATAGTATCAGAAAACTTTCCTAGAACTTCCATTTTTACTTTTTAGAAGGTCCAAAAAATTTCCAAAGCCAACTGGAATGATATCCCTGGTTTTAATGATCTCTATAGATTTAGGTTTAAGTCAAAAGAAGCCTTGAAGCCTTGGCTTGAAATACTTACTAATACTAGTCAATAGAACTTATCAGTGTTTTGTACTTGGAATCACTTGTCATCTCACCAGAACTCAATTAATTTAATTCTCACCACTTTCTGGTAATGTATATTTCTAGACACTGTAGATTTTTAAAACTTTACTTTTTAACTTAACTAAATAAAGTCTAATCTTTCTGGTTCTGTGAATTTTGAGGAATGCCCATCTTTTTGCAACCACCACAAGTACTGAGATACGGAATATTTCCACCAGCCGACAATTCCCTCGTGTTACCATTTTGTAGTCAAGCCCCACTCCCAACCTCAACACTCGGTCAGTGACTTTTATCTGTCTACCATCCCTACAGTTTTATGTTTTCCACGACGTCTTACAAGTGGAATTATACAATAATTTGTGTAGTCGCCTTTTGGATCTGATTTCTTTTACTTAGTAAGATGCAGTTGGGTTTAAACATGTGGTGGAGTCCTGAATAGCTTATCCATTTTTATTGTTGAGTTTCCTGTTGTATGGTTATAACACAGCTGGTTTATGCACTCCCAGTTAAGAGAGGTTGGAGCTGTTTCCAACTTTTGCTTATTACCAATAAAGCTATTATAAATATTGTGGGTAAGTTGTTTCATTTAATATACTGTTGATTTAATTTCAATTTCCCTAATGAATAATTATGTTAAGCAGCTTTTTACATTCTTATTTATACCTCTATATCTTTTATGGTAAAATATCTCTTCAAATCTTCTGCCCATTTTTTAAAAATTGGGTTTTTGTTCCTTCATGGTTGAGTGAGACAAGTCACTACATATTCTAGATATAATTCCCTCCAGAAAAATCTTCTGCAAATGTTTCTCATGGTCTGTGGTTTATGTTTTCATCCTTTTAATACTGTTGTTCAGAGAACAAAAGTTTTTAATTTTGATAAACCTCATTTTTTTATCTATTGTTTCTTTTATAAGTCAGGCTTTTGGGGGGATGTATAAAAAATCTTTGCCAGGGCACCTGGGTGGCTCAGTGGGTTAAAGCCTCTGCCTTCAGCTCAGGTCATGATCCCAGGGTCCTGAGATCAAGCCCCACGTCAGGCTCTCTGCTCAGCAGGGAGACTGCTTCCCTTCCTCTCTCTCTCCCTGCCTCTCTGCCTACTTGTGATCTCTGTCAAATAAATGAATAAAATCTTAAAAAAAAATATTAAAAAATATTTGCCTAACTTTAGACTACAAAGATATTTTCTTTTTTTATCGTTTTTAATTTTAATTCCAATAGAGTTAAGGTATAATGTTATATTATAATGATAATATATATTTATATATATAGTTATATATTACATATATTTTATATATTTTTGTATAATTATTATATAAAAGTAATGTACATTAGTTTCAGGTATGTTTCAGTAATATTATCTATTATTTCAGTTTCCATATGTTCAGTAATATTATATATTATTTTCACAATACAGTGATTCAACAATTCTATACAACTTTACTCAGTGCTTATAATGATAACTACACTCATAATCCCCTTCACCCATTTCACTCATATTTGTAGATTCAAAACAAGCCTGGAAATCAAATAATATGAATTGTCTAACTTTGTTTTTCCATTATAAAATTGTATAACTATCTTAATGTCTTTCCCTTTCCATATGAACTTTAGAATCAGCCTGTCGATTTCTATAACACTCATGGATTATAGAATAGGATTTCTATTGAAATGACATTAAATTCCAATTTGAGAAAAATTAAGAATACTATTGAGTCTTCTAATTCATAATAATTGCACAAGTCTCTATTAATTTTGGTTTTCTTTGATTTCTTTTTCTATAGAGTTCAGTATACTGATTCTGCAAATATATTGTGAGACTTAATACAATTATTTCATTTTTCTTTGCTGTTGTTGTAAAATATATTCTATTTTACACTTAGAATTCTAATTGTTCATTGCTACTATAGAGAAATACAATTTTTTTTTCTTTTACTATATCGACCTTGCATATTTCAACTTGGTTTCACTGCTAAACTCACTTAACTCTAGGACTTTTTTGTAGTCTTTTTAGTACTATATACATATACAATCATATTGTCTGTTGACAAAGAAAGTTTTGGTTGTTCTTTACAATGGAATACCTATGTTTTCTTTTGTTGTTTTACTGCATTGTCTATGACTTTCAGCGTGAGGAGGGCTAGGATTGATGAGAGCAGCCCATCCTTGCCTTGTTCCTCATCTTGAGGGGGAGAGATAAGTCTTAAGTGTGATATTGGGTACTTTTGTAGAAGCCCTTTATCAAGTTTCTATTCCTAGTTGGTTGAGGGTTTTTATTAGTAATAGAAGGTGGAATTTGGCTAACTGCTTTTTATTTCCTGCATTTGTTGAAATACTCGTGATTTCTCCTGCTTAGCTTACTAATATGGAGAAGTGCATTGCTTGATACTCAAATATTAAACCAGTCTTACATTTCAGAATGAACTCTGCTTGTTTGTAATGTGTTATGCTTTACTCACATGTTGGTAGAATTGATTTTATAATAATTTTGAAGATTTTGATATCTAAACTTATGAATGATATTGGCTTATGATTTTCTTTTCTTCTAATGTCTTCGGTTTTGATATAGAGGTAATTATGACATCATAAAATACCTTGGGAAGAGTTCCCTTCTATTTTCTAAAAAAATTCAGAAAATTATACAGGATATGAATTATTTCTTCCTTGAGTGTTTGACCAACTTCACTAGTGGAACTATCTATATCTAGATTTTTTTTTTTAATCATTGGGAGCTTTATAACTACTAATTGAAATTTTAAATCATTTTAAGAATCTTCAGATGGTTTATTTCTTCTTGGTTGAAGTCTGGTAGTTTGTGTCTTTTAAAGAATTGGTCCATTTCATCTAAGTGTTTTTCTTCTATTCCTTTATTATAACTTTATGGTCCATGAACTCTGTAGTGATGACAACATTTTAGTTCTTAATATATTGTCATTTTTCACTTTTTTTTTTTAAGTCAAGCAATCTAGAGGTTTATAAATGCTCTTGATCTGTTCAAAGAAGAAAACATTGGTTGGTTAACTTTTTCTATTGTCTTATGTTTCAATTTCTTTGATTCTGTCTTTATTATTTCTTTTCTTCATTTGCTTTAGGTGTTTAGTGTAGGACTACTGGCAATGATTTAGTTTTGGTTTGCCTCAGAAAGTCTTTATTTCTCTTTCTCTTTGAGAAATATTCTTGCTGTGTATGTATTTTTTGCTGTTGCTCAGTATTTTCTTTCATCATTTGAAAGATGTCACTTATGGTGTTCTGTCTTGCATGGTTTCAGTAGTCTTTTTTAATTCATACCTTTGTTCCTTTGTAAGTAATGTGTCCTTTTTTCCCCCTGGCTGCCTTCAAGAATCTCTCCTTATTTTGATTTCCAATGGTTTAAATATGGTATGCCTAGAAGTGTCAGTTTATTCATTTCTTTATCCTGCTTTTGTTCTCTGATCTTCTTAAATACATAATTTGAATTTATTACTAATTTTGTATAATTTTTTTTCTTTTTAAAATTTATTTATTTATTTTAATAAACATATAATGTATTTTTATCCCCAGGGTACAGGTCTGTGAATTGCCAGGTTTACACATTTCACAGCACTCATCATAGCCCATACCCTCCCCAATGTCCATATCCCCACCACCTCTCCCATCCCCCCTCCCCCCAGCAATCCTCAGTTTGTTTTTTGAGATTGAGTCTTTTATGGTTTGTCTCCCTCCCAATCCCATCTTTTCATTTTTTCTTTTCCTACCTCTCCCCAACCGCCCCCCGCCTTGCATCTCCACTTCCTCATATCAAAGAGATCATATGATAGTTGTCTTTCTCCGATTGACTTATTTCGCTAAGCATGATACCCTCTAGTTCCATCCACGTCGTCGCAAATGGCAAGATTTCATGACTTTTGATGGCTGCGTAGTATTCCATTGTGTATATATACCACTTCTTCTTTATCCATTCATCTGTTGATGGACATCCAGGCTCTTTCCAGTTTGGCTATTGTGGACATTGCTGCTATAAACATTTGGCTGCACGTGCCCCTTCGGAGCACCACGTTTGTATCTTTAGGATATATACCCAGTAGTGCAATTGCTGGGTTGTAGGGTAGCTCTATTTTCAGTTTTTGGAGGAACCTCCACACTGTTTTCCAGAGTGGTTGCACCAGCTTGCATTCCCATCAGCAGCGTAGGAGGGTTCCCCTCTCTCCGCATCCTCGCCAGCATCTGTCATTTCTTGACTTGTTAATTTTAGCCATTCTGACTGGTGTGAGGTGGTATCTCATTGTGGTTTTGATTTGTATTTCCCTGATACCAAGTGATGTGGAGCATTTTTTCATGTGTCTGTTGGCCATCTGGATGTCTTCTTTGCAGAAATGTCTGTTCATGTCCTCTGCCCATTTCTTGACTGGATTATTTCTTCTTTGGGTATTGAGTTTGATAAGCTCTTTATAGATTTTGGATACTAGCCTTTTATCTGATATGTCGTTTGCAAATATCTTCTCCCATTCTCTCAGTTGTCTTTTGGTTTTGTTCACTGTTTCCTTTGCTGTGCAAAAGCTTTTGATCTTGATGAAATCCCAATAGTTCATTTTTGCCCTTGCTTCTGTTGCCTTTGGTGATGTTCCTAGGAAGAAGTTGCTGCGGTTGAGGTCAAAGAGGTTGCTGCCTGCATTCTCCTCAAGGATTTTGATAGATTCCTGTCTCACATTGAGGTCCTTCATCCATTTTGAGTCTATTTTCGTGTGTGGTGTAAGGAAATGGTCCAATTTCATTTTTCTGCATGTGGCTGTCCAATTTTCCCAGCACCATTTGTTGAAGAGGCTGTCTTTTTTCCATTGGATATTCTTTCCTGCTTTGTCGAAGATTAGTTGACCATAGAGTTGAGGGTCTATTTCTGGGCTCTCTATTCTGTTCCATTGGTCTATATGTCTGTTTTTGTGCCAGTACCATACTGTCTTGATGATGACAGCTTTGTAATAGAGCTTGAAGTCTGGAATTGTGATGCCACCAACTTTGGCTTTCTTTTTCAATATTCCTTTCTCTATTCGAGGTCTTTTCTGGTTCCATATACATTTTAGGATTATTTGTTCTATTTCTTTGGAAGAAATGGATGGGATTTTGATAGGGATTGCATTAAATGTGTAGATTGCTTTAGGTAGAATAGACATTTTCACAATATTTGTTCTTCCAATCCATGAGCATGGAACATTTTTCCATTTCTTTGTGTCTTCCTCAATTTCTTTCATGAGTTCTTTATAGTTTTCTGAGTATAGATTCTTTGCCTCTTTGGTTAGGTTTATTCCTAGGTATCTTATGGTTTTGGATGAAATTGTAAATGGGACTGACTCCTCAATTTCTCTTTCTTCTGTCTTGTTGTTAGTGTAATGAAATGCAACTGATTTCTGTGCATTGACTTTATATCCTGACACTTTACTGAATTCCTGTACAAGTTCTAGCAGTTTTGGAGTGGAGCCTTTTGGGTTTTCCACATATAGTATCATATCCTCTGCAAAGAGTGATAGTTTGGCTTCTTCTTTGCCAATTTGGATGCCTTTCATTTCTTTTTGTTGTCTGATTGCTGAGGCTAGGACTTCTACTACTATGTTGAACAGCAGTGGTGATAACGGACATCCTTGCCGTGTTCCTGACCTTAGCAGAAAAGCTTTCAGTTTTTCTCCATTGAGAATGGATATTGGCAGTGGGTTTTTCATAGATGGCTTTGATAATATTGAGGTATGTGCCTTCTATCCCTACACTTTGAAGAGTTTTAATCAGGAAGGGATGCTGCACTTCGTCAAATGCTTTTTTAGCATCTATTGAGAGTATCATATGGTTCTTATTCTTTCTTTTGTTAATGTATTGTATCACACTGATTTGCGGATGTTAAACCAACCTTGCAGCCCTGGAATAAATCCCACTTGGTCGTGGTGAATAATCCTTTTAATGTCCTATTGGATCCGATTGGCCAGTATTTTAGTGAGAATTTTCGCATCTGTGTTCATCAAGGATATTGGTCTGTAATTCTCTTTTTTGGTGGGATCCTTGTCTGGTTTTGGGATCAAGGCGATGCTGGCCTCATAAAATGAGTTTGGAAGTTTTGCTTCCATTTCTATTTTTTGGAACAGTTTCAGGAGAATAGGAATTAATTCTTCTTTAAATGTTTGGTAGAATTCCCCTGGGAAGCCATCTGGCCCTGGACTTTTGTTTGTTTGGAGATTTTTGATGACTGTTTCAATCTCCTTACTGGTTATGGGTCTGTTCAGGTTTTCTATTTCTTCCTGGTTCAGTTGTGGTAGTTTATATGTCTCTAGAAATGTATCCATTTCTTCCAGATTGTCGAATTTGTTGGTATAGAGTTGCTCCTAGTATGTTCTTATAATTGTTTGTATTTCTTTGGTGTTGGTTGTGATCTCTCATCTTTCATTCATGATTTTGTTTATTTGGGTCCTTTCTCTTTTCTTTTTGATAAGTCTGGCCAGGGGTTTGTCAATCTTATTAATTCTTTCAAAGAACCAGCTCCTAGTTTCATTGATTTGTTCTATTTTTTTTTTAGTTTCTATTTCATTAATTTCTGCTCTGATCTTTATGATTTCTCTTCTCCTGCTGGGTTTAGGCTTTCTTTGTTCTCTCTCCAGCTCCTTTAGGTGTAGAGTTAGTTTGTATATTTGAGACCTTTCTTGTTTTTTGAGAAAGGCTTGTACCGCTATATATTTTCCTCTCAGGGACTGCCTTTGTTGTGTCCCACAGATTTTGAACCGTTGTGTTTTCATTATCATTTGTTTCCATGAATTTTTTCAATTCTTCTTTAATTTCCTGGTTGACCCATTCATTTTTTAGAAGGATGCTGTTTAGTCTCCATGTATTTGCGTTCTTTCCAAATTTCCTGTTGTGATTGAGTTCTAGCTTCAGAGCATTGTGGTCTGAAAATATGCAGGGAATTGATCCCAATCTTTTGATACTGATTGAGACCTGATTTATGACCTAGGATGTGGTCTATTCTGGAGAATGTTCCATGTGCACTAGAGAAGAATGTGTATTCTGTTGCTTTGGGATGGAATGTTCTGAATATATCTGTGATGTCCATCTGGTCCAGTGTGTCATTTAAGGCCTTTATTTCCTTGTTTATCTTTTGCTTCATAATCTGTCCATTTCAGTGAAGGGAGTGTTAAAGTCCCCTGCTATTATTGTATTACTGTCGTATTTCTTTGATTTTGTTATTAATTGGTTTATATAGTTGGCTGCTCCCATGTTAGGGGCATAGATATTTAAAATTGTTAGGTCTTCTTGTTGGACAGACCCTTTGAGTATGATATAGTGTCCTTCGTCATCTCTTATTATAGTCTTTGGCTTAAAATCTAATTGATCTGATATAAGGATTGCCACCCCAGCTTTCTTCTGATGTCCATTAGCATGGTACATTGTTTTCCACCCCCTCACTTTAAATCTGGAGGTGTCTTCGGGTCTAAAATGAGTTTCTTGTAGGCAGCATATTGATGGGTTTTTTTTTTTTTAATCCATTCTGATACTCTGTGTCTTTTGATTGGGGCATTTGGCCCATTAACATTCAGGGTAACTATTGAGAGATATGAATTTAGTGCCATTGTATTGCCTGTAAGGTGACTGTTACTGTATATCGTCTCTGTTCCTTTCTGATCTACTACTTTTAGGGTCTCTCTTTGCTTAGAGGACCCCTTTCAATATTTCCTGTAGAGCTGGTTTGGTGTTTGCAAATTCTTTCAGCTTTTGTTTGTCCTGGAAGCTTTTTATCTCTCCTTCTATTTTCAATGATAACCTAGCCGGATATAGTATTCTTGGCTGCATATTTTTCTCATTTAGTGCTCTGAATATACCATGCCAGTTCTTTCTGGCCTGCCAGGTCTCTGTGGATAGGTCTGCTGCCAATCTAATGTTTTTACCCTTGTATGTTACAGACTTCTTTTCCCGGGCTGCTTTCAGGATTTTCTCTTTGTCGCTAAGACTTGTAAATTTTACTATCAGGTGACGAGGTGTGGACCTATTTTTATTGATTTTGAGGGGTGTTCTTAGCATCTCCTGGATTTTGATGTTTGTTCCCTTTGCCATATTAGGGAAATTCTCTCCAATAATTGTCTCCAATATACCTTCTGCTCTCCTCTTTCTTCTTCTTCTGGAATCCCAATTATTCTAATGTTGTGTCATCTTTTGGTGTCGCTTATCTTTCGAATTCTCTCCTCGTGGTCCAGTATTTGTTTGTCTCTCTTTTGCTCAGCTTCTTTATTCTCTGTCATTTGGTCTTCTATGTCACTAATTCTTTCTTCTGCCTCATTTATCCTTGCAGTGAGAGCTTCCATTTTTGATTGCACCTCATTAATAGCTTTTTTGATTTCAACTTGGTTAGATTTTAGTTCTTTTATTTCTCCAGAAAGGGCTTTTATCTCTCCGGAGAAGGTTCTCTAATATCTTCTATGCCTTTTTTAAGCCTGGCTAGTACCTTGATAATTGTCATTCTGAACTCTAGATCTGTCATATTACCAATGTCCATACTGATTAGGTCCCCAGCCTTCGGTACTGCCTCTTGTTCTTTTTTTTTGTGGTGAGTTTTTCCACCTTGTCTTTTTGTCCAGATAAGATTTGCTTTCTCCTCCTCTGGAATTCTGCTGTTCTTGGTGAATGAAGTTGGTCTTGGCTGGGTTTCTTGTTGATCTTCTGGGGGAGGGGCCTGTTGTAGTGATTCTCAGGTGTCTTTGCCCGAGGTGGAATTGCACCATCCTTGCCAGGGGCCGGGCTAAGTAATCCGCTCGGGTTCGCTTTTGGGAGCTTTTGTTCCCTGAGCACTTTCTGTAGAGTTCTGGAGGACGGGAATGAAGACAGCGGCCTCCCAATCTCCGGCCCAGAGGAGCCGAGAGCTTGGGGTCCTGCTCCTCAGTGTGCCCTCAGAGAAAGGCACCCAACCACCCCCGTCTCCCTGGCCTCTGGTCGCACTTGGAGGAAAGTGCTCAATCGCTCGCACTTGGAGAAAAGCGCCCGGTCGCTTCCGTCTCCGGTGGTCTCCGGCCGTACTCCGAGCCCACCCAGCCTGCGACCAGTTCAAGGTAACCCTGAGCTGAGAGTTCACTCCTCGGCTCTGTCTCTGTAGCCGGCTTCCCCACTCTAATACCTGCGAGCTCTGCAAAACTCAGACACCCCTGGTCCTTCTGTGACCCTGCGGGACGTGGGGTTATGCTGACCCCGCGTGGGCTTCCCCCCGGTTTAGCCTCCAGAGCAATGTCCCTCAGTGGAGCACACTTTTAAAAGTCCTGATTTTGTGCTCCGTTGCTCCGCTGCTTGCCAGGAGCCGGCCCCTCCCCCCACGGTCTATCTTCCCGTCTCTTTGGATTCACTTCTCCTCAGGTCCTACCTTTCAGAAAGTGATCGATCTTCTGTTTCTAGAATTGTTGCTCTTCTTCTCTTCGATTTCCCATTGGATTTGTTGGTGTTCGCTATCTAGCTGATCTCCTGCTACCTGATGTCGTCTCAGCCTGCTACTTCTCCGCGGTCTTGACTCCTCTCTCAATTTTGTATAATTCTTAGCTCTTCTTTCTTCACAGATTTTTTCTGTTCTGTTCCTTCTCTTCAGCTTCGGGGAGACCAAATACATGTACGCTAGGACATGTGACACTGCATCACAACTCCTGGGTATTCTATTCTGCATGGTTTTGTGTCTTTTTTTCTACACTTTTCCCCTCTGCTTCAGTCTGGGTGATTTCTACAGACCTACCATTGACCTATTCCCTAATAGTCTTGAATTTACTAGGGACTCTGTTGATGGCATTCTTCATTTTTACTTTATTTTTCATTTCTATTGTGCCCACTATTTCTTCTAGTTCTCATCACTCTACTGAAAATGCCTATCCAGCTTTGCATGGTTTCCATCTTTTCCATTGGAACATTTAAATATGACATGAAAGTAGTAGTTTTAAATTTGCTATCTGATGTCTCTGTCATACCTGAATATGGTCCACTGATTATTATTCCTTGCCAACACATTTTGTTTTTTTGCTTTTTAAATTAGTTACTCTGCAACCTCAGCTTTCTGATGGGCTCAGGAAAAGTTGTGAAACTGAAATCTGTCAGCTTTATTGCTGTTATTTTTAAGGGTGGGAGTGTTACTCTTTCCTGTTTTCTGTATCCAAGTGAAAACCAAAACCTGGGGTGTATACTTTTAAAAACTAGGTAAAACCATCTCTGCCTTGAGGCAGCATAGAGGCTACTGTGTATACGTAGTGGGAGTAAGATAGGGGAGTCATAAGGGAACAGATACCCAAACAACTATAATATGATTAATTTTATTCAAAGCATATTAGTCACATGCATACACTGTCAGACCCAGTGAAAATTTAAGCAAAATTATCAATGTGAAATCAGAAGCTTGTTATAAATATTAGTTTTACATATTATAATAGCTTATAATATAGGTTAGTATTTATGTCAATATTGAGAATATTATAGAATAAATAATTTCTCCACTGTTGTATATATAGTAACTATTGAGGCCATCATTCAGACCCATATTGCCAAAGTTCATGTGCACCCATCAAATTTTATATCCAACTGGAGGTTGGAGGCCAAATGAGAAAAAAATCTTATTAAAAATACTAGAGCACTTACTGTGATGACCACTGGGTGTTACAGGTAGGTGATGAATCACTAAGTTCTGCTCCTGAAATTAATATTACACTGTTTGTCAACTAACTAGAATTTAAGTAAAAGCTTGAAACAAACAAAAAGTAACTAAAATGAAATTTAGAAAGAAAAAATTTTTAAACAAGGAAAAAAGTCTACTACTTGTGGTAGAGAAATATCAAGACCAGATAAGGTCTTCTGAAATAATTCAGATTAAAGTTTAATTAGGGATGTGTTTATAATTAAAAGAGACAAATGAATGTTAGAATTGTAGGGAAATCAGATCTCCTGGACCTAGGTAGGGAGTTAACTAGAACTCAACTGGTGACTGGAAATGCTCAGTAGATGTTTTGAACAAGGGAAGGATTTAAAGAAGCAGAAGAGGAAAGTGATGAGGTCAGTTCAAATATAATATCTTGAATTGCCAAAAGTGTATATATGGCCTCACATCTAGTAGATACTTAGGAAGAATTAATCTGGGAGAGGAATGGAATAGAGAAATAGAGAAATAGGCTTATCTCCTTATATCTCCTTATATCTATATCCTTATCTCCTTATATCTATAAGGAGAAAATAATTGAACCTATGGAAGGAAATGATATTCCAGAATTATGAGGGTGCTGATAAGGATAAAAACAATGTCAAAACTAGTTCTTGATAAACATCTATATTGAGCGAATGGGAAGAGAATGGGAGTGTTCAAAGGAAACAGTCAAAGAATGGGGAAGTAATCAGAGAGAAGAAATACTTGTTATAAATATGAAAGGAGGAGAGAGATCTAAAAAAAAAAGAAAAAGAGAAAGAGAAAAGAAAAAAATAAGTTTATGTCAAATGCTCATAGGGTTTTGAGTGAGGGAAAATATGTAAAAAGTATTTAGGATTTCTTGATGAAGACATTGTTAGTGACAGTTCAGGTAGTCTTGTGGGGCAGAGGCCATAAAATAGGAAAATATATTCTTATATCTGATTTTTATTAAAATATGCATGCTCAATTGAAAATTTATCCAAGCATCCTTTCATTCAACAACATATATACTGCTTTGAGAAAGGTTTACATTATATACAAACAGAATAATTTAAAAAGTGATATGCATTGCTAAAATACATTTTATATTTGCTTTCCCCAAATTTTAGTAACATTTATGCAAAAATGGAATTTAAGATTTTTTTCAGATTATATTCTCTTTTTTATTCCTTATTACTGTTTTCCTGGAATTCATCAAAATATGGCTATGATTGTAGTACCCATTTTTTTCACTTTTTCAGTGCATGAGATAAATATCTCTTGAAAAATTCTTAGTTCAGGCTGACTTGCTTGGTGTTTTATTTGCACAGGCCCATGTTGCTTTCTTCATTTAGCCAGGCATATTGCTAATTTCAACTGGAATATTGGCCACTCAGGATCACACTATGTTTCAGTGTCATTTGCATCAATTCTTTGGTTACAGGATTGTTTATACTAAATTCACTGGACGCAGTGAAATATTCAGCAAGTTGAGCCTGAAAGAGTTAATTTTTAAGACTGAACTGTTCCCATAGTTCCCACTGTAATTGCTGCTGATTATTTTTATGTTGTAATGAAGCAATAATGATCAAAGCACGGGGCATTTCTTAGGGATTCATGACTGGCTGGCTTTGCCTCGGGCCATTAACCCCAGTCATTAATTCCCCTGCAAATGCATTGTGCTTAGGTCATTATTGTTAGTAACAGAGCTGTATGAAAACATTTGCACTAAACTGTTGATTATTTTCTGTACATTCAAGTTTTGTGATTGAAAAACTTAAGAGTGATGAAGTTTGGCCAAGAGAAAAAAATAAATTATTGTTCAGTGGAGAGGAATAAGATATTTATTTAACATATATGTACTATGATATCATATATATGTGTATTTACATATACATACATCTCTCTAAATGCTTATATGACTACATGAATAAACATTACATCTTTGTTTTCTATCCTTGGGCTGGATAAACATATTTAACTCTTGAATATTTACATATCAGTTGAAGATTTTAAAAACCACCATTTTTATAATTATAATTACATTCTTAATTATGAAAAATAGATACTGAGCAAATGTACTTTTTTCACCTACTATATATTTGTTCCCCCTTAATACCACTGGCAGAGTGAATATGAGTAAAAATTTCTCTGAGAATTAATTTTCTACACAGTAACAAATCAAAAAGCTACCTTTGTTCTCTCCCAGGTGTAATTCCTTAAAATAATGACAATGGTGACACTGTAATTATCACACTCAAAATGTTTTATTTTTTTAATATTCTGCATACACATCACAAAAGTTCTCACCAAAAGAACAGCCACGATATAAGACCGCTTGGAAAAATCAAATAGCAAAATAACTTAAACTCTGTCTTGAAGTTCAAGGACTACACTCCTAATCAGAGAGTTATAACTGAAACTTCATTTCACTTAAGCTTCCCTAAAGGGCAACCAGTTGCCCTCAGAAAGAGGTGAGAGACAAGGAGACACCAAAGGGTCAAATCAAAATCAAGCAAAAGTTAAAATAATGCTGTCTTCCCTTTACTCTCTTGTAAATGAAGTTGTTTCTGTGACAGACTTCAGTCACTGTTGAAGTTTAACTTACTAAGAAGGGTAATTTCCTATTTTCATTAAAGTTTAAATTTGCACTTTCAAAACCATTGTAGGTAATTGCTACTTAGTTTTTATCTTTTATATTCTTCCATATTTGAAACTTAATAGTGAGGAAGTAAGCAAACAAAAAGAAACAGGATACATCTAAGAGAAGATTTCAGATACTGTTCCTTTGCAAATTTGCTCTATCTAATAGAATTGGAAAACTATAACTAAAAATGTTAGGGACCATACAAATATAAATTTTTTTAAAGATTTTATTTATTTATTTATTTGACAGAGAGAGACACAGCGAGAGAGGGAACACAAGAGGGGGAGTGGGAGGAGAAGCAGGCTTCCCGCTGAGCAGGGAACCGGATGCGGGGCTCAATCCCAGGACTCTGGGATCACGACTTGAGCCAAAGGCAGACACTTAACGACTGAGCCACCTAGGCACCCCAGGAATCATATAAACATAAATTTAAAAAAAAAATAAGCAAAAATCAAGTTATGTAAAATGTTAACCCTAAAGACAGTAGAAAACTAACAGTTCAGTCTGTATTTCTCTAATAGGTGCAAATCAATGAAATGTGAGTTAGTGGACACATCTGTCCTCATTTTACAGATGAAAAAGCATGGCTCAAGTAGCTAATTTAACTTAAGCAAATCACCTACAGAACAATGGAACCAAAATTTGAACTAATCAAAGGCATATTTTTCTCCCTTATTCTACTTGGTTTTTATATCAGAGAAACATTCACTATTGTGTCTTTTAAAAACACTTTCTATAGACCCATATGACAATATCAACACAACTATTTTCAGTAGATGTTGAGATGGTTAATCTTAAGTGTCAACTTAGCTGGGTCATGGGGCCCAGATATTTAGTAAACTATTATTCTGGTTATTTCTATGAAGGTGTTTTTGTTGTTGTTGTTGTTGTTGTTGTTGCTGCTGTTTTGTTTTGTTTTTGTTTTTTTTAAATGAGGTTAACATTTGAATCGGTGGACATTGAGTAAAGCAGATTTCTCTCCATAGTGTGGGTAGGCCTTGTCCAATCAAGTGAAGGAACTAACAGAACAAAGACTGGCTTCCCTTGGAGGAAGAGGAACTTCCAGCAGACTGTGTGTAGGTATACACATACACATTCTACTGGTTCTGTTTCTCAGCTAATACACATAGGGGGGAAAGAGAGATAGGAAATAGTGTGAAAAACCAAAAGTATGTGAAAAAAAAGTACATATGAAGATATAATAGGAGTCTGAGAATATCATTGAGTGTGATTCCAAAGGGATCCCTACCCCTAACTTCAGAAACACATAATCAAACAAAACACCATCACAATCTCTGGGTTGCATATGATGTTTTATTGATACTTTCTTGAACAATGAAATACTAAAACTCTTTATGTTTGATATACCTAAAATCTGCTTTCTTTTTTAAAAAAATCTAGGTTCATATGTACTTTAAGATTTAAAATACTTAGAAAATGTTTTTTTGAGAATAATTTTTGAGCAGGACATGGATGAATGGATTTGTGTGTATGGGTATATATGGAAACAATAATTAACTAAATAGGTAAATGTGGAGGTTGGGAAAATGTATCCTTTGTGATACATATTTTACAAAACCTCTATTTTTTAAAAAATTAATTTGCCCTAGTGAAAGTACCTAAAAGCCTCTTAACAACACATCTTCTCTCCTGGAGGCCCTATATCATTTCAATTATGCCTAATTATACACATAGGGGTGTGTGTGTGTGTGTGTGTGTGTGTGCGCGCGCGCATGCATGTGCACACATATGTATTCATGTTGATATGCAGGGTGGCCCATTTGCAAAGAGCTTCATTTTATACTTTATTGTTTTATTAACAGCCCACCCACATATGCTACAGAAATAATTATACCTATGTAGCTGCTTAATGGATTTGTCTTCTATAACATTCTTAATAGTGGGGGAGGTTTCCTTGAGAGCAGAGCATCATGGGTAAGGGAGCTTGTTTGGGTTGGCAGCATCTAGAAGAGTCAAGGTTCTTTATTCTGGATTCAGCATTGAGTAAGGAGGCTCTTTGTTTTTGAGGGAAATTATACTTGCTATTCCTATGTAGCTAATCTGTTATATTGCTCAACTGTATCTTTAAAATAGCATTTCTGGTGGTGGCAAAGAGGGTAAATGTGAGATAAATGAAAAAGAAGACAAAAACCCAGGAGGAATAATTGGGGTTTCTTTTTGCCATAGATACTGTCCTCTAATTTTGCCTGGATAGAAAGGGTTTTATGTATTTAAGGAAAGATGCCTTCACATCCATGTCTCTAAGAACCTGTGGGGCACAGATTGTGGAAATTGCTCCCACTTTTGGACAGCCCCTTTGGATGATGCCACCTGGCCTGCCTTCTCTGAAGTCACCCCTGTGCTACAGCATTTTCAGGATGGAAGGAAGGAAAGACTTCCTTCCTTAGGAATAAATACACATGGACAGAAAAAGCCTGCAGACAGATGCTGCCTCTGTGGTTACTTCATGGAATAGAAAAGCAGCAGGTTCATACACATTAACTCATTATGTGTATTAATTCATTCTCTGTATTGCCTGTCATGAGAAGAGCTCGATTTGATACTTTGATGATGAATTACCTGGTGATCAATGAAAAATGAAGTATTATTCATGATAATTAAGGGATTAAAATTAAAAGTTTTTATTTCAGAATGGTGCCCAAAGCAAAATTTTACATAATAGAATTATCTATCCTTGCTTAGGATGTATGCATTCTTCCCTAGGAGAACAATTTTTAAGGTTTTATTTATTTATTTGACAGAGAGAGTGAGAGAGCACAAGCAGGGATAACAGAAGAGGGAGAGAGAGAAGCAGGCTCCTCGCTGAGCAGGGAGCCCACTGTAGGGCTCAATCCCAGGACCCTGGGACCATGACCTGAGCCAACGGTAGACACTTCCACTGAGCCACCCAGGTGACCTGAGAACAATTTTTAAATAATATTTTTTAACTGCTATTCCATTCACAAATATAACAAGAGATTTCGACAATCCTACCACCCCAAAATAGTGGTTTTTCTCTTCTTTTCATATTTATATATAATAAAAATGGTATTATGAAAATGCACAAATATTTTAGACATTATTTAGTTCAAGAATGCTGTTCAGTACAGAATACTGGAACTCATTTACCAACATTTGAAATATGCTACAGAGCTTCCAATGGTGATTCAGTTACACTATAAATAACTAAATGGTCATTTTAAAATACAGTCTCTGACAAATAGGTCACTTATTTCTTTAGAGAAATCTCTATCACTCTTCATCTAGTTCCCTCGGACCACATTTCTGTGAAATTCTTGCTGAAATTGTAAGATTTTCTTATATTTATATGTTCTTATGCTGTTAAGAGTAATTCATATTCATTATCTTAAGTTTTCTGTGTTTCATGAAGATAATAATAGACAATTATCTCTTATTTTTTCAGATGTATAAATTAAACCCCATCAGACTAGTCTAAGTTTTCACAAATAAGATGATGGTAGTTGAGCCTAACCTAAAACCTAAATGTCTGGTTCACAAAAAAAAAAAGTCATATGTTATATCATGGATTCCTAAATTTATTCATATAAATAATCATCAGCAATTGCTTAAAAATTGGAGCAGAATTTTAAACCCATCATTTTAGGCCACTCTTAGGTCTCTCTGATTCATCTGTTTCACTGGCCATTATGGAACTTTCTTGGGTTCCACGACTCTTGATCCATGTATGTCTCACCATTTTAGTGCCCCCGAATGAGTTTCTGCAATAAGATCAGATTCTTTCCTCCAAATAAAATGCAATAATTTATTTTCTTATACATTCCTTTATTTAATGCAACAAAAGTCCCAACCTAAACTGAATAGCCACTGGAAATCCAAACAAGCCAGAGAATAGTCTAAGCTTACAGGAAGTGGGTGGGCAGCAAGGATAAGAAGGGGAGAGTAAAAAGTAAGTGTTGTGAAGGGCATTTGAATTTCCACATTAATCCCAAACCTCAGGCTACTTCACTCCTTGGGACAATGTTTGGATATGAATTCCCAAACCAATGAATCAAATCCTGCTGTTATATTCAGTTATCCTCAGCTGTCTTCTGGCCCCTTTCTTAGAACAACACCAGAGCCTTCGGGATGGAGACCATAATCTAATTAAATAAAATCCTTTATCATTAGGGTTCTTGTATCAAATTAAGATCAAAATTTTGGGTCCAGGCAAAAGACTATAATCCAGGAGAGAAAGTTGTTTCTCATCACCAACTTTAGCATCAATATTTCAGGAAATGAAGGCATTTGGGGACAGATAAAGCAGAGCAGTCAATAAAATGTCCCACCAGTAGCTCTAAACAAGGAAATTTTAATAGCATATCTGTCCTCTGGATTGTGGTTACAGGGCTAAAAGTGAATTCATCCTTGAAAGTAATTGAGGAAAACACTATGGCTGATCTGAGAGGGAAGAATTTGTGTTTTCGAGTGGAGGTAAGTTATGGGAGTAAAGTGATTTCACTCACTGTCTCTGTGCTAGTGTGGCCTGAGTATTTTCCGTTACATGGGAATTAGGTGTCTCTGTGCAAGGCCCTGTGCCAAGTTTCAGGGGAATTTCAAAAGGAATTAAGACAAATTCCTTTAATTTAAATATAGGTGCTTAGACTCAAATTAAATTTCAAAAAAGAGGAATAAATAGAGAATAAAAACAAAAATCTGTATAGAGAATTGAGGGAACAATGAACAAGGAAATGTAATCTTTAAGCTGAACATTGAAAGGCGTGACCAATTTTATCACAGAGACAAAATAACTAGGCATCTAGATTAAGTCACATTGATCCATGATTATTGTTTTTACTGTACAGAGATTGAGATATAACCTTCAAATTATATGGAAGATAATTATTAAAACGATCCCAATGAAATATGATGTTGAAACTATTAGAGAATGTGGTCAATTATTTTGTTCTTTATAACATAGGGTCCCAAAAAAATTGCCAGAAATAGTTCTGCTCAATCATTGGTTTTATTGTTTGAACTCTCTAAATTTTGTAACTGACCAGGTTTTAATTTTAACACAGGCTGTTAGAAAGGAAATCTGTGGCCCAGCCATAGTTCTGGCTTTATTTGGTAATCCTATTCTTGTTCTCCTTTATTCTTTTGCCCCACTCTTATGTCTGCTTATTAAATTTTATATATCTTGCCTTTAATCCTTTCTGGATGATGTAGTATAAATACAGCATAAGAAAAAAACAAAAAAGGAAAAGATTATTTTAGTGTAGAGATAACCAGATTCTAAACATGGATGTTGTTTAGCGAAGTCTCTGATATCCTTTAAAGCATAATGTTTCTGCTTGCTTCTGAAGAAGTACTATTCTTCTGGTAATGGTTCTAGATAGTGGTGGCATCAGATTTGGGGTTCGGGGGACGCTATCAAACCAAAGAAATGTTGAATCACTTGAAGATTTTCAGTCCAGTGTTTGCATATAGAATTGAAAGAAAGTTATTCCTCATCTTCTTGGGTTGTGGTAAAAGAGCCAAGATGAGAGGAGTAATGTACTAGTTTCCTAGGGCTTCCCTAGGAAAATATGACAGATGCATTGGCTTTTAGTTCTGAAACCTAGAGATCTGAAATGAAGATGTCTTCAGAGCCATGGTCCCACTGAAGGCTCTGAGGAGGATCCTTCCCTGACTCTTCCTAGCTTCTGGTCATTGGCATTCTTTGGATTCCTTGGAATGTGGCCACATCACTCAAATAGCTGCCTTTGTCATCACATGGCAGATGTGACTCAAAGAGGTGCCTCTGTCATCACCTTCCCCATGTGCGTGTCCAAATTTCGCCCTGCTTTCTAAGATCCACTACTATAATCACAGTAGTTCTTCAGAAGCAAGCAAAAATTTTCTGCTCTAAAGGTTATTCACAGACTCTTACAAACAACATGTGAACTCAGAATTCTGGTTATCCTTATGCTAAAAACTTCAATGACTATACAATCACAACTTTTTTTCCACCCCAATCCCTCTCTAATCTAGTATGATCCTATCTTAGCTTGATTATATCTACAAATAGTCTCTTTCCAAATAAGATCAAATTTAAGTACTCACAGTTAGGAGTTGAATTTGAACTTCCTTTTCAGAAGTAATTCAACCCATAACAAGTAGTAACAATAGTAATAATACAGTAGTAATTACATTTACTACAAGCCAGGCTTTGGCTTCCTCCTCCAATAAGTAAACCACTTATTATTCAGTTCGAGTAGTTGGGTAAATTTATATTTGCTATACTCATCTCCCAACATTTTCACTTGCAGTGACACCTGGTCTCTATCTCTATATGTATATTTGAATTATTTCTCACTGTATAGCCCCTTCAGATGAAGGATTCATTGGCTGGGACAACCAGAGGATTATATGTATTTCAGCTGCTAATAAGATTCCTCCTTCCATTCGACCCACACTGGACCCCAGGGAGCAAGTGATAATGCATATTCTTGTAGACGCAAACTCCTGGAATATTCACACAGAGAATCCCACACAAGCCAGCTGCCTTACCCAGGGTAAGGAGTTTCTGTTGACTCCTGTTCCAGTAGAAACTTTTGTCATCTGAACATGCATGGAATTTGGAGCTAGATGGAAATGAGTTCAAACTCTGATTTTACAAACACAGATGTTGACACAGACAATTCTGTGGGTCATCTGGACTTGGAGAAGCACAACCATGTGCAGAACTGAATCCCAGTTTCCCTGACACAGCAAAGCCTAAAGCAAAACCACATGAGTTCTATGACTCTCCTAGGAAACATGCCAGTTCACCAAGAGAGATAAATGTTGTTCACGTACAACTCTAGAGTAATTGAACAAAACATGCCTTCTGGTTTTGCCACTTCTGAGGTATGTGAACTCGTGTATTAATTCAACCCGTAAAATAAATTTTTGATGCATAAAATGAAATAAAAATAGCTTATAATTTAGTTATGAGAAGTCAGGAAAACACTAATTAAATTTTCATCCCTGTTCTGGCACACAATAGACACTTAATAACTATTGTCTTCCACACATCCTGTGTAAACACCAATAGAGTTCACATGTCATAAGTGACCATTCTATAATGCTCAGCTTTTGGATAGGTTTTATGGCATATTGAAATGTATTTTGCTGAATATTTGTGTCCATGGTAAACCAAGAAACTTCCTTTAATTTCTTTCAATTATATGTATTTGTCCACACACTTATTTTTTCTCCACTACTCAAATTAGTCCTATTTGCACAGATTTTATGAGCCAGACCTCTAAGATTACCCTTTTCCAACCTACCCAAATCAATAGTTTTCAAATTACCAGAATGAAATGCTGCCTAGAATTAAAGTAGGCATCTTCTCCTTCTTTTAATTTTCAAGTCTCCAAAGGCTCCATTAACACCTAGCATGAAATAATTTGGAGGCACAATATCATGATTTGAAAAATGCAAAATCCCTCTAGTTGTTGGCCAAACCTCTCATTTCAAGACACAGGACAAAAGCAGCAAGGCCATATCAAAATGCAAGAAAATTTATATGAAAACTTTAATGAAAGGAACACTAGTTCTTCAGACACTGTTATCAAAAGGTTGACTATGTAATTCACAGATTACATATAATTTCAAAAAAATCATTTATAAGTGATGATTATTATGGTTCATTTATCAATTTATAAATAATGATAAAATAACTGCAATGAAGTAGGTTTCTGGTTTCGTTGTTGTTGTTTTAAATAAGAGAGTAAATACCTATTGATTCACAGTTTAAAGCAAATAACCTCCAGAACTCCTTTTCTGGGTTGGGGAAAGGAATTGGGAAGAAGAAAGAAAATTTTTTTAAAAGATACATTATTTGGATAAACAATTTAAGAGATAATAAAAGGATAATGACATACCAGTGAATGTTTATATACTTATAAAATCCCCTCTTAGTGATATCTGTCTTCAACTACCCATAAGCTGAACTTGGTACCCAATAAGACTGCTACAACACCCTCTATATTAACACAAGTGTGATTATAGAATTTAAGTCTCTTGAAGTTTATAGTGTTTCCTGCTTTGTGAAATCAGGATAAAACCTGCTTTCATTGGTAAATCTGTTACACTAGGGTCAAGGCAAGCAGAGACTCAGAGTGACAGCCTCTGAAGAGTTAAACATGTATTTCACGCTTTAAAATAACTAATCCAAGCATATGTGCTTGGGAAACATTGGAAAAATGTCATAGTGATATTGATATATGCTTCCTTAACTTGTAGTATAATTTTAGTAACCTCCTCAACATAGTTTCCTTTCTGTAATTGGCATTATTTCTGTTTTCTGTCTTGTGTTTTATCTAAATGAGTATCAGTCTGGTTTCTTGGTCTTTCATGAAAGCATGCTATATTTTGAGCATGTGAAGAAATTACATTAACAAAAATATAGAAATAGCATTACTGTCAAGTACAATGTGCACTATTTAAACTCATTCATTCAACCGTTCACTTCACAAATGTTTGGATGTCTAAAATATCTGAATCACCATTACTAAAATGTGATACTGTTTACTTGGAAATAATTTTAAACATACAGAAAAGTTGCAATACAGAGCAAAGAACTTTTACATACCCTTTACTCAGATTCATCAGTTAACATTTTTGCCCTACTTACTTTGTCATTGTGTATATCCACACGTCTGTATATCTATACTTTTTTTTTCTTATCCCTTTATTCTTAAATACTCCTGGGTGTATTTCCTAAGAATAAGAATATTCATTCATGACCACTGTACAGTTAAAAATTTTAGGGATTTTAATATGGATTCACTTTATAGGTTTTATACTCTACATTTTCCAGTTTTGTCACTAACATTTCTTACAGCATTTTTTTTTTTCTTCTGAATCCAAAATCACATACTGCATTTGGTTATCCTCTTCTTGTTTCCTCTAATCTGGAACATTTCCTCAGCCGTTCTTTGTCTCTCATAACAATAATTTTTTGAATACTACAGACCTTTTTTTCTCTTTAATATTGTTTTTTAATAGGATTATAAAAATTTTCCTCGGGGCACCTGGGTGGCTCAGTGGGTTAAAGCTGCTGCCTTCAGCTCAGGTCATGATCCCAGCGTCCTGGGATCGAGCCCCACATCGGGCTCTCTGCTCAGCGGGGAGCCTGCTTCTTCCTCTCTCTCTGCCTGCCTCTCTGCATACTTGTGGTCTCTGTCTGTCAAATAAATAAATTAAAAAAAAATCTTTATAAAAATTTTCCTCATATTTAGAGTTAATTTATATATTCCAGGTCTAAATTCTACATAGTGGATATTGTGCCTTATTCAAGAGGCCAAATCAGGAAGTTTATAATTGTCTGTCTGTCCAATGGCAATAATCAATTTGGATCAAGGGGTCACAGTACTGCCCGAGTTTTCCACTGTAGGGATACCATGTTTCCCTCTGCATGTTATAAGCAATCTGTAGAGAAAGACTATAAAACCATGAAAAATTCTGCTCTTCATTAAAATCCCCCTCCATATTTAATTGGAAAAAAGTCTTTGTTATGATGAATGCAAAATGATGATTTTATAACTCCTGTACTGTCTCTACCTTTATGGATCAGCATTCTATTTGAAGAAAGATCTCTCCCTTCTTCCTTCTTTCCTTCCCTTACTTACTAATTGATTATCAGCATGGATCCATGTGTTACTATTCTCTTCCCATTGGTTTAGAATTCATTACTCCCTTCTTAATTATTTTGTTCTTGACCTGAGAGTGGGTGCACCTTCAAGCTGACAAAGGTGTCCTTTAAAAGCTCTTCATTTCCTTCTGCACATTTTTACTTTCTGGCATAATAAATTATTCCAAACTCAACTTACCCTGTTCTAGACCATGAGCTGGCAAATTCTCTGAGTATTTCTACTTAATGTTTCACAGGAAGTGTTATAGAGGTGTGTGGACTCTACATATGCCCACTGCCAGTGGAATTTCTTTACTTCTTGATCTTTGCAACAGACAAAACTAGTATTTCTAACATAAATTCATCTGGTACTTCCAGTTGCTATCCATCTCAACATGGTTCTTCTTCCCCTCCCTGCCCCTGCCATATTTACATTTTCCTTCATTTTTGTAAGTATCCTGGCTTCCAGCAATATTAATACACTCACTCATGTGCTCAACCCCCCAAGCCTCCTGTAATGATTTGATCATAGCTTCATCTATACTACTACAAAAAAAGAATTTATTAAAAGAGCTCAAGATTTATTTGCACTTCTACCTCAAATCCCAATATCCCATTCCTCCACTGAGTAGGATATAATGTAGTTACACACTATGTTCAAAAGTTATACTTTGGTTCAACTTTGTTTACCTTTGGTCTGTCTTTTAACCCCTTTAGTGTAATATTCTACTTTTGATAGACAGCTGAGTTCATTTGTTTAAGTTTTTGTTCCTTTTTTCTTCTCATTGTTGTTGACTTATTTTTAATTTTTGAATATGTAAAACATTAAGATCCTTCTAAGAGTCAAAACTATGTAAAAAGGTAGTCAAGACAGTGTCACTCCCTCTCCTGTCTCTTCTCCTTCCGAATCATACCTTGTCAATAATAATTCCATGGTTTTCTATTCTTTCTGTATTTTCTTCTAAGAACAGATATATGCATGCTTTACTATTTATCCTACTTTCCATATACACGTATGTATATATAAAATAATATAAATACATGTAAATATATTTGTCAGCCTTTTTTCATTGAACAATATATCCTTAGAGGGAACAGTGATCCTTTATTCAAGACAGTATCTGGTAATAATAATAGAATAATATAAAAAAAGAAGAGTGGTATAACTGGATAAGTTGACAATAGTAAAGTAACTTCTGTCCTTCTACCAGGTACACCACATAGAACTACATGCCTCTTTCAACTCCCCACTTAAAAAACTAAAAATCATCTTTTCATCTTGCCTCCTATTATCTGGTGGAAGGATTGTCCTTTCTTCTCTCAAAGGCTACTCTTTAAGATGTTTTTTTCTCCCCATTTCATTCTGGCTTTCCTGTTTTATCAGCATGATTCTCTCTGTTGGATTATCTGCCTTATAACAAAAGCGTTTCCCACCATATCCCATGTCTTCACTGCCTCCATGATCTTTTATCTCCTCTGGACGTATCAGCATTTCACCCCCACTCTTCACTGTAAAACTTCTCAGACAAAGGGTTTATAGTCTGTTGACACTTTCTCGCCTTCTTTTCACTTTGTATTCCATTTCAGTATTAATTCTTCCCTACCAAGCTAAATTTCCCTTTCTAGAGTCATTGATGATGGTAATGATGATTGTTTATCCTTGCTACTCAAAGTGTGGTCAAGAGTCAGAATAATCAACATTACTCATAAGGACTATATTACAATGTAGCATAGACACAAGGGAAGAAGAAATAGAGTCTCTTCTTGGTGGAAGAACTGCCAATGTATTTGGAAGTTTTTAATCTGCTACTGACTGAGGTAGAAGGAGAGGAATCAGGGAATCAGAAGAGCTCATTCCTTTTATGATCCCCAATGTTGAGCCTCCTTGTAACTTAAGTTACAGGGTCACATCTACACGGAGTTTGAAAGCTGTGTGTGCGTGTGTGTTTCTTTCTTTCAGGAGGCCACAGCCATAGCTAAAAAGTGGGATTCTGTTAATTTAGGGAAAAAAAAAAAAAGATGAGAATAAGAACTTGGGACACCTACACGTCCAAACTTTAAGTCCTTTAAGTCCTACATGTCCAAAATGGAAAGCTTCAATATTCTTTGCTCACACATTTCAAAGTAAGATTTATTTTTCCAATTCCAATTTTTCCTCTCAGAAATTTCATTGGCTGCAAGCTTTTTCCCATTGAGGATGATATTTGCTGTGGGTCTTTCATAGATAGATTTTATGAAGTTCAGGAATGTTCCCTCTATCCCTATACTTTGAAGCATTTTAATCAGGAACGGATGCTGGATTTTGTCAAATGCTTTTTCTGCATCAATTGAGAGGACCATGTGGTTCTTCTCTCTTCTCTTATTGATTTGTTCTATCACATTGATTGATTTGCGAATGTTGAACCATCCTTGTAATCCAGGGATGAATCCCACCTGGTCATGGTGGATAATCTTTTTAATGTGCTGTTGGATCCTGTCTGCTAGGATCTTGTTGAGAATCTTAGCATCCATATTCATCAGTCTTCCCGTTGAGATCAGGAACATGACAAGGATGCCCACTCTCACCACTCTTGTTCAATATAGTTTTAGAAGTCCTAGCAACAGCAATCAGACAACAAAGAGAAATAAAAGGTATCCAAATTGGAAATGAAGACGTCAAACTCTCTCTCTTCGCAGATGACATGGTTCTTTATATGGAAAACCCAAAAGACTCCACCCCCAAACTACTAGAACTCAAACAGCAATTCAGTAACGTGGCAGGATACAAAGTCAATGTACAGAAATCAGTGACTTTCCTATACACTAACAATGAAAATACAGAAAGGGAAATTAGAGAATCGATTCCATTTACTATAGCACCAAGAACCATAAGATACCTGGGAATAAACCTAACCAAAGAGGTAAAGGATCTGTACTCGAAGAACTACAGAACACTCAGGAAAGAAATTGAAGAAGACACAAAAAGATGGAAGACCATTCCATGCTCTTGGATCGGAAGAATAAACATTGTTAAAATGTCTATACTGCCTAGAGCAATCTATACTTTTAATGTCATTCCAATCAAAATTCCACTGATATTTTTCAAAGAGCTGGAGCAAATAATCCTAAAATTTGTATGGAATCAGAAGAGACCCTGAATTGCTAAGGAAATGTTGAAAAACAAAAATAAAACTGGCGGCATCACGTTACCTGATTTCAAGCTTTACTACAAAGCTGTGATCACCAAGACAGCATGGTACTGGCATAAAAACAGACACATAGACCAGTGGAACAGAGTAGAGAGCCCTGATATGGACCCTCAACTCTATGGTCAAATAATCTTCAACAAAACAGGAAAAAATATACAGTGGAAAAAAGACAGTCTCTTCAATAAATGGTGCTGGGAAAACTGGACAGCTATATGTAGAAGAATGAAACTTGACCATTCTCTTACACCGTACACAAAGATAAACTCGAAATGGATAAAAGACCTCAACGTGAGACAGGAATCCATCAGAATTCTAGAGGAGAACATAGGCAGTAACCTCTTCAATATCAGCCACAGCAACTTCTTTCAAGATATGTCTCCAAAGGCAAAGGAAACAAAAGCAAAAATGAACTTTTGGGACTTCATCAAGATCAAAAGCTTCTGCACAGCAAAGGAAACAGTGAACAAAACAAAGAGGCAACCCACGGAATGGGAGAAGATATTTGCAAATGACAGTACAGACAAAAGGTTGATATCCAGGATCTATAAAGAACTCCTCAAACTCAACACACACAAAACAGATAATCATATCAAAAAATGGACAGAAGATATGAACAGACACTTCTCCAATGAAGACATACAAATGGCTATCAGACACATGAAAAATTGTTCATGATCAGTAGCCATCAGGGAGATTCAAATTAAAACCACATTGAGATACCACCTTACACCAGTTAGAATGGCCAAAATTAGCAAGACAAGAAACAACATGTGTTGGAGAGGATGTGGAGAAAGGGGAACCCTCTTACACTGTTGGTGGGAATGCAAGTTGGTGCAGCCACTTTGGAGAACAGTGTGGAGATTCCTCAAGAAATTAAAAGTAGAGCTTCCCTATGACCCTGCAATTGCACTACTGGGTATTTACCCCAAAGATACAGATGCAGTGAAATGAAGGGCCTTCTGTACCCCAATGTTTATAGCAGCAATGGCCACGGTCGCCAAACTGTGGAAAGAAACAAGATGCCCTTCAACAGACGAATGGATAAGGAAGATGTGGTCCATATACACTATGGAGTATTATTCCTCCATCAGAAAGGATGAATACCCAACTTTTGTAGCAACATGGACGGGACTGGAAGAGATGATGCTGAGTGAAATAAGTCAAGCAGAGAGAGTCAAGTATCATATGGTTTCACTTATTTGTGGAGCACAACAAATAACATGGAGGACATGGGGAGATGGAGAGGAGAAGGTGGTTGAGGGAAATTGGAAGGGGAGGTGAACCCTGAGAGACTATGGACTCTGAGAAACAACCTGAGGGTTTTGAAGGGGCGGGGGGTGGGAGGTTGGGGAAACCAGGTGGTGGGTATAGGGAGGGCACGTAGTGCATGGAGCACTGGGTGTGATGCAAAAACAATGAATACTGTTACACTGAAAAGAAATTAAAAAAAAAAAAAGAAATTTCATCAGTATTCAAGCTTGTTGTTCATCATTGATTATTTCCTCTTTCTCACCTGTCCCAATTTATCAGAAAGTCCTACCCATATCTTATATATTTTATGTCTGTATCAGTCCATCTCCAAAGCTGCCTTCCCCCAAGCTGATGTCTTCTATTTTTCGTTCTCTATAATTCTCTTCTATCTGGTCTCACTCCTACACATTCGTTCATCAACCATCTATTATCCAAAGAGATGTCAGTGATACTTCAAAAATGAAAATCATATTATATCACTTTTTTTCATTTACAAGTGCAATTGCAGGCAGCATAAAGTCCAAAAACCTCTGTTTTGAGTTTTCTGAGATGCTTCCTTTCCCATTCATTTTGTATCACTGTCCTTATTGGCCAGATTTCAGTCAATTTGGCCTTTGGTTGTTTTGTTCCTCAAAGGTACAGAGCACTTGGAGCTTATTACTCTCTCTACGTGATAAATTGATTTTTGTTTCTTTTTCATTTTGTCTCTTTAGCACTCTGCATGGTGGGATATTTCTCATCTTATTGGTATTACATCTCACAAGACCTGAATCCACCTCTTCAGAAAAGGCTTTTCAGACCAACATCTCTAGAATGGTTCACTCTAGAATTACCCTATGTCACATCAGCCTTTAGGTGTCCTTTGGACATTTATTTGACCTACAATTATTCCATGTATTGGTTTATTTAATCTGTCTTTTCTATGACTTTATCTAAAACACTTAGCACAGTGCCTAGCATATGGAGAGGCTCAACAAATATTTTCTGAGTAAATGAACTAATGATTGAATGGCTGTCTCTCTAAAAGAACCCTCAATTAAGAGAACTATTATGTACACCTCAGTCCAGAGTACTTCTGCAGCAGCTGGATATGTGCAAGGTGAGAGAGAAAGATCTCAGTACCCCATAACAACTATCTTTAAGGAATTAACTCAAGATTAAATAGAATTAACAGAACCATGGGATTAACATTAAAATTAATTATTATAATTAATATTACTATTACTTTAACATGAAGTCTGCAGGCATATGTCCAGTTCTGCCAGCCGATAGTATCTCTTCCTGGTTGTTGTTATTTTTTTTTAAGTTTTTAAATCACTGTTGTAATACTTTCCTTCTCCTACAAATGTAACCCCCTTTTCTACCTTAGTCTTTTCATCATCATTATGCTTTTGCTCCTATCATACATATCTTTTCTGTCACTTCTTGGATTTCCTTCATTATAAGCAAAATTTAATATTCTGTTTCAATCCATAAGCATGTCAAACTTTTTTTTAAATTTTATTTATTTATTTGACAGAGATCACAAGTAGGCAGAGAGGCAGGCAAAGAGAGAGGAGGAAGCAGGCTCCCTGCTGAGCAGAGAGCCCGATGCAGGGCTCTATCCCAGGACCCTGAGATCATGACCTGAGCTGAAGGCAGAGGTTTAACCCACTGAACCACCCAGGTGCCCAAGCATGTCAAACTTTATTTGAACAGCTTGGGAGTTTCTTTCTTTTTCTTTTTCTTTTTTTTTTTTCCAATGCAAAAAGGTGCTTTAATTATTATAGCACATGAACAGGACTCATGGGTAGAAAGAGCTGCCCTGGGATTGTGAGGAGTAACTGATTATATACATTTTAGTTAGTGGGGGTTAGTGATAGTCTAGGTCTCCATCCGGAATTTGCACATGCTAAAAGCAAGGTCTCCAAGACCTTGAAGGGCTAGTTATTGTTAAGATAAGGTTGCTTTTAGTCTTTAATGAAACATCAACAGTACGGCAGCCTTGAAAGAGAGACCAAAGGATCTTGAGGAGTTTAGTTTCTGAAACACGCATCCAGAACACAATGTCTGCATTGACTTCATTATGGAAATAACAAATTAGCCTTTTGCATAGAAGCTTTCTAAAGTCTGGTTTTAGCAGTCCATGGAAAAATAAACTAAGGAATACTTTTTGCTATCATTTCTACTCCTACTTGGATTCTCTAGTGGACCCCGCTTTTCAGAATATAAAATCATTATATGAACAGAAAATGCAGTAAATCATTCCTCTTAAATATTTGTTTTAAGGGCCACGTATCTAGGAACAATTGCTTAACCCTGACAAATGAATTATTCCTGTGGCTACAATCCGAATTACATTCTCTCTAAGCAGAACAAGAAGCCACTTGGGAAGCACATTTTCACTTAACACTAGTATCAGCATATGAACATTTTAAGAGTCATTGATAACTTGTTTCTAGACAGCATGACGATTTGAAACAGGTATAAGAAATCTCATCCATGGGGCGCCTGGGTGGCTCAGTGGGTTAAGCCGCTGCCTTCGGCTCGGGTCATGATCTCAGGGTCCTGGGATCGAGTCCCATATCGGGCTCTCTGCTCAGCAGGAAGCCTGCTTCCCTCCCTCTCTCTCTTTGCCTGCCTCTCTGCTTACTTGTGATCTCTCTCTGTCAAATGAATAAAATAAATCTTTAAAAAAAAAAAAAAAAAAAAAGAAATCTCATCCATATTGTGCTGAATTTCCCTACTTGCTGCATCACTGGCCCCATCATAAACATTCTCATTTTTAGTAATCTTTTAAAAGATTTATTTGTTTATTTGAGAGAAAGAGTGAGAAGAGAGTGCATGAGCAGGGAGATGGGCAGAGGGAGAGAACCTCAAGCAGACTCCCCACTGAGCATGGAGTCCTGGAGTGGGGCTTGATCCCAGGACCCGGAGATCATGACTTGAGCAGAAATCAAGAGTTCAATGCTTAGCTGACTGAGCAACCCAGATGTCCCTCATGTTTACTGATTTAAATACAATCTCAGGAATTAAACAACAACAACAAAAAAATCAGTCACCCTTGGGGTTACGTACAAAACAAATTTTTAACTATCTACTCTGAGTTTTATAAATTATTTTGTAATTTGTTTCTTGTTTATTCCATTCCAAATAGCTGGTGGTTTTTGTTCAATTCTTATATGAGACACTTTTTAAACATACAATGTATGTGTTATGTGGAAAATGAAAGGCAGATTTCTGATCATTCTATTGCTTTCCAACTGAAATTAAGATTCATATTAAGTTGTAAAAGGTATTTTTTTTCTCTTATGGAATAGTGGTTTCAGATATTTGCAAAAATGTTCTAAACTACCGAGAGCAGAAAGAAGAGCAGAGAAAGTCCCAGTTCATACTTTGAATCTGGTTTCTGTTACTGAAATTCTATTTTCATTCTTCTCTCAATTGGTGTAAAGAAGTAGACAATGTGCCATCAAATTTGGGTACAGTCAGAAACCCCAAAATATCTATATCCACACCAGTCTTAATTATTTTATCTACACATTTATTGCAGAATATTTATGGAGTCCTTGCTGTGTGACAGGCACTGTTCCAAGTGCTGAGCAACAGTGGACAAGCTCTTGGCCTTCATGACACTTACCTGGGGATCAACAGATAATGTAGAGGTCAACAGTAAATGGACAAGATGTTTTTAAATGTTAAAAAAGTGTTAAGAAGAAAATAAAATAGATGATATGAACAGAAGTCAACATGGGATTTATTTTAGATTGGGAAGCCAAGGAAAACATAAATAAAGAGATAGCACTTGAATAGGTAGAGAAAGCATTGGGACTGATTAATGAGAAAAATTTAATCAGAGCCAGAGCACAAGATTCTAAGCAGAAGAGCAAGTATAAAGGTTCTTAACTAGAAGTTAGTTATTAACTAGAAACTAGAAACTGACTTGTTTGAGAAAAGGAAAAAGAGGCAGTGTGGCTGATGCTTAGGGGTGATACAGATTGTATTGGGCAGTAAAGTTGGAGAGGTGGGTAGGAGTAGATCATATATGCCTGTATAAGCCATGATAGAGATTTAGACTAATTTTCAAGGAATGGGAAGACTTTATAGGGACATGATATTCCATTGTCACTATTTCTGTTACATTTCTTTCTACTAATACATCAGTAATAACATAGTGCATTATGATTGGACAAATCCCTCCTTATTGATTATTCTCTTTCAAACTGAAACTGAATGTAAGTCCTACTAGTCTCCTCCACCCAACACACACACACACACACACACACACACTCACTCACTCACTCACCACATATTAGAATATATTTGCTTGGACTTCTTGAGTCTTTGTTGGTCCTTATTACAGATATGTAAAACCTGGTTCCTAAAAATATCCAGGTTCAGTCACTTCACCACACTTTCAAGTTAGCCCTAGGCATGTAATCAAGCATGCCTCATCACAAATCATATTTCAGAAGTGTATCTTCCTTTCATATGATCCCAATGCTGTTGCTTTAAAAATGAAACAAAAGTATAAAAAAACACACAAAAGTAAACTACAAATATGCCTAGTTGTCTATGAAAACATTTTTAAGAACTTCAAAGATGCAGAAATATCAAAAGCAAAAATTAGAAGTACCTTTACCCTCACTCCCCACATTTGAGCTCTCCTCCCTAATTACATGACTAATATCAGTTTGCATATTATTCCAGACCTCATTCTATGCATTTATAAGGAGTATCTGTCTATAAAGAAATGTTATATCAGGGAGCCTGGGTGGCTCAGTGGGGTAAATCCTCTGCCTTCGGCTCAGATCATGATCCCAGGGTCCTGGGATCGAGCCCTGCATTGGGTTCTCTGCTCAGCAGGGAGCCTGCTTCCCTTCCTCTCTCTGCCTGTCTGTCTACTTGTAATCTGTCAAATAAATAAATAAAATCTTAAAAAAAAAAGAAATGTTATATGTTTTATATGTAAATTTCATGTATATATTTATAGCTTGCTTAATTTAATTTGAAATATAGCTTGATGATTGAAAATCTTATGAATATATGCAGATATATTCTTTCTTTTTAATGGCTACATAGTATCTATTACATGATTTCCCATTATCTAAATTTTTAAATTGCTGGGCATTTAGTTATTTCTATTTTGTTTCTTGTTTTAGATTTATTTATTTATTTGAGAGAAAAAGAGTGCGTGCATGTATGGGTGGTGGGAGGGCAAAGGAAGAGGGAGAGAGAGAATCCTCAATCAGACTCCTCAATCAGACTCCTCAGAATCCACAACACGGATTCAATCCCAAGACCCTGAGATAACAATCTAAGCTGAAATCAAGAGTCCAATGCTTAATTGACTGAACCACCCAGGCACCCATGCATTTTTTTGTTTTTCTATTACAAACCATAGCCAGTGAACAAAAACTAAAAGACAAGTAACCAACAAGTAGAAAATATCTACAATATATAGAGTTACCATCCAAAATACATAAATAAAATTCACAAGCAACCTGGAAAAAATACATACCGAAAAATGTGCAAGTGATATGAATTAATAATTTACAGAATAAAAAATGTATAAATGGGTAATGTAAAAGATACTCAACTTCCTATGGAAATAAAAATGTTTTATAGATACAACACATGGAATATTATTCAGTGATATAAAAGAATGAAGTCTTGCCATTTGTGACAACATGGGTGGAGTTCAAGGGCATTATGCTAGGTGAAATAAGTCAGACAGAAAGACAAAATATCATAAGATCTCACTTATACGTGGAATTAAAACAAAAACAACAAAAAGTAATCTCATAGACAGAAAATACAAACGGGTGGTTGCCAGAGGCAGGCTTGGTAGGTGGATGAAATGAGTGAAGGTCAAAAGGTACAAACTTCCAGTTATAAAGCAAAGGAGTTGTGGGGACATAATGTGCCACATGACAGCTATAGTAAATAATACTACAGTGCATATTACAAAGTTGCTAAGAAAGTAGATCTTAGAAGTCCTCACAAGAGAAAAAGAAATGTAAGTATATATGATGAGGCTGTAACCTAGAATTTGTGGTGATCATTTTGCAATATATATAAATATCACATAATCATGTATACCTGAAATGAACATATGTCAATTATACCTAAAAAATAAGCAAGTAAATAATAGAAAAGCAAAAGACTAATTCTTCTGATTAAAAATAAGGAACAAGACATCCCTTCTCCCTATTCTTGAAGCATTTTCTTTTGCAACCTGTAAACTTGTAAATTCTTTCTCTGTCCCTTTGGGGCACCTGGGTGGCTCAGTGGGTTAAAGCCTCTGCCTTCGGCTCCAGTCATGATCCCAGAGTCCTGGGATTGAGCCCTGCATTGGGCTCTCTGCTCAGCGGGGAGCCTGCTTCCTCCTCTCTCTCTCTGCCTGCCTTTCTGCCTACTTACGATCTCTGTCTGTCAAATAAATACATAAAATCTTTAAATAAATAAATAAGTAAATAAATTCCTTCTTGGTCCCTTTGAGTTCTTAAAAAAAAAAAAAAAAAAAAAAAAAAGTTGTTTACAGGGGCCAGATCTCCTATCTCACTTCCATTACACTAAGGGGTCACTTTCTAAGTATGCAGTCATTTTAAAAGCATTCTTCCTAGAATGTGAAAACCTGATATTCCTTGATGTGATCTTTTAAAAGATTATAAGATATGATTTATGGTAAATTATTGGGATTGTACAGAATAAAACAACATGAAATGAATTTCAGACATTATTATGAAATGTTTCAAGCAGGAGTCTTGAAGAGTAATGGGAGATAAGAGAAGCCTACTTTTCCATTTTTTTAAAGGTTTTGCTCTATGATGAATGAGTAGAAAAAAAGATACATTCTTTTGCCTAAAAATTTTTTTAAAACTAAAAAATAGGCATAACTTACAGGTTTTTATGGTTCTTTTCAGGTCAAAATTATTAAGTACTTTACATTCAGATTAAATAAAGCATCATAGATCTTCTCGTCCATGCACTCAAGTTATATGAATTTTCCTACTTTATATGATCTATTCTGTTCAGATTGAAATAATTGTATGGCTTATTTGTCTAAGCAAATATCACTTCTTCCCTCTCTGTGTTTTCTTTTTTTTAAGTTACAAGTAGATGGATGCACCAATTATAGCAAGTATAAGTATCATGACAGAAAGGGTTATCAGGGTCTAAGTAAACTTTAATAACTAATGAAGGGATCGAGCTAACAGGTTGAGAAGTGGTGTTTCTGGATGAACTGTGAAAATGTCATTGCAACATTTTCTGGATTATCTCAATTTTATAAAAAGAAGAAGAGTGGTTGTTAAATAGATGTTGCAAATTATATTTTTTCCTTGATGTTCCTTGATACTTATTGTCTAAAATGTCCTGTCAAAAATTAAATATGGAAAATGTCATTCTATGAGGGTATATGACATTAAATAATGAAAACATTTATACAGTTCATACTTCATAAAACCATGACTTTTACAATTAACGACATGAGACTACAAATACATATTTCCCTTCTGAAGAAAATAAGTACATTTGAGTTTTCTAGAGTTGCTTCTCTCCTTAAAGATATGTAGTTGGATGCTACTTGATTTTGAGTATTTACCAAGGTTATTTGAAACGCTATAATTCAAGTTAAAGAAATTTGCTGAGCAGAATATGGTGGAACAGAAGTTAAATTAGAGAAAATTCAATTCACAAATTGAATTTTCTTTCACTTCAGCTTTCAGACATAACTAACAGACATTCAATCCTGACAGTTCAGAATAAGGTGTTTTCTTATAAACAGTTCTGTTTTATTTACTGTGCTTTGTTTTATATGTCATATATATATATACACACACATACACACACATACATATATATTTTTATATATATACACACATATATACATATATAAATTACATATAACATATATAAATAATATAATAATATATAAAAATAAATATATATAAAATATACATATACTTTTTTAAAGAGGTAAAGATACTCTATCATCAAAATTTCCTGTTCTATGAGAAAAATAGAGTCAACATTTTCTTTCTCTCCCTTTTGAGGAAAATATTACCTTTTTGCAGAGAAGCTGTGTATCAGTTTTGGTTATAGATAAACTTTTAATTACATTATATTAATGATAGTCAATCTCAGCTCTACAAAACTTGATCAGGTGTTTGATCAAGACTTAATATTAATTCATTAATTAACTTCCTGTGATAACTCTACAAATAGAGGTATTTCTCCATGACATGCTGATTCTACATACTAGGCCATTTCCTATCAAAATTGTACAACTACTAACAAACTTTATATGTTTGTTTCCTGAGTTTCTGCTATGAAAATGTTTAATTTATCATAAATTATATTGACAACATGTATTCTAATTCCAAGGTAGATTAAATTAGGGTTTTCTTCCTAAATAGTAAGCGAATGGTTATGAAATCTTCAGTCATTAAACAAGAATTAAATGATTAAAAATACTTTAATTGCTTTTTTAAGCTATGGAATAAAATGCAGCTATATACTTGAATGAGAAACGGGTGAACCAAATCAATGACAGAAAATTTACCTCCCCCCACCCCGCTTATAGAAGTGAAATTGACCAAGTAGCTTGTTCTGAACACCTTCTCATTTTTCAATGTTATATATATACAACATACTTTTGAAAACTAAAGCCAGGAGGGGGCGCCTGGGTGGCTCAGTGGTTTAAGCCTCTGCCTTCGGCTCGGGTCATGATCCCAGCGACCTGGGATCCAGCCCCACATCGGGCTCTCTGCTCAGCGGGGAGCCTGCTTCCCCTTCTCTCTCTCTGCCTGCCTCTCTGCCTACTTGTGATCTGTCTGTCAAATAAGTAAATAAAAAATCTTAAAAAAAATAAAATAAAAAAAAAAAAACTAAAGCCAGGAGTGTGGATCTTTTTGTATTAGTCTTATGCCTCAATTTTCTATGCTCTAACATTTCATGTCAAAAGTGAAACATTTTAAAGAAAATTGAAGGTTGCCAGAAATAGTTTCTGATTGCCTATTCTGGATAATAGTTACTGTAAGATAGATTGAGAAGAAAAATCTTCAGCTTCAATATGAACATGCATGTCAATACTGAACTGTACAAACAGAAAATTAAGCTTATCATTTCTTTGAGAATGACCTAGAATGTGTATAATGCTAATTACAGAGTGTAGGTATAAAGAAACATGAGCATTAACATTACTGTTTATCATGGAGCTACCTAATAGGAAATATACAATTTAATCTTTTTAACTGAAATAAAATTTTGAAAAATCCATATAACTAACTATATTATCATTAATAAGCAAGAATGTTTGGATTTAGATATCTTAGGTATATGCAAATTTCTTTAAGAAAAATGTAGGATTTCCAGTTTCTCTTCCAGCATGTAAGGAGCTTGGAAGTTACAACTTCATCCGAACAAGTTAAATGCTAACCAAAGTGCAAAATCAAAAACTTTTCTTAGATCCATCAAAAAAGTGATATTATAAAGCAAACTACTACTCCAAAAATTGGAGAGATGGCAAATACAGAGAATGAGAACTTACCAAAATAAACAATTGCGAACAGAAACCTTTGCAGAAACTAGTATCATAGTAGGAAAACCTGAACTGTAATTGACAGAATTCTAAAGGCTTAGTGTGTACAAGTCTAAGAACTGGGAACTCCAGGGGAAACCAGTCATAGTAGGGCCCCTGTGGTAGTGGGTGCCCCATGATTTGGGGAGTTTTACCTCTACCAGGTTCTTACACTGAATAATGAAACAAAATTCCCTTGTGCTTCCAGTAAAGGAAAGGGGAAAATTAGTCCTTTTTGATATATGTCAGAGCACTCTGTTTTTACCAAGGCCAGCCTTTAAGGGAAACTTTTTTTTTAAACCAAAGTTTAACCTTGGGGAAAGAAAAAACTGAACTTCAACCAGTTCTAATCTTTCATGTGGGGGAAGGGAAATATTCAACTTCAGCTCACTCTAGATTTCCACAAAGGGACAGAGAAATAGCCACTACTTGTCTTCTCTAGACACCCTGTCCCACCTAAAGTGTGTGTCTGTTGGGAGGGGTGGGTTTCTTCACATTTGTGAAGTTTACGGTTCAGGGCCACAGACTACCAAAAGACCTCTTCATAGGACTATAGCATACTTCCCTTCTCCCCAGACCTCAACACTGCATTGCTAAAAATCTATTTACTTCATTACTCTTACACAGTATATTATGTTGACCTTTCAACAAAAAAATCACAAGGTATACGAAAGGTAAAAATATGGTTTGAAGAGAATGAACAAGCTTCAGAACTAGAACTGATATGGCAGGAATGTTGGAATTATCAGGCTAGAATTTTCCTTTTCTAAACTATGGTTATTATACTAAGGGCTCTAATGGAAAATGTAGGCAACGTGCGAAAAACAAATGTTGATAATGTAAGAGAGAAGAAATTCAAAGAAACAATAAAAAAGAAATTCTAGAGATCAAAAACAATGTAATGAAAATTTTAAAAATGCCTTTGGTGAGCTCGTTAGTAGATTAGCCATGGCTGAGGAAAGAATCTCAGAGTTTGAGAATATGACAATAGAAACCTCCATAACTAAAAAGTAAAGGAAAAAAAAAAAAGATTGATCAAACAGAATACCCAAGATCTGTGGGACTACTACAAAAGTTGTAGCATATACTTAATAGGATTACCTCAAGAAGAAAGAAAAAGGAATAGAAGCAATATTGGAAGCAATAATAACTGAGAATTTCCCCCAAATTAATAACAAACACCAAACCACACACCCAGGAAGCTTGGAGAACATGGAGCAAAATAAATGCACAAGAACAACAACAGCAACAACAACCTGATTTAGGTATGTCATATCCAACTGCAGAAAATCAAAGATAAAGAAAAAACTAGAAAGAAGGGGGAGGATGAAGGAGGGGGTGGATGAGTGGGTGGAGAAAACTTGCCTATAAAGGAACAAATATAAGAATTACATCAGACTTGGGTGATGATTTGGGTGGTTGAGAAGTCAGAAGATCTGCAGGTGGTAAGCTAGAGTCTCAGGAAAGCCAAGTATGATTCTGAGTTTAAGGCGGAAGAATGAAGTTCCAGTTTGAAGACATTAAGGCAAAGAGAAAGCAAATTCTCCCTTGCTCAGCATTTTTGTTCTTTTCATGCCTTCTGTAGTTGTAGGAGGCCCACCTATAATGGGTAGGGCAATCTGCTTTATTCAGTCTACTGATCCACATGTTAATCTCTTCTAGAAACACTCACATAGACATACTCAGAATAGCGTTAAATCAGATTTTTGGGCATCCTGTGTTCCAGTCAAGTTACACATAATATTAACTAGCACAAGTCAACCCTTGTCAACTTAGCACCTATGTGCATCCCCTTAAACAATATTAATCTCAAAGATTAGGGTCATAATTTCACCTAACATTATACAGTTATCACATGTAAAACTGAAAACACATTAACCTCTTCCCCAGAAGAGGAGGTCATTGAGTGATGTTTACCCTTTTATGTGATATTCCATAATTAAAATACTATGATATAAAATTAACAATACTTAAATACCCTGAGATGAAGTCAATATATCTTATGTGATATGATAATGGAATGAGAGAAGAAAGCAAAGATATTTGTTCAGTATGCATATATATGTGTGTGTATATATATATATATAGATAGATAGATATACATACTCATATTTATAACCAAAAAAAGAGAAAATGCTCATGAGAATTACAATTCTTACTTCTGTAACTGGTCACATTGTCAGCTTGTGTTTATGACTATCTTCTTCTATAACCAGTGTATTCCCTTTGTATTCAGTAAACAATTTAGCTGGTGGAGTGATCTAAACCTTCCATTTTGAAGGGTGTGGGTCATTTAGTAATCCAATTTGGATAGGCTAGCAGAGCATAAATTCAGGTCCAGGAAGCAAAAATTCTGCTACTGGCTAACTAAGGGTGATAGCAAGTAATGTCACTCCTTTTCCATTCCCTGATTCCTGGACTATACCTGGATACAGGAAAAACAGATTATATATTGGATTTAATGCTGATTCAGAATATACACAGCCTTGTGGAAAAGCTTCCCCAAGATGGGCAAAGTATTACCACCTAACTGATACTGTAACTGTATTTTCAAAAGAGCATTCCACAGTTCAATCAAGCCAGTTTCTTCAGGATGCTGGGGAGCATGATAAGACCAGTAAATTTCATGACTGTCAACCCACTGTCACAGTTTTTGCCTAAAGTGAGTTCCTTGATCAGAAGTAACGTTGTGTGGAATACTATAACAGTGAATAAGGCATTTTGGAAGCCCACAAAAGATAGTTTTGGCGAACACACTGAGTATAGAGAAGGCAAATCCATATCCAGAGTATCTATTTCAGTAAGAAAAAAAAAAGTTGCCTGTTCTATGATGGAAGGGGCCCAGTGTAACTGACATGCCACAAAGGAGCTGGTCGATCAATGGTTCCATACTGAAAACTCAGAGTTCATTTCTGTTGCTGGCTGACTAGGTACTCAATGATCCTCAGTGAGTGACAGTCCATGTTGCTGAGCCAGTGAATAACTTTTGTCTTTGAAACCATTGCCACTTTGTTTATGGGCCCATTGGGTAATAACAAAGGGTGACTAGAAAGAGAGCTTGACTAGTATCCACAGAATAAGTTATTCTATCTACTTGATCATTGCAGAGGTCACCATCTGATGAACATTCACATGGAAGCAACTATATCTATGGCTTTTGTGGGGGGCTTTTGTTGGGGGGATTGCCCTTACAGAGATGTCTAGCCACATACCTCTTCTCTAAATTTCATTGTCACCAATTTTCCATTCAAAATCCTTGCAGTATGCATATATATATATGTGACCATCCAGCCAAACCATTGGCCATAGCCCATTAATCAGTATATAATTGCCCATCTAGCCATTTATCTTTCCAAGCAAAATAAGGAAGCAGGTGCATTGCTCAAAATTTCAGGCCACTGGGAGGATTACCCTTCACCACTCTCCTTCAGGTATATCTCAGAAAAAGACTCTAATGCTACTGCTGTCTACTCTCAGTTACTACCCACATAGCATGAGGAACTCCCTATAAAAAACCAGGACTGACTCTTCTCTTTGTCTATCCATCAATCACAGGGAACTCCCAAATAAAGCTATAGGTGTAGGCTCAGAGAGAGAAGGCAGTGTAGCAGGAGTGGGGATCGTGGGCATCTATGCCACCTCTTCACGTAACTTACTTGTGCCTTCAGGACACGTTCAGCCTGATATTTATATTTACATTTATATATGTGTGTATGTACATAATATATATACATACACATATATATTAATACATATATACACACACATATATATATTATATCCATATATATGTGTGTATACACACACATACACACACACACACATGAATGAAACCACTTCCATTTGTTGATGGAATGTAGTTGTGCACACACAACTTTATGTAGCTTGTTGGGTAAGATAACCCCTAGTTCTGTTGGGCATTCTGGGCCACGAAGTAACTTGGTGAGTCATGGATAAGTGTTTATTCTCTATTAAGGTTCAGTAACAAGCCAAGAGCTGTTTCTCTAAAGGAAGAAACACAGGGATGACAGGATTTTTCTCTGAAATCCTAAGGGCCTGTACTGTGATTCACATGCAGTGCGAATTCTGGCTTACCAGAGGCTCTAAACACATCCTTATCTGACACTAATACTTCAAAAAAACACTGGATCTGCTGGATCACATGGATTAAGTGTCAGAGCTGCTTGCATAGCAGTCTGGACCCATTGCAGAGTCTTCTTTTATTATGAGCCCAACAAGAAACAAGCAGTTTTATGGGTCTTTTGGTAAATAGGCTGGAGTAACACACTCAGAGGAAGAATCTGTAGCCTCCAGAATCGAGGAAGCTCACTAGGCATTGAGATTCTCTCCTTTTGTTGTAGGAGATGCTAAATGCAACAACCTATCCTCTACCCTAGAAGGGATATATTGACATGTCCCACACCATTGGACCCCTAGAAATTTTACTGAAGTTGAAGGCCAATGAATATACGTGGGATTTATTTCTCACACTCATAATATGCAAATTTATCATGGTAAGTTTAGAGTCGTTGTTACTGCCTCTTATTAGGTATAATAAGCATAATGTCATCCATTCAATGAATCAGTGTGATAAGGAAAAAGAGGTCAAGATCCTCATGAACTGAAGTACAACACAGGGCTGGAGAGTTGATAATATCTCTGAAGTAAGATAATAAAGGTAAATTGCTGGCCTTGTCAGCCGACAGCAAATTGATTCTGGTGAGTCTTATTGATAGGGATGAAGAAAAACATTTCTGGAGTGATGGTACCTGGCAGCATACCATTGGACAGGATTTTCACTATTAGATGATGCTTATGAAAACGTGTAGAACTTGGCCCTGAAGGGAAAGAAGAAGAGTATAACTGAAAAGTTCTTCCTTTTGAGGGAATAGGTGTGGACCTACCCAAGGGGAAGAAAAGAAAAGATAGATGTGTCCCCTTTCTAGAATATCCCTCCCTCTCCCACCCAGATTTGTAGAGAATATCATTCAAGAACATTCATTTCAATTAAACGAATAATAATGAGAAGCAACTACATGTTAGATCACTCTTGAAGGCATGCAGAGAGTAAACTTTGCAGGGCTCAGGCCTAGAAATAAAGGAACTAACTGGTAAGTAATAATTTAGGTAATATGTGGTAAGGGTATGATACTGGGAATAATGGGAATGGAGAGAAGAACCTATCATAGCTATTTTCCATAGAGTAATGAAGGCAAAAGTCAGATGGCCATGGCTTGAGAATTAAGTTTTGTTTTTGTTTTTTTTTTTTCAAAACTAAACCACAAGAGAGACTGTGAGCAACTGAAGTTTGAAAGACATTCTTTTGTGATATGTTGACTCTCATACAGTTAGAACTTGGCAGAAATCTCACAATTCCATTCCAGAAGTCTTTCCGTTGTATTACCTGCATTGGCCTCACCCTCAGCCTCTGCCTATAGAAGGAAAATACTTTCTTTGAAAGAGGGGAAAAAAGTGAAGGATGGAATGATTTCTTTTATAACCAAATACTTCTGTGATCAGAGGCTGTAAGTAAGAATGCTACTTAATGCAAGAAGTTTTCACTTAATCATATGTTGGTCTGTTGATTGCTGTTAAGACACATGCTTCTGAATTCACGTTTCTTGGTCATATCATCTTAAGGGGTTTTTTTTTGGGGGGGGGAGGGTTTGCGCCTTTTTTTTTTTTTTAATCACCCATGTAAATAATTCCCTCCCTATCTTGTGGCCATTGCCTCTAATAGCTGGAGAAAAGTACCCATGGTGTTATGCTTTGTATTCTTATTTACATTTTTCCTCACAGCATCTTCTCAGTATTTCAATTAGCAAAATTTTTAAGGGCTTATGATAACTATCCTGCCTTTTTAAAAATTTTCTGGTATTCTTCTCTGTCTAGGTTTGGTAGAATTGCTCTACCCTGAACATTCTGAAGTTTAGGTGGGGCCACGTGATTTGCCATTGCTAATTAAATGTGAGCAAAGCGATCCTTCTCATTTCCAGGAAGACACTCTAAGAACCAAGCACTAAGTCCGCATGTTCTCCTTCCTGCCACAATGAAAACGGAAGCATGTGCAAAGATAGAGCCTAATTCTGTCTAAGTCCTTAAGTGAGACCTGCACTGCATTTGTGGTCTGAGTAAGCAATAAGCCTGAGACTCTGGGGCTATTTGTTACTAAAAATACTCAGTGTTGTGTTTTGAGGAGTGTTGCTCACGTAAACAGAAACCTAAAATGTATGTCACAGTTTACAGTGGTCTTAATAGTGAGAAACAGGAAAAAAAAAAATATTGGAAGGTGAAAAACAGGATTGACATTTTGAAATAATAAAAGATCTGATAAAACTAACTCCTGTGATAACTGAGAAAGAAGAACAAAAGGCTAATGAGCTTGTAGCTTGAGAAGAGGTCTGGAAAGAGAGTGTCTGCATTGCATATGTTCGAAGAGAAGCTCAGAAAAGATCTGACCAGCTTGAGAAGGATTTAAAGTAATAGGAAGAGAACGTAAAAGTAGGTCCTTTCAAGGTTAAGAGGCAACTGCTTCTCATCCCAATAAAGATGAGAAAAATATTGATTAACAAAGGCCTATTAGAATTCAGCATTGCAGCAGAATTAAATCAAGGAAAAAGCCATATATTTACTGGTAAATCTTCTGATTTGATTATGGTATCCCAGAAAAAGAATGCTGGATGTGATCTTAAACAAATACTTCCAATTGGAAAAGAAAAACTATTCTAGAAAAATTGACAAAATATTTGGAAAACGCTAGGCTTAAGGTTTCCATCTCTAAATCTAAAGAGAGAAGATAGGGTTAAGAAACAGAAAGACATCACAAATTAAGAATAATGTCTAGAAAAGAATGCTGTTCAGAAAAAAAACTGAACATGAATTTTGACATAGGGAGGTCACTGGAATCAACTAGATAAGAATAGTAAAAAGCCTTTTTTTGAGAGTTGTTTTTCCAAAAGAACCAGCTGCCTGGACAAAAAGCGACTGTTGTTGTTCACAAGTTAAAATGAGCTGCGGGACCCCATCCAACTACAGGCAGGGGTGGGCTGAGGAACACTTCAGCACCCAGGAGGAGCCCATTCTTCAATGCCTACTTCAGTTATGGCAAGGAAATGAGTTTCCTAGAAGGTAGAGCAAAGAGCTGTGGAGAATAGGGGACAAAGGGAGTACTACCGGGAAGTGACTCAGGTACTCTCCATCCAGAGGGTGGGGTCCCCCAAAAAGTCCAGCCCTCACTCTACCAAAATTGCTACTGCCACAGCCTGCACCATGTCTCCCTTTCTTCTCCTCCCTGAATGGGAATGTTTACCTTGGTTATTTCTTCTTTTATCATGTGTCTATCAAATACAATCTTTATCAGGCTATTATATCTGCCTACTCCATGTCTCTACCTAAACAGTTAATACCAGTGGGAATGACAATGAAAAATAAACAAATTTGATGATTGATCTAACTTTAAGTACGAGATTACAAATTTCAATGAGACTCAACAATGCCTGAAAACCATACTATTTTTTAGTATGCTCAATTTTGCACTTTCTGCAACTCATTCTTCCTCCATCACTTGAAATACTATCTTTCAGTCCTGCGAGCTGATGAGAAAATAAACACAAAAAGAAAGGAACTCCTTTTAGTTTTGTTGTTTCCTTTGCTGTGCAGAAGCTTTTTGTCTTGATCAAGTCCTGATAGTTCATTTTTGTTTTTGTTTCCCTTGCTTCCAGCAACATGTCTAGTAAGAAGTTGCTATGACTGAGGTCAAAGAGGTTTCTGCCTGTGTTTTCCTCTAGGATTTTGATGGTTTCCTGTCTCACATTTAGGTCTCTCACCCATTTTGAATTTATTTTTGTGTATGGTATAAAAAAGTGGTCCCGTTTCATTCTTCTGCATGTTGCTGTCCAGCTTTCCCAACACCATTTGTTAAAGAGACAATCTTTTCCCATTGGATATTATTTCCTGCTTTGTTGACAATTAGTTGACCATTTGGTTGTGGTTCCATTTCTGGGCTTTCTATTCTGTTCCATTGATAAGACACCACCTCACTTCTGTCAAAATGGCTAAAATTAACAACACAAGAAATGACAGGTGTTGGTGAGGATGTGGAGATAGGGGAACCCTCTTACACTATTGGTGGGAATGCAAACTGGTGCAGCCATTGTGGAGAACAGTATGGATGTTCCTCAAAAAGTCAAAAATAGGGCACCTGGGTGGCTCAGTTGGTTGAACGACTGCCTTCGGCTCAGGTCATGATCCCGGACTTCTAGGATCGAGTCCCGCATCGGGCTCCCAGCTCCTTGGGGAGTCTGCTTTTCCCTCTGACCTTCTCCTCTCTCATGCTCTCTCTCACTCATTCTCTCTCAAATAAATAAATAAAATCTTTTTTAAAAAAAGTTAAAAATAGAACTATCCTATGATTCAACAATTGCACTCCTAAGTATTTACCTAAAGGATACAAAAATGGAGATTTGAAGGGTTTGTGCACCCCAAAGTTAATAGCAGCAATATCAGCAATAACCAAAGTATGAAAAGAGCCCATGTATCCATTAACTGATGAAGGGATAAGGAAGATGTGGTATATGTATATGTGTACATACACACACACACACACACACACACACACAGGAATGTCACTCAGCTATCAAAAAGAATGAAATCTTGCAACAACATGGATGGAGCTAGAGTGTATTATGCTACGCAAAGTAAGTCAGTCAGAGGAAGACAAATGCCATATAATCTCACTCCTATGTAGAATTTAAGAGGGAAAACAGATGAACATATGGGAAGGGGAAAGAAAAATAGAGAGGGAAACAACTCATAAGAGACTTGTAATACTGGAGAACAAACTGAGGGTTAATGGAGAGAGGTGGGTTGGGGGGTGGGCTAGATGGGTGATGGCTATTAAAGAGGGCACTTGTGATGAGCACTAGATGTTGCATGTAAGTTATAAATCACTGAATTCTACTCCAGAAACCAGTATCACACTGTATGTTAACTAACTAGAATTTAAATTTCAAAAAAAAGGAACCATCTTCCCATCACAAAAACTAGCTGAAACATTATTTTTCTCACTCTTTTCTCCATTCTGTTATTACCTATGAATTGTTCTTATTTCTACCAAAAGCCTATATTACACTATGCACCTACCCCTTCAGTCCTGCATCAAAGAAATTCTTAGAAGCCTTGAAATATCCAAAATCCTCTAGTATTTCCCCTCTATACATTTTTCAATTACTGTTGATAGTAAACATTTGGGAGAGTTGTTTGCAATTTCTCTACTGCATTTCACACACTCTCCTCAATCCAGTCCACACAGGGCTTCATTTCTTGACTCTACAGAAACTACCCATGACAAGGTCTCTAAGGAGCATCATGATGAAATGTCCAGGGTTCACTCTCGCTTTTTCTTAGTTGAATTCTCAGATCACTCAACCCAGCGTACCATTACCTCTTCCTTACAACTTTTCCTCTTTTGGCCTCTGTCACATCACATCTCTCGGACTTGCTTCCACCTTATGGCACTGCTTCTAAGTTTCTTCTTGCTCAGTTCTGCTTCTCTGCTTCATCACTAGGTGCTGGAGAACCTCTGACCTCAGTCTTAGACCTCCTCTTGCCTGTTTCCATTCTCTTGCTAGACTATTTCATCCAATCCCATAACTTTAAATAATACTGATATGCTGTTAGCTCCCAAATCCATACTCTTAACCCAGACCCTTCCCATCATCTCCAGACCAATATGTTCAACTACCTACTTGATTTTTCTATGTATATTTCAAATAAGTATTGGAACCTTTAGGTCAACAAACTAAAACCTCCTTTTCTTTCGCCACAAAACCTGCTCTTCCTTGAGTTTTCCTAACTCAGTAAATAGTACCACCATCTAGGTATTTCTCTGGACAAAAATTAAGAGTATACCTTGTGTCTTTGCTTTTCCTTACTTGGGACATCCATTCATCAGCAAAATCTATTGGCCAGCTATGCACAGTAAACATATTTAAACACATCTATGTCTCCTTCCCTCTACCACTACCATTCTAATCCAAGCCACTATCATCATTTGCCCAGTCAACAGGAATAATTTTCTAACTGTGCCTAATTTTTTCTTTCATTGACATCCAATACACTTAGCATTTGATCTAAATGCCTTACTTTGGCTTGCATAGCCCTCCATAAAATTGTCCTACCTTTGCAGTCCTGTCCCTTTCCCTGTCACTGGACTCCACCTCCAACCTTTTTTTTTTTCCTTCTCTGATACACCAAGTTGGGTTCTTCCACAGGGCTTCTATACTCTCTGTTCCTTCATCAGGGAATGATTTCTCAGCTTCCTTCTCATCATTACCCAACTCTGAAATGTCAATTTCTCAGAGAAAACTTTTCTCAAGACCCTAACAGAGCCCTACCATGATTGTCTCTAACACATAAATGCATGGTGTTTGATCTATTTCTCTCACCATCTAAAATTATCTTTTCCATTTATTTCCTCATGTTTACTCATACTCTCTACATATGAGTGTCAGTTCCATGAGGTCAAAGACTTCAGTCTTCTTTACCAAATTTCTTCAGTGTCTATGTAGTTTGGATTTTATTTTCGGTGTATATTTCCTAATACTTCTATGGTTTTTAGACATTTGAAAATCTGTTCTGTCTCAGTCCTTAAATTTCTCACAATTACAAGCCTTTATCTATGTCACTGACTCTCTCCTAGACTCCCACATTGCTCGTCAGTCTTCTAGCTCTTCCTTTGCTATGTGCCTGCTCATCCCTGCATGAAAGTGTTTTTCATTGAGTATAACATAAAACTGTCACAAGAATTGTTCCTGTCATTTAAAACAAGTGAGCAAACTATGATCTGATTCCTAAGCATTTTAAAGCATTAGCCCCAATTTTCACTCATGCACCAAATGAGCAAAGAAAGTAAGAACGGAATCAGAGGAATGTGTTAATGTTAAAAACAGATTAGAAAGAAGCTCAGAGATGATGGAAAAATTATTTAAATGAGTTTGTTTTAATTCAGATATTGTGTTTTATTTATAGTGCTTCTCCTTCAATGTTTCTGTATTTCTACATCATTATTCCCTTTTAAACCCATAAAGCCAAGAATTTTTAAAAATGTTTTTAATTATTTTTCATGATTAAAATATGTAAGTATATGAAATGTGAAAGCACAAAAGCATATAAAGAAATTACTTAAACATGACTGTTTAAAAACTATTACATCCACACACACACACAAAATTATTACATCTACAAGATAGCTGCATGCACATCATGTACCTTTAATTTCCAAAAATACATATTTAACCAGGCCTGTGTTGACAGTAGAAAAATGTTTGAGTAGTGTAGTTAATCTTATTTTAAAGCCTAACTTTTTCTTCCATCTATACAGTAAACATGACAATATAGTAGGACCTGATGTAGTTCTACTATAAATATATCCTCATCTAAAAGTAACTTTAGGATACATGTTTTTAATTAAACTGGTCTCCCTGTTTTTTAGTCTGAAGCAAACCACTTCCATATTAGCCTTGTAAGCAATATAATGACTCCAAGACAACGGTTAGCTTCAGGAATATTAAGGGAGAAAAATTCATTAAATGCCCTATTTTTGCCAATACTTGTGCTTATTTCCTTATGAAGCATCTCTCTTTTTTAAACTTTTTTTGGTTCCTAGATCAAATCAAGGACATCTTGGTCCAGAGCAGCAGGTCACAGCTGTGTTTATAGGTGTTGTTGACAAGAGGAAGCATACCCCATGCACTGGGGCAGAAGCAGAGTTGTTATATAGAAAAAGCAGGACATGGGATGAACTTCAGTATTAAGGAATTTCATTTAACCATTTGCTACTTCAGTTTTTCTCTTTTTTGAGATAATGGGAGTAGCCTTACCATACTAAAGGCAATTACTTAGAAAGCATTTTTCCAATAGCTTTTATTTTTAATTTGAGTTCCTGTAAATGTTTTATATAATTAATTACACCAGATAGATATATAGAAATGAAGTTACAAGTAAGACTACCACATTTTTCCCCAAGGGATTAGTGACAATTTTCCTAGATTTAAGAAAGAACAATAAATTAAATGTGTTATGCCCGAGTAATGGGTCCGTGATTAAAGGAGCAAGACTGATACAAAGCGACGGTCAAGCAAAGCTTTATTTAGCACCAAGCATCAAGAATCAAACTGGCCAGCCAGGGCCACACCTCTTACAGAGAGGGCGACCCCACTCTCCTTTAGGGACTAGCTTTTAAGGGCAAAGGCCATGAGGTTGGGCCTGGCCACGCACAGGTGGCCAATGAGATTGTAACACACAGAGAAAAATGCACAGTGTTGCTAGGTGACCAATTGAATTACAATTTCACCTTGGTTACGATTGATGCCCAAAAGGCTCCCAAAGGGCGGGGCCCATACTCCTTGGTAGCTAGGAGACGGTATGCAACCCCCACTGATCGGATGTCTCCACCTAGCCTGACCCATCCTTGTATCTGTGCTTTGTTACCTGAGGCTGGTTTCCAGCGCTTGTTTTTAAGTAAGTCCCCTGAGGGAAGGGGAGCAGGGACAGTTTAAGGGTTAAACAACAAGATTATTGTTTAACCTCAATGGAAGCCTCTGGCTAAAATATAAAAATATAAAATAGGTCCTTAAAAAACGTATACAAAAATTGGAAAAAGGAAGGGGTTCCTGAGTGGCTTAGTCAGTTAAGCTTCTGCCTTTGGCCCAGGTCGTGATCCCAGAGTCCCAGATTGAGCGGCATCAGGCTTCCTGCCCAGCAGGGAGTCTGCTTCTCCCTCTGACCCTCTCCCCTCCCATGCTCTCTCTCTCTCTCTCTGAAATTACTTAATTAATTAGTTAGTTAATTTTAAAAATTGGAAAAAGGAATATCAAGCTTATACCTGGAATTAAAAATGGGAGTCAAAATGACAGAATTTTGAACACAGTTGTTCAACTCCAAATCGAGGTTGAGAAGTGAGCAAGAGCAGACTGTGATTAATAGAAACGAAAGTGGGATTTAAAAATGCTCTTTAAAGAAAGTTCCATGTTATTTTGATACACAGTTGATGAAGAATGTAAACTGATACATTTTTTGGAGGATAATTTGGCAATAGGTATCTAAAGATACAAAACTGGAGATTTTTCTGCTTTGCAAAAGGAAAACTATCTAAAATATTTTCATAAAGTAATTTTCTCCCTAATACAATATTTCCATCTTGGAAATGACACACATAAGAGCAGTGGTGATTCATCTACTAGATTAAAAATGTCACCAAACTGCCTAACTGCCCGAAAGGGATGTAGAGAAAAATAAACATTCCCTTAAAATTTTCCCCTTTTACTACAATGCACCTTTCCTAAAAAAAAAAAAAAAAAAAAAACCTGTAGGAAACCAACATCTTTGTCTTTGTACTTTGTCTTTGTACTTTGTACTTTGTCTTTCACAGACAAAAAAAGAGTTAAATGAGGGACTGGCTTGCCACAGGGGACTGGGAAGAATGAATAAAAGGACATGGCACCCTCTTTCTTCCTTATTAACTTTTTTTCCTTTTAACTACATTGTCCTCCAGCTTCCTCTGAATTGGCTGGCCCAAATCTAAATTGGACTGAACTGTTATGGTACAAATATATGCTTCGTTGATAGTCCAGATAAATGACAAATCTCATGTTTTTTTCTGCTCTGTCCACAGAAAAATACTAAACCACTGCATTCATCACTATCTCTTTAAAAGAAAAAAAAAAAAAAGAAAGAAAAAAAGAAATGACATGATAAAACCCAAAAAGGAATAAATTCCTAAATGCCGATGCCACATTTTCTGAATTTGTTACTTACCTTGCACTTTGTTGACTAATTAAGCTAATATTGGAAAATAATTTTTAAATCTGTGAGCGGAGTGGACATTCTAATAGGAAATCTCTTTCTAGGTTAGATTTACCTATTAAGTCAAAAGAAGTACTGAGTAATTATAGGCACCTGTGGGAGGTGGGCAGGCCCCTTTTTCCATTTAACAACAAAATAGAATAGGATACATATTCTATTTAGGTAGTTCGTTAAATCCCACAGAGTAAGACAGGACACATAAAGGAGTTTTTTAATGACAAACTCACCAATCAGATAAGAAAAGCTGTATCTCCAGAAAGCAATCACAGAAGTAGAAAAGCCAGTAGTGTTCTCTTCTCATGGAAATTAGAGGAATGAGAAATGTATGTTCTGCCCAGCTATCCCCAGTTTTTTTTTTTTTTTTTTTTTTTTTTTGGTTTCTTAACCCTCTGGCCTTAAACAATAAGTCAGTCAGAGCTAGGACTATCCTCTTCAGGAAAGCAAGGCATCAGCACGTGGAAAGTCTTCCTCCTACCTTCCTTGAATTAAGTCATGATCCTTTGTGGTTCCTCTTGGGAACACTAGTATGGAACATAGATTTTGCTTCTAGAAGTCCCTAAAGTACCTCAGAACAGTATATTAATAAAAATAATGTCAAATCCACTCTGTAACCAAAACTCTACATTCAATTCCCACACTTTTTCCTATTCAAAACATTTCTAACCAAGTTGCCCACCACAGACTGTCTGAGCTTCTATAAAAAGGAAATGGGAGACTCTATAATACTATTTTCATAAGGATATGAATAACAAAACTTCAGTGGTAAATTGCCAGTAATAAAAAGGTATGTCAAATGTGTGTACCAATATTCTCCTCCCATTGTCAAATTCCCAGAATTCAGGGAGAACCTTAATTTTGAATTTTTAATTCCTCAAAATTAAAGTCTAAAGAAATCAAATTGCTTGTTGTTCACATTCCTCAAATCAACATTCCTTCTACTCTCCTCCTACTTTTCTTTCTGGTTTCCATATTTCAGTGATTACTGCTACCCACACTCTGGTCTCTCATGCTAGAAAGCTGGGAGTGAACTACACGTCCCACAGATGTGTGATTGCCAACTCCTAGCAATGTTGTCTCCTCAATCACTCTTACATGTATCCAGCTCTCCTGCTTCAACCGACATTCACTCAGGGCCAACGATTGTTATCCTTCAGCTAGATTACTGTGCAACTTGTTAATGGGTCTCTTGCCACTAGTCAAACTTCTCATCCTCCCCTCATTGTCCACACTACACAGAAATCAAACCTAATTCAACCACATCTGCTGACATAGAAGGTTAAGGAAACCAGGAAGTCACATTTATATAAAAGATAAAAGGTATCACCCCATCTGTAAGTAATAAGAAAGGAACAATCAGTACATACGCATGTGTGCATATAAAGTGAATTTCACAGGTACTTGGATACACCAAATATTTATGGTGATTACCTTTGGGGGAAGAAAAAGCAGGACTGGGTGACTATGAAGATGGAATGTTATATTTTATTCCATATAATTCTGTATTATTTAATTATTCTAGTAACAGAATATAATTGTATTATTATTTAAAAAAGCTGAAGTCTGGACATGTGGAAAGCAATAGCAGCATAATAAAAAGATAGCATGTATGAGAAACTACACAAAACCCTGGTTGCAAACTACGTAGTGGGCTTTCTACTGCTCTGGGTGTGAGGTGGTACACTTCTTGGTAGGAAGGCAACAATGGTTTAGGAAAAGTGGTATCAGAGAAGAAGGAGAGTAGTCAAAACACCTTTGAAATGGAGAAACATTCTCGGATAAAAGAGAATTAAATATCAAAGTTAATTTTAAGGTTTCCATCTTGACAGCAGTGATGATTTATAACTGATATAAATGGTCTATATATGAAGGTAACATACTTCTCCTGGTGATATTTTTATTTCCATGTTGACGGGCTCCATTTGGAATGATAAGACAATCAGGTAGAGCTGTTCGTATATATAACCAGAGCTGCAGCCTTAACAACAAAAGTTAAGATGAGAGATTTTCTGGTTTCACTGCTGCGAGTATAACATAACAGTTGAATCCATGAGTCTGTGTGGGGATGGAACAGAACCAGAGAGGACCAGAAGGCTGAACACAAACCTTAATGAGTCATGAAAGAACTAGAAGCTAACTATGAGAATAAAAAGTGTAGAATGCACAAAGCAAAGCTGAGAGATGAACAAATTCAGATTTTAAAGTGATATCTAGGATGAGTGTGTTTGAAAAAAGTCCTTTGAATTTGATAAAAAAAGAGTTATTAATAAAAGTTTCTGTAAATATAACTTTCCCCTTTAGGAAAAAAGGTATATATTAAAATAGGCAAAACTGTATGAGTAAATGTACTATACCATAGTAAACATATTCTGTGAGAAGCTAATATGGGCAAATGATATGAACATGATAAACAGAAAGTAAGCCACAAATAGCTATCAACTATATGAAGAGATCCTTAAGCTCATTTGTAATCAGAGAAATGCAAATTAAAGTAAAATAATTTACCACTTTACAACCATCTGATTGGCAGAAACTAGAAACTTGAATAGTGGTAATTATTAGTGGGGATGTGGAGAAACCAGACAAGCTTAATCTTACTCAAGAGCACTCTAGCAATATTTATTCAGATTAAAACTGCTTACACCCTATGTCCCAGGATTCCCCTTCCTGGTTCTATAGCCCAAAAACATTCTCACAGAGGACTAAGAAGGGGCATCTCTGATGATTGTATTAATCAGGGGAGATCAGATTATGCAGTGGTAACCTCCAAACCCCTTCCTTGCAATAACGTAGGTTTGGTTTTTATTCACACTACAAGTCCATTACAGTTTGGCAGACCAACCCTGCTCATTGGATTCACTCAGTCTGAGGGTGTAGTCCCCCACCTTGAACATCGTCAGCCATTGTGAAGAGGGAAAGATGAACTCTGGAGGGTTTCAAATTGGCAATTCCATGCTCTAGGCCAAAAGTGACACATGTCACATCTGCCCACACATATTGGTCAGAATTATATATAAGAAGAGGTTAGACAGTACAAACCTCCTGATTTGTAGTCACATACTGTGACAATCAGAAATATCTGTGAACAATGCCAATGTCTTTCAAAAAAAAAAAAAATGCATCACTGTAGTAGCAGATACGTAGTCAATTAAGGTGTCCACACCCAAAGGTATTTCAGTGAAGTAAATTATTGTGGGTTTTCTGTGAGGCACTATGCTGCAATTAGAAGCAAAGAACAAGAATGTATGCAAAAAAGTAGATTAAAAAAATAATTGCTGAGTGGAAAAAGGAATAAGATAACAAGGTTTTTAACGTAGTAACATTTATGTAAATGAAACATATCTACTTATACCAGACAACCAGGGTATATACCAATTTGAGGATCCATATTGAACACATTTAAGCTGGTTGACTATGAAGTAGAAGAAAGAAACTGAGAGTAAGAAAAGGGGGCAGAAAGTTACATGTTAAATAAATCAAGCAAAAGCGCATCCCATACTGACTATCGATGACGGGCGCCGTGATTGGAGGAATAGGATTATTTTGGTGCCTCCCGTGAATTTATATACAAGGAGTAAACAGCTTATATATGATAAAGGTCATGATAAAACCAGGCAGTGTATCTAAAAGAACCTGGGCAAATTCAGAACTCAGTGGGGAAGTTGAAACTCACTCAACAAAGTGCCAACTGCCCACTGGAGCGAGGCAACATTTTGAGAATTACAGGGAAAATGCGGAATGTTGTAGAAGTAGAGGCAACTGTGGTTGTGGTAGGATGGATCCATCAAGTATTGTCATTTGATGAGAGAAAGAAAAAAGATGGAGTTGAAAAAGGGGCAAATCAGAGTTTGAGGAAATATATGCCCTTTGCCACCCTTTGTGGAGACCTCTTGGAATTACAAACAAAAGGGAAGAAAATCTTAAGAATGAGAGGTCAGGATAAGGCAAATTATTATTCGTGATGGCTGTTTAGAAATTTTAAATCAAGGAAGGATATATCGAAGTGATGCTCTTAGTTTTTAAAGAAACTACACTGGCTAATGTAGACAGATGTGAAGGCTCAACACACATCATGCATGTTCCCTGCCTCTTGGCATCAAAGGCAGTCTCTCCTCAGTACTGTGGTCATAACTTCTACCATCAGACTCTATTTTTGTTCACTGCTGGGCTTCTTTCCCTTCTTGGACCCATGTTGTTTCTTCTCAAAATAAAGTCACCCTGTCTATAATTTGACTCATGTCACCACGGCCAATCAACTTCTCCCACTTCACAGAAATGAATAATTATGTGGTGTTTGTGATGACTTTCGGGCTGACCTGAGACGAGAAATGCCCATCTTGTGAGCACTTGATGCCCACCTATCCCCCTTCCGTACCCCACTACCCATTCCGTACTCACAAACAGTACCCACGCAAAAACTGCCGAGGGGTCGTGTTTCTCCTCTTCGTCTTGTTGCATGTCCAGATCGGAAGCTGTGGTGACATGGATATTGGTCAGAAATCCATAACCGCATCTTTAGAGAACATGCTGGTAAAGATCGTGCTTTATGTCACCTCACTTTTATGTAATAGCAGGCCATTTTCTAAAAAGTGCTTTTGCATTTACATAGAGGATCTTCCTGAATTTCCTAGTGAAATGAAAGAAAGCACAAATTGGTGAGTAGACAAAATTGTGGCATTGAAACAGCTGGAAGTGATTCTTGTGGTTAGTCAAAAGTTTCACAGCTCTCTTTTGGGAAAAACATGACCTCTATTTTATAGATCCAGAACTTGATGCCACACTGGAAATAAATTCAGATAAAGGAGAGAAATAGAAATGTGAGGAGGAAGGGCAAAAGGACAAGAGTTAAAATCATGGGCTTCTTGTAAAACAGCTTATTATTTATTTGAATTTTTAATAATTCCCCATTGTGCGAAGGGTTCAAAATAAAACTTAGGAGCATTAATTCTAATATTCATATGACCTTAATGATAATTTATTAACACTTGCTCCTATGAAGAACTCAAAATAGTACTGACATCAGAAAATATGTTATTAGCTAGAGATGCATACGGCTTATAGAGATTATAACAAACAAACATTGATTTTTGCTGAGGTGAAGATCAAGGTAAAAATCAATCGATATTTTTCCATTTCAACGAAATCTTAAAATTACCAGCATCAAAATCCAATGAGTCTGATTCCTTACTCTTTCGACTGTAGAGCTTATGGGAAAGTGCAAGATCCCCTGGAGAAGTGAGAAAACTGTTTCTCTGGAACCTTCTTGTGTATGTCTTTCACCATCTTCCTGTCTCCAAATTTAAGTCTTGTCCAGATTCTTTGGCAAGAGTTAAATAACAAGACACCAAGGGAGGAATGCCTTTTTCTTTAAATATTCCCTGCTATGAACTAGGAATAATTACCTACCTCTTCAATAATTTTTTAAAGGAAAGAATGAAAAAAGAAAGCAAAAGGGAAACAGAGTACTATCAAATGAACAGTAGAGAGTATGTCAGTTGTATTTGCATATACTGCATTCAAACCCTAGAGAATATTTAACAAATCTTTCATATACCCTGTTGTCTCAAAAATTTTTAAGAATAAACTATACACAAGTTGATGAATGGCATTTCACTATCATTATGACAATAACATTTAATTTTCGAAACTGTAATTTTTTTAAGATTTTATGAGATACAGAGTGTGCATGCAAGACTGTAAGCTGGGGGAGGGGTAGAGGGAGAGGGAGAAGCACACTCCCCCCCAATCCCCCCCCACCCCGCCCCCGTGAGCAGGAAGCCCAACCCAGGCCTTGATGCCAGGACCCTGGGATCATGACCTGAGCCAAAGGCCGGCACTTAACCCACTGAGCCAGCCAGGCACCCCGAAACTTTAACTTGTTACTTTTATTTTTACATATATCTTTGAAATATAGACTATTTCCTGTACATTAGATGACCTTAATAATCAAAAACAATATTTACCCATTCTTCAACTTTCACCCTTAATATTTACGTACATCTATAAAATCACTCAAATTTCCTCAAAAAACCTGTCAAATTAGAAAATAGGCAATATGCACACACATACACACTCTCTGCCCAGAAAATGGACATTCTAATGAAAAGACTACAATGCCCAGCCCTGTGAAATGCCTTTTTCCTTCCTTGCCCTCCCCTTCTCACCCCATTTGAAAGGCAAGCTCAAACAATTGACTGTGAAAAGCATATGCTGTGAGCAGGTGGTACCTGCTTTATGAACATAAGCGATGAATCAAATCACAAAATACTAGAGCTGGAAGTTTCATTACATGCCAGTCCCACCTGCTCATTTTATAGATAAGGAAATTATTCAAAAGATTGCTACAATAGAGAAGACGGCAGCGCTGGGAATAGAAAGGAGGTCTCTGGTATGCAGCTTGTGAAAATAAGGTCTCCAGCTTAGAGTTTGCATACTTTTCCAAACATGAAATTGAATTTTGAGACGGCTCTATGTTTCTATTAAGGGGAGGCTTGAGAAAGTGAAGAAATTTTAAGGAGAAAGAAAAAAGAAATGGGAAACGGTTGCTAAGTTCTGACTGGAGTTAAACTTTCCAGAACAGAAAAGCTTGTTCACAGTTTACTACAAATAGGTACAATTGCTCTCTCCCTGTCTCTGTCTTTTCTCCAGATTATTACTGAAGAGTCCTTATTCTGAAACATACCTTCCCTTTACTCTCTTTCTTTTTATTTTCCCTGACTTGGCCCAAGAGTTGGAAGTGGCTGCTAAGACTGAGCTACCATTAACCCCTGGCAGCCTTGCTAATAAGTAAGATGCTGGAAATTCCCTTCTCAGTATTTACTTTGGCTCGAGGAAGCTGTAACACTGAACTCCTGAGAAAGAAACGAGTTCAAACCACACCTATTAAGCAACAATGCCCTAAATCAAACATTAAATTAACTTGTACATGTCTTTACTAGCAGCACAAGTGGCAACACCAGGTGCTGGTTCAGAAGAGTTAGTCTTAACTTTCCACTGAGAAAGTTCTGCACTTTGAAATACGGCACATATCCCCTCCTTCAGATGGCTAATTTTGCTACGTTCTCTTCTCACTTCTACCCAGTTGCATTCTAAAGAAGTCACTGGATACGTGAAACAGTCATTCATTTTAAGGCGCCATTTAGTTTATGTGTTTTCTATGTGCCATCCACCTCCTAGATATCTAATTATTATTAACAACCACTGTTCCCATTTTATAGCAGATGGAATCAAGATAGGGTAGCTTTAAGATGCTTGTGTAAAGTGACGTCACTGCTAAATGCACTTGCTGAAATCTGGAGCTAAGTTCCATCAACAGTATCTCAGTGTTGATGCCTTTCTCGCTGTGTTTTCCAACCCAGGCTCTGCCCTGACCTTCCCACGCACTCACTGCTCCCTTGACATCATTTTTTGGACATCTGATGGGAATCTCAAGCTTAATATATCTACACAAATGAGGCTCATAATACCACACTCATTCTCCGCCCCTTATTTCTACTTTGTTAGTAAACTGTACCACCATCTCCTTAGCTACTCAAACTAGAAACTTGGAGATCTACCTATGAATCTTCCCTTTCCTTGAGTCCCCTCATGAGCACCCAATTAGCTAGGAAATTTGGTTGGTTTTACCTCCGCAATTTATATATATCTCCTATCTAATTCTCTCCATTTCCACATTTCTCCCTAGTTACCAAGATGCCTGGTACCTGTTCAGAATTACTGCATCCTAACTAGTCTGCCAGCTTTTACTTTATCCATAAATAAGCAATTTTTACCAAACAGTTAAAAAATACAAATTAATTAATATCACTTTTTGGCCTAAAGTGTTTTTTCTGTTCTTCTTAAAAATCCAGATTCTTTCATTTGCTTTTAAGTCTGCATGATCTAGTTCCTGCCTTCACCACAAACACCTTTTCTTTTACTGTGGTGTGTTTATGTGTATTTTAATACCTAAAATCCTTTTTCACCTCTGGGTCTGCACATACCTCTTTCAGGGATCTCCCCACAGCCATTGATGGCCCCAATTAGTCTCATTTCTCAAGACTGAGTACCAAAACCATCTTCTCAAAGATATCTTCTCTGAATAGCCTACATAAAGAAGCACATATTGTTGTACTTTATCAAAATTACCTTGTCTTAGCTCCGCAACTTTACCACCATCTGTCATGATTATTTATTACATGTTTGCTATTTCCCCCCACTGAAACATAAATTTCATATAGCCAGAAATTCTTCAGTAATGCTTAGCATAATAGCTGGAACATATTTGTGAGATTTCTTTAAGAATACAAAATTATGGATATAAAATTAAATACCTATTAAGAATGAGAAAAAATATATAAAATCAGAAACTTTACTGTGAATGTCACAAAATTAGGGAAGTAAAATAATGTTATTTAGTTAACTGGCTGGTGGCTCTATGTTTTTGTATCATCATCATTGTGGATACGTCCACCAGGATAGAAAGGATATTTCTGAAAGTCATTCCACACCGGGCTATCTACCTAATAACTCCAAAATTGACTGCAAACCACATAAATACATTCCATTTAACATAAATTCAATGTATCCTCAACTCGATTTCCTCTCACCAGATTTAAAAACTGGCAATGACCACTAGAATGCCATCTGATTACAGAGGAAGTCAAACAGAGGGGAATTTAGAGGGCAAAGAAACTGTAACCTTAATGAACTACAGTTAAAATACCCCATTTCTGCACATTTTACAGGCATACCATCACGTGACCATATTGGTAAGGTCTTTTGCAGTAGCATGAAAGACATACATGCAAGTGGTGGGTGCTCAAACTTAACCTTTATTGGTTTCACAGTAATCTGCCTTGGATTTGTCCATAGTCTCACAATTAGTGGCAGGACCGGGACTAAAACTATATCTTACTGATATTCATTCCCCTGTGCACACAAAATTCCTAGCAATAAAGTAAAAAAGTAGTGGAACAGGTGTGTTTGTGTACATGTGTGTTTCACTATATAATGAAGGATCTATTGACAGAACTTAACTAATGGTTTTCAATCCCTCCAAAATGTGGAAGTTAGCTAACATGTACAAAGGTAGTTTGTATTCATTTTTTTAAAAAGTGCTCTATGGGCTATGAGTAAATAAAGCTATAATTGGATATTAGGAATATTAAGAAAGTAGGTTGGAACTTGTTTTTTGTAAATTAATTTGGCAGGGATGTGCTCCTTGGGAAACCAGGCATGGTTTGGAACAGTGCTGAGGCTATGAATCACAGTCTCTTTGTTGACAAAATATCCAAAACGTGGAATCAATTCGTTAACAAAGTCATGTACAGACAAGTATTGATGTTCCCGTCCTCTCTATCTGCCCCCCCCCAAACACTTTCACTCTTGCCATCTTAAATGAAAGAATATCTCATTATGGACAATTGGTTATGTGGCAAAGATATGCATCCATAAACAGAGGCTAGAGAAGAACCAGGGGACGTAGGTTAGATCCTGACATAGAGGTAAGAATAGGCGACCAGGGAGAAGAATGAGCCCTTCCGCCATATTTAATGGTCTGGAAAGGCTAAGGCAGAATCTTCTGTGTTCTGAGGAACAGGGATGGAAAGAACAGGATTAACACGGATAATCCTCTAACACAAAACCTTCCACCTAAAATCATATAAGCACACAAACAGAGGCTCTCTTTCTGGACTGGACAGGGAGAATTCTAGAAATGGAAACTAGCGAATGTGCTCCAAAATTGTGATAGTATCTGAAAGAATATAGGCTCGCAGCATCACCACTTTTAGGAATTTTATTATAAATGAAGATATGATTTTCTATCATTTCTGGAAATTGTAATATTGTTATAATCAGTTTCATTCTGAGTTTTTATAATGTGAAATTGATATCTGAAAACCACTCAACTGGAACAGCAGGAGGGTGACTTGGATATCTGAGTTTTATTAGGGATAGAAATTCTACCTTTATTTTAAAGGATAATCAGAGTATATTGATTGTTCTAATTTTCCATTTATTCTTTCTTGACAATATTCAGAGAAGTATTTTTTTGTTATACCACTACAAACCTGCAATCAATTCTTGGCAAATCCAAAAAGCTCTGATTAAGAGTTTGGTGTATTTCCAATGTCTTAAATGATGTTTCTTTTTCTTTATGTTACCTGCACCTAGTTTTTCAGTCAAAAGTTACAATACAAATAAATTATCTTAGTGATTGTTAGATTCCCATGCCTTAAAAGAGATGAATCTGTAGATTTTATCTTTTAAAATTTGTTACCCCCCCCCCAAAAAAATAAATAAATAAATAAATAAAATTTGTTATCCAACAAAATAGATTATGTTGATTTGTTTCCATAGGAATTGTAATATCATTTGTATTACTAACTTCCATATTGCTTATTTTAAAATTATGTACAATGAAATTGGTATATAATTTATAGTTAAATATTAACTATAATGAAGATGTTATTGTTTTGCCTAGTATTTCATATCAATAAGTTAAATCGGAATTGGATCTTTGTTACTTATTCTCTGGAAATTTTAAAAAAGAAAGGAAAGATGGGTGCCTGGGTGGCTCAGTGGGTTGGGCCTCTGCCTTCGGCTCAGGTCATGATCTCAGGGTCCTGGGATCGAGTTCCGCATCGGGCTCTCTGCTCGGCGGGGAGCCTGTTCCTCCCCTCTCTCTCTGCCTGCCTCTCTGCCTACTTGTGATCTCTCTCTATCAAATAAATAAATAAAATCTTTTAAATTAAAAAAAAAAAGAAAAAAAGGAAAGAGAGGTAAATTTAAATTCAACCTGTAGGCAACAGACTTTATTGCAGGTAGAAAAGAAATCATTGGTTTGACTTTCAGTCATATGTGGGCACTCTTTGATAGGCAAGAGGATTTTGTTTTGTTTTATTTAAGATTCATTTACTTATTTGAGGAAGAGAGAGCACACCGAGCAAGGGAGAAAAGCAGAGGGAGAGAGAGAGAAGCAGACTCCCCTGAGCAGGGAGCCCAATGTGGGGCTCAATCCCAGGACCCTGAGATCAGGATCTGAGCCAAAGTCAGACATTTAACCAACTAAGCCACTGAGGCATCCCAGCAAGAGGGTTTAGACATGTACTCCACATTTTCTTATTTGCTTTTAGTGCATTTTGACCAACTGACATTTAGATGACCAGATTATTTCTTTTCAGACTTTCTAAGTACACAAAGGAGGAGGTGATAAGGGTATGAATCATAACAGTGTCAAAAGTAGGCAAGTGCTAGGGCACCTGGGTGGCTGAGTTGGTTAAGTGTCCAATTCTCGATTTCAGTTCAGGTCATGATCTTGGGGTCCTGAGATCGAGCCCCCATCAGCCTGCACTCTCAGTGTGGAGTCTGCTTAAGCTTCTCCACCTCCCTCTCCTCCCCCTGACCCCCTCATATGTGCTTTCTCTCTTAAAAAAAAAAAAAATGTAGACAAGTGCTTAAAACGTCAACTATGAGTGGTTGGATTCAAGGGCCAAAGTATACAAGCATTAAGTAAGTCCTTGCCAAACAACCTGGTCACGATTTGCCAGCAAAGACAAGTGAGCAAGAAAATATCAAAGTTGCCACATTTTGTATTCTTGGTATGGATTCCTAGTTAGCTATGTCCTGGAATAAAAAATAAAGAAATAAAGATGATCTAGTCATACCTGAAATGAAATGTGGCCAAAACAATCAAAGTGAGCAATAATTTATACAAGTGGTACCACTTACTTCTCCCTGACTGGCTATTATTTCATTAACCCTGTTGAGATGTAAAAAGATCAGAGGCTAGAAGACTTTTCCTAATTCTACTTAATGAGGATGACTTTCATCACAGGGACCTAAATGCTGTGTGTAAAAAGGCAGACATGAGGAGAAAGAAGTTCTGTGATTATGTTTCCTGTGCAGTCTGAGTTTATGAGCATGTCAAAATGGCTAAAATTACATGAGATATTGATGGGATGGATACAAAACTTGGGTCAGATTTATGAAATGAGAGATAAAGAAAGTTTTTGGATTGTTAGCTAATAGATTCATAATTAAGATTCAGGAAAAAAACACATCTATATAAAGATCATTTTCACCATTTAGGCAAAAGACATTTTGATGGTTGATAAGGAGTTAGGATAATGAGGTCCTGGGAAACTGTCCAAGGACAGTTTGAGACTTCAAAGGATGAAATAATATTATAATCTATGACAAACTATAGAAAAGTACAGTCCAGTGATCTGGAAAGGCAGGAGCGTCAATTGAGATTCTAATTCTGGAATAGTAACAGTTATAAACTATATCCAGACTGCAGAGGGTACACTGGATATACTGGTATGGGTGTTCAGGTACGGGTAGTTCCTATTCACTGGTTTTTATTGTTTGTAAAGAATTTTGGCCTTTTGGGGGTTAAGTTAGTTTCATAATCTATTTTACAACCCCTAAAATTAAAAATAATTTTCTTTGTCTCATCCCTTGCTTTTTTCCAACCTCTAATAATTTGATTAATTGACTATTTGACCATTATGGAGAAATCCTAGCCAGTATTTACAATGATATTATTCTCCATACTTCCTGTGGTTTTATGTTATTTGAACAAATTCATAATTTCTCATGTTATCAGTCCCACACAACTCTCTTAAAAATTTAAGTAAAGCTCCATGATTATTGTTTTGAGATTTGAATTAAAGCTATAATTTTTTGGCAATTATGTTTTTTTTGTTTTCATCTTGTAAAAATGTGTCAGCCTCTGTTGAATAGAAGTAGTTTGTAATGCTTGCATCCTCTAGTCTTCTATTTTTATTCATGTTTCCTGCCTCTAATTTCTTTGATTTATAAAAGCAATGATTATCAAACCCAGAAGAGAATAATTCTGTTAAGTCTCAAAAAACTGTTCACTGTCCCCCAAATATCCTGGTAAATCTGAACCATCAATCATTCCTTGATTCTAAGATCACTTGCTTAAAATAAAGATCTCAGAGCCCAACGCAGATCAATTCCCCATGTAATTCTCAGGATGAGCCAAATTTGGGAAACATTACTTCCTATGTCAATGTCTTACTCTGCACACAGAGACAAAATAAATTAGGAGGATACCTTTTACATACACAGAGAGTCTTTGCAGAATCTGTTTCATCAATGATGGCATTTGGGGACTTGATTTATCTAGAAAATTTACTTCAGTGGTAGACCTCATTGAGAATTAGTTTCAACAGAATCTATGATATTACTCTACTATCCACTGGGAACACTTTAATTTAAATCTTTAGTAGCTAGAAGTCTCTAGTATGGTAAGTGATTACAGCTGTGAATTATGGTTACAACAGCTTAGGACTGAGACAAGCACTGCATGACAATGTACAGGAAAAAACTTGACAACTTTCATTTAAAAAGATTAATTAGAAAGTGTTGCTGAAAACTCTTCTGGTGTCTTTTGGCTTAAGTTAGATTAAGAGAATTAGAAGTGGCAAATATATTTTTGAACTTGAGCGGTTTAAGGTGAAAGAATAAGACATGGCAGCCTAATTTGTCTGTATCTCAAGGTTTAGGAGAAAAAATGTTTCTTCTGAAATTAAAGCATGTATTATGGGTCGCTTCTTGAGTTGGAGTCAGATTATATCACTGCTCTTGTCTACTCACACCTGTAAAATAATCTTAGGACAATACATGTTTGAAATGTCCAAGATTTTTTGAGCCAGATCAGAATTTGGCAAGTTGCAGACACTGATAAATTCCCCAAAATCCATATTCCTATTACTAGTTTTACTTTCTCTAGCACTTGCCTACACTTTATCATAAACAATCCTCCAACCCCAACCACCTAAACCACCATATTTGCAATTGCGCAAACAAGCAGTGGTATTTCCCATGGCCGTATACCAATTGCTCTAGTGGCCAAGGTCACAGCTGATTTAAGCAACTGGGGCCACCTTTCTTTCTCGTTTAAACCAAAACTTCACTGCAGCAGACAGTAGGGAGGTTAAAAGACTTGATGGAGGACAGTTATACTGGACAATCAAATCAATAGAAGATAAGACTCCTAGCTCAGCCACCTATATACCAGGTGACACTCCACTAGGGTGTAGTGTCCTTCTATAAGCTCACGGCATCCTCAGGATATCATGTCACCAGATACAATATAATGCACATACCTCCATCCCCTCTATACAAGGTGGAAGCCACCCAGACTGCTTATAATGTCAGCAAGATTCCCCTTTCTCCTCATGATCTTTTTCCACAAATTTCTTCTGAAAACATCACATGCTGAAAGAAAATACTTTCCCAGTCACAAATCAATGAGCTCACCTTTCAGGGAGCTGTCATAATAGGGACTTTATGGCTGCTTGGAACAAACCAAAAGATGACTCACCGTGGTCAATCCTGTAGGGCTGTGAATGAAAATTAGAATAGGAGCTCACCAATAGTTACCTAGTTCCAACTGAAAGAGACTACTTGCTGCTCCCTCTGCTGTCATTTGGTTCTGCCCTATAGATTTAAATTGACTTGGCACACCCTTGAGAAAGGGGTTTCTTACCATTTTATAATCATGATCCCAATTCAGAAACAGCTAAAAAGTATACACCTTCTCTCCAGAAAGATGCATAGATGGACATCGATGCATAGATGGACATGCATAGATGAGCAAAAGTTGTCTGCAACATTTATAGGCTACACCCCTACGGTTCGCCATGCCCAGAAATGGGACCGCTGAGGGTCATGAACTTCTAGTAAAACAATTTAACTGCAGCGAAACTGGGGGACTGTCCCCTTAAGTTGTGATTGCAATGTGAAGACTCATTCTTTTTTGATAACCATGACTTCTTTTGCGATATGGTCACCGATCACTGGTGACTCTAGTGAAAACTTTTCCATATAGTTGTTTCTGCACTTTCTCAGGAATATTTACCTTAAACTAATCACTCTCTCTCTCTATATATATATATATATAACAATCTTTATTTCTACCTTACGATCTATATGAAGTGAAAGAATACTATATTTAAAAAGAAAATTACTTACTTAGCATTGGGTGTGAAATGGCAAAACAATTAAATCCCTAAGTAGCTGTACTCAGAGAGGATAATTATAATGCTTTAAAAATAGTTGTCAAGGAGCATATGGGTTTGCCCAACTAGATATCAATTTTAAGCTCTAACTCAAAATGAAGGACCCTTTTTTCTCTTAAAAAAAATCTTAAGTAAAATACATGTTCAATTACGGAACGTGGAGAACGTTGATAACAAATTCGAAATAGGACAGGGAAAGCTCAGATTAAATCATTCCATAAGTGAAAAAAATATTTGTTGAGCACTGAAGCCATATACATACAAGAGCATTCAGTACCATACAAAAAGAAAAATAGCCACAAAGTTGGCTAATGTGCTCCTGTTACGTATTTTCAAGGAAACCTATACTTGGTCTGTAATAATATTTATTAACCTTTACTGATTATGTTGTTTAATTGTCTGATCTGCCCGCTACACCAGTTTCGTGGAGGTAAGGATTACATATATCAAAGTTCTGTCTTACTCTGTTTATAGTACTTATTAGTAATTGCATACTTTCATTTGTAATAAAAGAAATAGAATCCTAAGTATGTACTAAGTTCTATACTGAGTACATTCTCATCTATATTCCCTTTCATTGCAATTCCCATAAGAATGTTTTATAATTTGAATATAGTATTGTATAGAGAACCTATACATTAATAAATATCTTTGATGGAATATGTTAATGCATTTTTTCAGAACTCATGACAATTTTACTTAGTGAAGTTATAATAATTTAAATAAAATTTTTAAGATTTTATTTATTTATTTGACATAGAGAGAGAGACAGTGAGAGAGGGAACAAAAGCAGGGGGATTGGGAGAGGGAGAAGCAGGCTTCCCACTGAGCAGGGAGCCCCATGCGGGGCTTGATCCCAGGACCCCCGCATCAGGACCTGAGCTGAACACAGATGTTGAATGGCTGAGCCACCCAGGCACCCCTAAATAAATTTTAAGTGATATTTTTTGCAATCGGTATCCATATATGGACATAAAATGCAGAAGACCAACATGAAGGATACACTAAGTCAAATCAAATGCAAGAAAATAAACTCAGATGTGATTAATCTAAGGCAGAGATTATTTCCTTAGTCATATCTTGTTAAGTACTATCAACATTTTCTTGGTGAGGAGAAATTGAAAGATTACACCAAATCTCCAGATTTATAGTTTATATCATTTACAGTTTAAGTAAATGATTTTTTAAGAATCACAAGTTACACCCATTTCTTGATCTAAATGCAGGTATCTACTTATAAGCAATCCCGTAACTGTATTCATGAAATCTCAAGTTAAGAAACTGTTCCTTGGATCATTTTAAGTGGATATGGTAATGGAATGGACTCCTTAATTATTACTTTGAATTTCTGGGCCTCAAGTAAATAGAGGTGAGCACCCCTTCTACAAAGAATATCTTAGATATGCTTATTTCAGCTTACTTGTGCCATATATTACAAAACCCAAAGGACATATAGAAAGTCCTTATGTCTAGAGAAGGCCATCAAATAGCTTCTTCTTGTTCTGATCATTACAAAGACACATGTGTGTTAACCTACTTTATTTCCTCTTCTCATATCAGAAGCTATTGGGAGGCCTATCTTGCTCAGGTGAATGTCTTTCTCTTGTAGACCTACCACTTCTTTGCTTTGGAATTTGAAACCTAAATACAAACTAAATATCTCAAGTATCCTTCAGATAGCTCTGTTAAATAATCATGTGAAATATGAGTGTCAAGGTGAGGACTTCCTGCTTGCAGAACCCAATTCTAACTCAGACTAAACTCTCCTGTTACAATTGCCCCACTAGTTGCTTCACCTGCCCTGAGCCTCTGCTCCTCTGATTACTTTTTTGTCTTCTAAAAGGCTAAAAATGTGACTGAAGCATAGCATCCTTTTTATCCACTAAGAACAAGGCATTGCAATTCCAACACCCCACCATGACTTGGAGCTGGGGAAGAGAATGGAGAAAGCCATCCATACAACAGGGACAAAACTGACTTCTGAAATCAATGGAAATTATAATTGAGCTGTAGATATTTATCCCTCCTAAAGCCTTCCATTTCTCAAATATTTAAATGATGACTTTGCAATACGACTTTCACTTCATCAGCGTCTCTGTGGAAATTGGAAATTACAGTATGTGATACAATTAAAATGTATATCCACAACCACTCAGAATAATCATGGCTAATTAGAAATTATGAATCATTAAAATGACATGGTTTTCTGTCAGTATGTGTGCACAGCACATTCATGTCTTCTAACTTCCCAATCTAATCTCAGTAAATCTAGGGAGGTACATTTGTTTCAATATTTCTATTAAGCCCTTCCATTAAGTAAATTACCATTACAGCCAAAGTTTAAAGGTTATCTGGGCTAGCAAACTACTCAACATAGCTAATACATATAATTAGCTGTGGTGAGATTCCACATTAAACTTTTCCACCTCTATTCGGTGGATTTCCAAAAACAAATCATTTATGAAGGCTTAGCAAGGACACTACAGTGCTCCTGATGGAATTCAAAATACTTTTTCATAATAAAATTCTAATTTCTATTTTTTCTTGTATCCATCATTAATTTTAAGATTGACTTTAAAAAATCGGCGAAATACTTCAATATTTCTGAAAGAGTGGGATGTTCTATGAGGAAAATGGAAGTATACAAAAAAAAGAAAAACAAGTAGAACTGAATTAAAATTATGAAATTTTTATTTGAAAACTCAAATTGTTTTTTAAGAAAAAGCTCTGAATGTAAAGGAAAAAATATAAAAATTGTTTCTACTCAAATAGGCTAGATTTAAGCAATATTCTCAGAGAATGTCAACTGTCCAGTTTTCATATTAAATTCTTCATATAGGAGAGATATTTTGGTGAGAAATTCCAAGAAAGACAGCCATAGAATAGGTCTTCTCTACAATTGCCAACAGAGTCTACATATCACTTATCTCTGCCAAGCCAGAGTACAGGCAGCCCATGTTAGGTGCAGCTCCTTTTTTTCTTTTTTCTTTTTTTTTTTTTGAGAGACAGAGAGAAAAGGGGGGGTAGTGCTGGAGGGGAAGAGGGAGAGAGACAATCCCAAGCAGACTGCGTGCTGAGCACAGAACCTGATGCAGGGCTCAATCCCATGACATGGAGATCATGACCTGAGCCAAAATCAAGAGTTGGACACCCAACCAACTGAGCCACCCAGGCACCCCACCTGGGGTGCAGTTCCTTTTTAAGCTAGAACCACCAAGGCAGAGAGTATAAGTAATATAAAGGAAAATGACAAACACAGATCTGTTGTCTCAGAAGAAACTGATGACAGTTATGAATACGCAATCCAGAGAAAAGTTTCGAACACCTTCCTCCCTTAAAAGGGTGATAAACATGCTCCAAGGTCTAAGTAGAATATGATTCCAGAAATCTCCAACCTGAGTAGAAAGAACTTGGTGTAAGACTACAATGTTTTAAGAATCTAGTGGGTAGTGAGACAGGATTGAGTATAAGTGGGTGGTGGTAATTTGCACGTAGATGGATATGCTTCTACTTTTGCATCTATAGATACAGACAAAAAAAAAAAAAACACTGTTAGTGCATAAAATATTCTCCAGCTGATGCAGGATTGATGCTGCCATCGTTAACATGCTGGTTATTAAGCTGTTGGCTCTCAGCTTCAGATCCATACTTACAGTCTCTTCTTTGTGATGCTAAGGCTGGGACTCTATAATAAACTTCCTTTCTGCTTTGCTGGCTGGAAACTTGTTAGACTCTGCCAGTAGGGCCTCTGAAAGGAGACTGGATGGCTAGAGGAGGAAGAAAGGACTTACTCCTCCTTGTTTTTGCATTATTTTCCTTCCATTGTTCCTTCTACAAATGTTCCTCACTTTTGGAGTGGGACACAGCACCGGTTTACAGTCTGTATTTCCACATCTCAAGAATAAGCCTCCTCATGCTCCTCACAGAAACCAGCACTAGTTAGTCAACACTCTTTCCTCAGAGGTCTGGCTCCCAGCACTTTAGGGTCCCCTCCAATCTTCCAGTTTCTGATAATCCCAACCTTTTTGGAGGAATGAAGTGTTCTCCCAGACAAAAGACACTAGCTGTTTTTTGTAATTACCACTTCTGAGACACCCCAGTGTTGCCTTTGTCTTCATAGTCCTTCAGTACCCACTTAACTAATTGTCTACATTAAACTCTCTGTTAAAATAACTGATGTCATTTTCTGACTGGACCCTAATACGGTAAGTAAAAACTATTTTAATATTGATGATGCATGCAGACTTGCTCTGTAGTTCATGGTCTGGTTTGGTGTCCATGATGGTGGACATAAACTCCTGTTCCAGTATCCTTTCCTTTGATGACCACCTCATCCTTTGGTCCTCATGGGGGATGGGGTGGTGCTGTCCAAGTTGGTATCCCATCCTTATGACAGGAATGGACTAGGCCCAGGTTGAACAATCAGATCTCCCCAATCTTCTGCTATCAAGACTGATTTAGGGCAATGGAGGAGACGGAGCCGGGCCAGTCACAGCCTTCCTTGGGACTCTGCTATTAGAGACGGTGATGTTATATGAGAGATAAAAGTTGTAGAAATTAGCTTTTAATGTACCTTCTTATATGGCATTTTCATTTATAGTAGAAGGAAATGAGAGAAGCAACAGAGAGAGAGAGAGAGAGAGAGAGAGAGAGAAAGACAGACAAAGAACAAACTTTATCTGAACACTTAGATCTGGTGGTTAAGCTACTGGGGACTACTCAGGCATATGTAGAACTTGAAACCAAAAATTGTCTACCAGTGAGCATCAGCAAGAGTCATGTTAAGGAACTAAAACATTAGTACTGGAGAAAAAAGAAAAATGTTTCACTGAAATAACCATAAAATACACACTCAGGTTTACAGAGTCTATAATCAAGCCACTTTCACTTTTATTACTTAAAAGGTGAGCAGAATATATTACCTATGTGTGGAAGACTGGTGTGGTCATTTTGCTCACAAGTGACATTAGCGGGGAACATTATGTTTGCTATTCTGCCTGTTTTAGAGTTGTATTATTAATTACTATAGAAATACCTTGTTTATTGTGCCTCTCAGATATTGTGTTTACCAACTGAAGGTTTATGGCCACCCTACACTGAGCAAATCTATCAGCGTCATTTTCCCAACAGCATGTGCTCACTTCCTATCTCTGTATTACACTTTGTTAAGTCTCACAATATTTCAAACTTTTTTTATTACTCTATTTGTTATGGTGATCTGTCATCAGGGATTATGACTTGCTGAAAGCTCAGATGATGGCTAGTATTTTTTGGTAATAAAGTATTTCTTAATTAAGGTACGTACATTGTTTTTGAGACATAACACTTTTGGACCCACTGAAAACCATTATAGAATCACATCTTTTCATGTGGCAATGTTATATGAGATAATAAACAAATTAGAACAACTAAACCAAATTATTAAAGCACCAAGCTTTAGAAGTCTCCCCAATATCTGAATTTTCACTACACACTCCTGTAAAGTATATAGGTATTTCCTATATGCCACTCCTTCTAAAACCTGATGGTCTTTTTCTTTTTATTTGATGTAGAGCATCACAGAGATGAAAGAAGTTTAGGGTGACTTGTGATTGATTTCTCTTCTGAGATAGAGATTTCTTCTCTTAGTCTCAGAAAGGAAGCCACGCCAGCCATGAGAGGGGAGTCCCTTTCTTCAGGCTATGCAACCTAACAGATGTGTACACCATCTCAAAGGCAAAGACTCCAAGAAGTTAGACCTCAATTATGACTGCTCTTTTCACCACTGGAAACAGAACATCTGCCAAGTGATTTTTCCTCTTGCTCTAGTGGAATCTGACTGCATCTGACAGCATCTGACAGCTGCCCCTCAGAGATCTTCAACTTAAAAGCCAGGAGGGCTTCTAGAAACCCACATACTTTATGTGACTTATGATATCCAAAATCCCATTCCAATTGTTTTCTTGCCATTGTCACCATGTTTACTTACACAAAACTTGCAGTCTGAGAGGCAGGAGCCTATTGGCTCCTGAAATGTGGAGGACACATTTCTCGATCTTGGGTTAGACACGTGAGAATCAGATCTCATTTTTGAATGGAATTTTCCAGGCCCCCACCCCTCATTACACACACATTGGAACTCGCGGATACTTTTTCTCTTTGAGCATATGCAAAATGCCAGTCCTGAAATTTGTTTTTTGGGTTTTTTTTTAATCCTTAACTTCACAAATATTTACATATGAAATTATGCATCTGTTTGCATCCACACAACTGTGGCAGAATCAGAAAGACTTGAAAGATGCAGTCCTGGGCTTCTATCTTCCATCCCGGATCCCCAGGCCTCCACTCTTTATCCCTCTTCCAATGCCCATAGACGGTAAAGAAAACAAAGATGATGGCAGTGAGCTGGCATGACTGAATCTTGTATTTTCAGTTTCTGCCATGGTCATAAAAAATAGGATTTCCCTCTAATCTTGAGGGTATTCATGCCAATTTTCTGTTCTTTAATTGGGCCATGAATATATTAAGTTACCAGCTCTTTGATTTTAATTTTCATTCCCTTTCTTTTTTTTTCTACCATTGCAGGAGAGCACTGCATCATAGCTTGAACATACGCTTCTAACAAAAATCATTTCCCAATGATTTTGGAATTAACTGGGTGCTTAAATTTTGTTTTTCAATCAAACAGTGTTAAGAGCCCCAAAACAAAGACTTTACCATCTACATATGCACAATTAAATAAGTCACATATTATACTTACAAACATTTTTTGAGTTTTTAAAAATATATGTGAGTTACCTTTTGCGCCTTAGGATTTTTTAATCATTGTTGTTAGGAAGATAGAACCATAATCAATCGATTAAATTGAACAATCCATACAATGTGCTTATTGGTGCTTTGTACATAGTGTCTATCAGTGTCAAATACTAGTATTACTATTATTAATTAATCTGTATTTAGGTTACCTCTGAAGTGATTAAAAATATAAAAACCTTTACCAACAATAACAAGAAGTGATTTCATAAGGAAAATTTTATATATAAATTGTAGTTTAACTTCCATACAATGCCTTTAAAAAGTTAACATAAACCTTCTCAGCATTATACCAAGACAACTCATACCATATCAAATATAGGAGGCATATTTTAAATAATCCTTCAAGTTTTATAGAACTGATCTACCATTTTCAAAAGCATTCTGCATTATTTGTCTCTTCAGCTTGGCAAAATTGTCTTTCGCACATCCAGGCTTAAACATTTATTTTAATGATTGAACAAGTTTATGTTCTCTGTGAGCAAAACAAAACATCCACTTACTTACAAACTTTGTGCACAAAATTGTAGTGATTTATGAAATTCACTTAATAGCAACGATGCTCAACAAATGAATTTGGCAGATAGATGGCTGACGGCATTTGCCGGAAAGGGTCATCGGAGGGATGAGACAGGAAGCCTGATTTCAGATTCCTCCTGTGGACAGGAGGAGAAGAAAAGAAGGTGTTGTAAGGTGAATATAACTTCAAGTAGCTTAGCCATGAAGGAACATAGATATTGAGAGACATGTGGAAGTTTGAATGTTTTGTGAACACATGAATATTATGTTTTTCAAGTTAGGGAAGATTTAATCATGTTCTATGGACTGAAATGAGTCCCCTCCAAATTCATATGTTGAAGCCCTCATCCTCACTGAGACTGTATATTGAGATAGGGTCTTTAGCAGGTAATTACGGTTAAATGAGTTCATAGGGTGGGGCCCTAATCCAATAGAACTGTGGCCTCATAAGAAGAGAGAAATTTAGGGTCCTGACCCAGGCCCTCTCCCCGCACCACATGAGGACACAATGCAAAGTTAGTTGTTTGCAACCCAAGCAGAGGGCTCTCTCCAGATACCAACACTGCTGTCTCATTGATCTCCAATGCTGTGAGAAAATAAATATATTTTGTTCAAGCCATCTATTCTATGGCATTTTGTTATGGCATCCCTAACCCAAAAAGACTAATTAAAACATTTTTTTTTCTGAATCTGAATCCTAATGGAAATACTAGTGTGGATTTCTAGAAAAGTATGTCTTTATTACAGTTAATAAAGTTTGAGGCTAGGATTATTTTTTTCATTTGCAAAAATGTTAATATATATATCTAGCGGCAACATTTCTAAAACTCCAATCTATTTACTAGTAAGTGGTGACAATTTCAATTTAGGCACCAGGTCTCCCTAATCTGTACCCCACCCCTTTAAACTACTTAGATTCACATATATTAGAAGCTATGAGCTTAATTATGAATTGGATTGAGTTTAATGATAAAACGAAAACTGTGCCCACTCTCCAGTGCCTCCCAGTAAACCTAATAGAAGTATTAGTATCTTCTATTAGTATCTCTAATAGTATCTCTAATCTTAGAGATAGTATCTTAGAGATACTATTAGAGATTAGTATCTCTAATCTTCTATTAGTATTAGTATCTCAGGTTACTGAGAATGAGAGTCCATGCTAAATATTTTCTTTTTCTTCAGTGTCTTGTGGTGGTTTTGGTTTTTTTTTTTTTAATCGCAGAATTTTTCTCTAAGTCTTGGGAAGATTTAATTTTACCTATACAATATTAAAAAAAAAAAAAAAGGACACTGTGACAAGATACTGTTCCCTCCTTAAAAAACAATTAATGTGGCAACTCAAGCTTTTCTAATTATGTTCAGTATCAAGATAATTTATTTTGGTTATTCAGGAATGAAATTCAAAAATTTAAGTTGAAAATGGGAATGAAAATCATGCTTCCCTCCCCAAGCAAGTTCCCCCCAAGGTATTGCTACTTTCTTTTCTTTTTTTTTTAAGATTTTTTTTTTTTAAGATTTTATTTATTCATTTGACATAGATCACAAGTAGGCAGAGAGACAGGCAGAGAGGGAGGGGAAGCAGGCTCCCTGCTGAGCAGAAAGCCCGATGTGGGGCTCGATCCCAGGATCCTGGGATCATGACCTGAGCAGAAGGCAGAGGCTTTAACCCACTGAGCCACCCAGGCACCCCCAAGGTATTGCTACTTTCAAGTTAAAGCCAGAAAGGGAGGAGAGAGCAGAAAGGGGTGTGTTAGTTTCTCCAGGCTACTGTAACAAATCATCACAAAGCCAGTGGCTTACAATGACAGGAATTTACTCTTCTACTGTTCTAGAAGCTAGAAAGGGCTGTGACCCCTCACAGGGCTCTAAGGGAAAATAGGCTTCATGCCTCTCCATGGTGGCTGGCTCCAGGCACATCACTCCAGTCTTTGCTCTATGGTTATCTTACCTCCCCCACTTCCTCAGTCTCACAAAGTACCCTTTGCCTTTCTAAGGTCTATGTGATTGTATTTAGGCCCCGCTGAGCTAATACAAGGGAATCCCATCTAAAATCCTTACTGTAATTACATTTGCAAAGATCTTTTCCCAAAGAACATTTACAAGTTCCATGGATTAAGACTCAGTATCTCTGGCCATTACTCAACCTATACAAAAGGGATTTTTTTTTTTTTTTTTTTTTTTAGATCTTAAAAAGGGAGCTCTCTCAAAGAAGACATACACATAAAAGTTTACAGCAGCGGGACACCTGGGTGGCTCAGTTGGATAAGCAGCTGCCTTTGGCTCAGGTCATGATCCCAGGGTTCTGGAATCAAGTCCCACATTGGGCTCCTTGCTTGGTGGGGAGCCTGCTTCTCTCTCTCCTTCTGCCTGCCATTCTGCCTGCTTGTGCTCTCTATCTCTCTGTCAAATAAATAAATAAAGCCTTAAAAAAAAGTTTATAGCAGTAACAACAGACTAGAAATACCACCAATGCCCATTAAGACGAGAATGGATAAACTAAATACGGTATCATCAAATAATGGAATACTTTTCAGCAATAAAAAGTGAAGGTCTGACATATGGATGGATATGTTATCTCAGCAGGTCTTGTTAAGCAAAAGCAGCAAGACACAGTAAGTACATACTATATAATTCCACTGATATGAAGTTTGAGAAAAAATAAATAAGTGAATAGATACAGAAATCAGAACCGTAATTTGGAGTGGAGGAACAGAGAAGATTGTTAGGAAGTGAGTTTGAGAGAACATTCTAGGATGGCATAAATGTCCTGTATTTTGATGAGGTTTGGATTAAATATGAACATACATTTGTTAAAACTCATAAAACTATGTTTAGGATAGGGGCATTTATTAGCCAGAATCATACATCAATTAAAAAGGGGAGCAGGGGCTGAACTGAGAAGTGGTTGAGAAACAGCCCCCATCACCCTACTTCCACTGTAAAATGAATCCTAGGCTCTGCACCCCTGTTAGTATTCCCCAGACTGAAGTCTCTGAAATATGTTCTCTGGCATATGATCAAAAACAAAATCATCCTGACCATCAAAAAATATATCTGAATTTCCATGTCTTTGCTCAACATTTCACTTGCTTGCTTGCCTTTATAATTGCTAAATTCCCAAACTATGCCAAGAAGACATATTCTATCATTTTTATCGCTGGTAGTTTATAACACTACTGGTTAGCCAGTGTATGCCTAGAGTTTATATGGTCTGTTCACAATTGATTTGAGGCAAACCATGACCTCACTCCTGCATAATACCCTGGTAAATTGACAGTCGACTGTGGTTGTCTCATTTCATCCTTCTCCTCATATATCCTACAGAATTTACATAAAAATCCTATAGATTGCCACTTCATAAAATTATGCTTTCACTTCTTTGTACACAAATTTATACCTCCACTCCCTTCCAGGTCACCTTAATCCAATGACCCAGAATATGTCTTTCATTTTCTTTCATTTATTTTCATCATATGATTTTCAATTTGGATTTAACATGTTGTCAAGTGACCTTTATTTTTTCTTCCCCTGGCACTAGTTAAACCAGATTCCTTTGTGTGTACAGTAACATTCTACTGGATCTCACCACAATTGTTTTGATTTTTATTTATATTAGATAAAGAGTTACCTGCATTTTCTTTTTAAGAAAAACAACAGATAAAAAGAAAGCTATATTGTTTTGTATGAAAATACCACCAATAATAAGAGAATATTTAAAAATGTAGAGTTACTAGTCTTAAAAATATATATATATATACAGTGACTAAGATCCAGATAAATACTAGAAAATGCCTCTAGAAACAGCAAGAGAATGAAAATAATTCTCTAAATTTGTGTGGAGGGAGGGAGATTAGGAGTGAATTGCTGATAGAAATTTGGTTTGAATTGCTCACAATAAATGTTTCAGGGAGGATTTGGAGACCCATCTCCCTATTAATCGTAGTAACATAAAACCTATGTGAGCTGAATTATACACTGTGGAGAATCTTCAGGGATTTAGTTGGGTTAGTAAGTGTCAACTTCCTGGAACTATGAAATAAGCTGGAAATAATTTGCTAAGAAGTTTCTTGAATATGAAGTGGCTTTAATAAGATACTTTGATGAGTAAATGAACCAGAAAATTGAGGGCTAAATTTTCCTTACATTTCAGACATATTTGCAGTGATGGTAAGGTCAAAACATTTGGATTATAATTTGAGAACCATCACCTCTTGAGGTAAAGAATATTTAACCAAGTCATTGTCAGGCACTAAAATAAAATCAAGAATCCCACTAAGTCAAATGCAGTGCATGGGTCTAGAGCTCATGTTTGAGAAATTAAAACTGAACCACACTGGTGTACATGTTATTCAAATGCATAGATCAGCAGCAACATTTTGAGACTGAGGTGTGCAGAAAATCACATCTACTACTAATCAAGTATGTAAATCATTTTTAAGTAAAACGGAATGAATTTAAAGTTCATTTTATAAAACATCATATACATTTTTACGAAATAGTTCCAAGGAGCACAGAGACTTACAGACGATTGAAAAACTTTCGCATCTCTGCCAAGATTGTGTATTGTTAATGATTGCTGTGATCACAAGTTATTGTAGTGTTTTACTTCCTTGAACATACTTTTTGTTTGTTTGTTTTTTGTTTTTTTTTTTTTAAGATTTTATTTATTTATTTGACAGACAGAGATCACAAGGAGGCAGAGAGGCAGGCAGAGAGAGAGAGGGGGAAGCAGGCTCCCTGCCGAGCAGAGAGCCTGATGCGGGGCTCGATCCCAGGACCCTGAGATCATGACCTGAGCTGAAGGCAGAGGCTAACCCACTGAGCCACCCAGGTGCCCCTTGAACATACTTTTTGAGTGACAATACAAGCATGCATCCAGAGCAAGGCATTACCCTTGTGACTGTCATCCATAGACATATAATATATATTCTATGTATTTTCTATATTATATACACCATTTGAGGAGAGAGAAGCCATAAACCCTGACTCTTATACCTGAAACAATCCATTTTCTTCTCCACAAAAATATATCAAATACATGAAATAATGGTTTTCATGAAGATGTTGGGAAAAAACCCCTGAACAATATGTTCCTTCCTACTTATTTATTTCTGATAATACTGTGAGGAGTTTGCCCATTACCCAGACTAGATATTTTATATTCATCTTTGATTGCTCATTGTACTGTAATACAGAAATACAGTCTTTGTTTGCAACAAAAATCTGCATATTATCATCTTCTGCTTCCCTTCCAGTTGACCCTTTGTGTAAAACTAATCTGTTCACCATGTGTGTCTCTTCCATGTCCCAACAGAGCGAAGAGGTTGCTCACCTAAAATCCAAGTTTTTTTATCAGGTAAACTTAAGAAGTACTTGTCCTCTAAACATAATCCCTACGCTGATATAGAACCTTGCCTCTCCTCTGGCCCATTAGCCTTCATTCCTGAATTTAAATTTCTTCTGGAGGAGTGTGAAGGTGAGTACTTTTTGGGTGGAAATGCAAGGTTATGAAAGGAAAGCACATGCCCTCTATATTGATTTTACATATTTGAAGACTTTATTTGGCTGTCTGCACAATATATCTGATGCAGAAAAGGAAGAACTAAAATAAGAGTGTTTCACATTTTGTAAAACAAAATGTTCAGGCCAAGGCATTTTGTAATTTTGAATTTTATTTTGCAAAACATAAACATTTACTCAGTCCTTCTTTATTGGTGACTTATCATGTTGACCTTAGCAGAGTTCCTTTTTCATGTTTTTATAGTAAAAATTAACAATATAGGATATTGAGAAGTCTGATAAAATTTTTATTGTGCATTACTATACTACCAACAGAAATTAAAAATATAAACATGTCCTTTTAAGTCTTTAGCTCTTATAAATTCAAATACAGCAACCAATCACACATATATTAAAATAAATTTTTATATCAAATTACCTATTAACTATAACACTTATATGTTATATAATATTATGGTATTTCAACTAATCGAGTCAACATTATAGTTAAGTTTCATTAAGATAGAAGAGAGTAATATTTCAAATCTGCTCACATAAACATTTAGACTATATTTTACTTTCAAACCATAATATTTAAGTGAAGAAAAAGGAAGAGAGGGAGATACTGGTTGGCTTGCAAAAAAAAAAAAAAAAGCATCAGTTACTAATAATATAAAGCAAAGATGTTTGCACTAAAAATAACAAAACATGCCAGAAAGTACCTGTCTGTGCAGCAGTAAACAAAGCCTTCCAGGTGAAAATACTGTCATAGTTATCAAAACTTTCTTAATTATTAATTGTTGTATTAGTCAGGATGCTTTCAACTGTAAATAACAGAAACTCCAGCCAGAAATGTTTAAAAGATTATTAGCTTCTATAATAAGAAATCAAGAGGAAGACAGATGTCATGGATTCCTAATACAATAGTTTAAGGATATCCTCAGGGACTTCAATTCTTTCCCTCCCTTTGCTCTGTTGTTCCCATTGTTGGCTTCGTCTTAAGGCTGTTTACCCCTGGGATCATGTAAAGGCTCTTAGCAGTACATGAGAATATGCCTCCTTACTAACACGAGGAATGTGGTCCTTTCTCCAAGTCTGAACTGCCAGAATTTGAATAACCAAGAGAATGGCATATGCTTGTCGATTTAAACAAATCACAAATCACCATTACAACTGGAGATGGAGCCAGTTTCTCCAAAATGAAATGGCTGATTAGTTTGTTATCAACATCTGAACAAATCTAGATTTGGTTACAAAGGAGAGAGTAGGGAATAGAATCAAGCTAGGCAAAGAACCATGCAACCATGCTTTCTACAATTGTGAGTCTCCTTCTGTCAAGTGATCTTAAGTACATTCCTCATTATTCCCTCATCATAGCACCAGAATGAGAGTTCACACTTGGTCCGTACTCAACAGATGTATCCTTGTCCTGCCTGATGGGGAATGTGAAGGAAGCATCCCTAGAAGCACCCCTACTATAGATAAGAATTGAGGGAGAACTGAGTAGTGAAAAGCAAATATTAAAATGCTGAAAAAAATTGACTTGTTATCTTGGATTTAATAATGGCCATGCTGGGCACAATCAAAATATGTATGAGAAGCTTTAGAAAAATGGTGTGGTTCAGTCTCACAGAAGTGCTGTGGACCATAAAACATAACCTATGCATTCACAAGTAATTTCAACATACATCAAATCCTTTCCTTACACTTGTTCACCCTCATGATCTTGTGGCTGACTGGGAGCTGTGACGCACTGCCATTGCCCAGCATCATGGGGGATTATCGTATTGCATACCGCTAGGCTAAGAAGGGATTAAAATTCAAAATTCAAAGTACAGTATCTACTGAATGTGTATCCCTTCTGCACCCTCATAAAGTCAAAAAATCATTAAGTCAAAGCATCGTAAGTCACGGACCATCTGTACTCCATCCCTTTCTATTCAGGACTTTACACATGAAATGTTGGTCACTGTTTAGGAGCTTTTACATTAATTTTTTTGTTGTTTTTATAACATAGTAAATAAAGGGAAATTGAATTGTAAGAATGTGAATCACCAAAAAAGTAGTTCAGTGCTGCTTGTTCACCAAAACAATTTATCCTTAAATAATGAAAGCAGATGAAATTTGTGAACCATTCTAAGTACTATGAGATAAATTATGCAGAATGGACATGATGTCATATTAGTGGAAATTATCTAATTAGCATATACATATACATAGTCTCATAACCATAGGTTTTGTTTTGTTCTATTTTTCCTTTTTAATGACAACACTCAATGCAGTTAACAAGGATGAGATAGTGTGCAGTAGGATAGGCACTCTCACACACACACACAGCTGCTGGAGGTGTAACGGTTTCTAGGTCAGAGCCTTAAACTGCTTGTATCTTCTGATCCTGTACTGCCACTTCTTTACCTTAAATGAAAAAACATACAATGCAGAAAAGACCAGTCTACATTTTTCTCAAGGTCATTCATAAGTGTAAATCATTCAAATAATCTAAATATAAAATTTTGAATTTATGATTTCAAAGCTAATGATTAAATACATCCTAGTTCATCCATAAAATAGAATAGAATTTAGCTATTAAAATGACATATATAGCCACACTGAGGATAGCAGAGCTGGGATATGAAAATAACCTGACTTCTTAATATTATTGACCTCTGAAATCACCCAAATATTAGCATGTCCTACTTGGACTTCTTGTTTTGTGGACTAATACATTTCCCTTTCTGTCTGAATCAATCTGAATTAGAATTTGTAGATGCTTTCAGCCTAAATTATTTTAACTAATTCATAGACCACATTCAATTGCATGTTATAAAAATAGCACATTGTGACCAATGGATTTGTCAAAGCACTTACAAAGATTTCATCATTTAAAAATATAAGTATTTGTTAATTCTCTAGATTAAAAGAGTAAATATATATATATGTATATATATATAATCATCTTCCAACATACTAAATTTTTAAATAATTTTTCAAGGCTCATTTCTGAATAAAAAATTATCACAATAAGCCACAAATAGAAGAAAATTTCCTTAATGTGATAAAGATGTCTAAAACAAATATTGGAAATATTTTCTTACATTTTAATAGTTTCTAATTTTCTAATAGTTTTGAACCTAATATTTGGAAATGTGGAATAAAACAAAGATGTCAGCTCTCACTTCTGCTTTTCAACATTGTTTTTTAACACCATCATTTAATCAATAATATAAGAAAAATAAGTTCTAAAATTTATAAAGACTGAGATAAAACAATTGTCTTTATGTAATATGATTTGAAGTTAATCAAACAAAAAATAAAAGCAAGATGAATTAGGACGTAGAGCTAAGTACATAGATAGAAATGCATAAAGCAAATACAGCAAAAACTTCATTGAATTCATTCAGGCAATGCATGTGGGTGGGGGTGAGGTTTGGTACATCACCTATAGCAATAACACTATAGTATATTTTTGATCTACAAAAAGACATGCTTAAGGTCTATAAAAAAAGTAATTCTTGCTCTTGACATATGGGCATAAAAAAGAATCTGAGAAAAAAATGGGATGATACATCATGTCCTAGAAAAGGAAGAACCAATAGCGTAAGATATCATCTCTTGCCAAATTAACTTTTGTAAATTAATGTCTTCCCAATCAAAATCTCTGTGGGTGGAACTATTGAATTACTATATTGTACATGTGAAACTAATATAATACCATATGTTAACCAACTGGAATTAAAAATAAACAAAAAAAAACTTTGTGGGAAACTGAAACACTGATTCTACACTACATCAAAAACTAATTGTGTAGTGTATGGTGACATAACATAAAAAATAAGATAAAATATAATTAAAAAGTTCATTTGCTGCAAAGATACAAAGAATTACTTTTTTAAAGTAAATATTAATTATGTTGAATATAAAAAGTAATAGAAGAGAAATATGTCACCACATTAAAAGTAATAATCACTGGGTAGCAGGAGAATAAATGAGTCTCATTTCCTTCCTTAAAATTAAATTATTAATAAAGACAAATATTTCTATTCTCAATTAAAATACTAAATATTTCTTTTTCTAAAACAAAAGTATACAGATTCAACAAATTAACAAAAATGGTTTAACGTAATCACAATTTTATGAATTGTTATTGTAAAATACTGTGAGGCATTAAAATTAGCCACCATATATAAAGCACCTACTCTGGCCTATCTGACAGAGATAGGTGACATATTCCACCAAAGTTGCAATATTGAGATTTTTTTCACATAGAAGAAAATTATAGATTTTCCTATTTAAGAATTATTTCAAATTTATAAGAAGTTATATCAAAACACATTCACATTAATGAATAATTAGTACTTTCTTTGAAGGTGCAGCTTTACAGAACAAATTATTCAGAGTTTATTCACATTTTAAACTCTACAAATATTTCATGTGTGGACAATTTGTATAAATCAAAATAAATCAGGAAATTAATTCAGAATGAGGCCATATATAATGAGAAAGCTTATTCATATTATTTAAATACTCCCTCTGTTTTCTGTTTGAGATAAACCTTCCAATATTTTGTTCATGAAACACTTCTGGACCACATTTTATGACTAAGAATTTCAAAATAAATTGTTGCATTACATAAATATAGATAAAAATGAGATATCATTTTCTGTTATCTTTACCACAAAAGCCTTAGAGAAAAAAATAGATGAAGAAAATCTCATTATGTGAAGATAAGAAAAAAAGATATGTATTTCTAAGAGGGCACAGTTTAAAATCACACAGTTCTAAAATCTGTAGTTTTTAAAGATGTAGATTAACAGAATACACCTAAAATGAAAGCTGAAATGAGCAGAGACAGTGGGCTATGAATAATAGGCAAGAGGCATTGAACTATTCAGGTAATTAAGGTTCATCTATTTATTTTTTCCTAATTATATCTCAGTCTGACCTGAGGGTCTGGTCAGGTTCCCTTGACAAGCTATTAGATTTGTTTTCAGATATTCCAAGAGGCATCAGGGGTTTCTGAAAGCATCAGAGGACAATGTCAATATCAAGAACCAATAGAATCCATCACAGCTGAATTATGTCGCAAGATCCAGGAAAGATGAAACTGACTAGAGTGTTGAAATAGTCAGCAAGTGGAATTAGATGCTTGGACTGAATAATCCCTAGATTTTACCCAAACATCCCAGGAGAAGATGAGCACATCCTAAGCAGAACCAGCAATCTCCTGAAGACTAATCCTGACCCAAAGTTGTGTAAGGCAGAAACCTCAAATACATTTATCTCAGATAGAAACGAAATTAAACAGCAAGAACATAAGCCAGGGGCCAGGAAATCCCTTGTGCTTTTTTCATAACTTTGCAGATTGTGTATGGACCCATGATTTTTAAAATAGTCTTACTTTTATCTCCATATATTAATTAGGGAAAAAATTAAAGCCAGTAAAAACTCACACCTACTTCAGCCACCAACCATGAGGTGCTTGACAGAGAAACTGAGTAAGCAATTTGTTGTGACTATATAGTTCCTAAGTGACAAAGTTTTGCTTGAATACTGTTGTGGGGGAAGATACCTAAAACACCTAAATCTGTTCATTTACTCAAACATTTAATCTTCATTCTTATTAACTCAACAAGTATTTTTCAAACACCTACTGTGGTGCTTGGCCCTGGAAATACAACTGGAAACAAGAAAGTAATATTCCTCCTTAAAGAAAATCTAGGGGGCGCCTGGATGGCTCAGTGGGTTAAGTCAGCTCAGGTCATGATCTCAGGGTCCTGGGATCGAGCCCCGTGTCGGGCTCTCTGCTAGGCAGGGAGCCTGCTTCCTCTTCTCTCTCTCTCTCTCTCTCTCTGCCTGCCTCTCTGCCTACTTGTGATCTCAGTCTGTCAAATAAATAAATAAAATCTTTAAAAAAAAAAGAAAATCTAGAGGCAGTCTGCCAAAGTAAGCAGGCAATTGCATTAAATAAGGATAATTGCAATGGCAGACCACCACCAATCCTGGACTGGGAAATCTTTCCAGAATAGTTGACAGGGGATGTAAATCCTGTGATATGAATGTTGGAGACCATGAGCCAAGGAAAAGGTGTTTCCATGTATGATGGGGGTTAGAGTGGGACAATGAGATTTGTCACTGGAGGTGTTGGATGCAGACTGAAGATCACGTCTAATGTCCCAGACATAAAAGTGTGTGTGGCTCCTCTGTGGGAATGAAATTCTTCATTCTGGCTGCATCCCAGTTTGATATAAGTGCATAAAATTTAATCTGACATGGAAAATAAAAGCTGGATGTATGTCCCTTTTGTGGTACCTCAAGAGTTTGGACTTGTGAGATCAGTGGGAAGCCCTGGAAAGGTTTACCATCAGGGAATGTTATGATCCAATTCACATTCTAGAGTAATCACTCTGGCTGCAGCAGCATGGACTGTCTTCCCGCAGGCAAGGCTGAAGTCAGAAAGACCAGTTTGAGGGCAGTAATAATACAGTAATTGTAGGGCTGATGTAGGGAACGTAGTAATGTAGATGATGGTTACAGCTCAGTCACTATTACAGTGACTAAAATTGGGTGTGGATGTGGCCAACAATAAGAAATAATTACTGTAGCTTCTTCTTTCAGAGTTTAAAAGCTGGATTATTTCCCCGCTTGGTCAATTATCAGCTATTTAATGGTCTTCTAACTGGTTTCCACATTCATCTACTCTGATCACTCCTTCCACACTGAAAACAGAGTTATGTTTAAAAATTTTGAATAGGGGCGCCTGGGTGGCTCAGTGGGTTAAAGCCTCTGCCTTCAGCTCAGGTCATGATCTCAGGGTCCTGGGATCGAGCCCCGCATCAGGCTCTCTGCTCGGCAGCAAGCCTGCTTCCCTTCCTCTCTCCCTCTCTGCCTGCCTGTCTGCCTACTTGTGATCTCTATCTGATAAATAAAATCTTTAAAAAAAAAATTTTTTTTTGAATAAAGAAATTGTTTCCCTTTAACTATATGGTCAATTAATCTTCGACAAAGCAGAAAAGAATATCCTATGGGGAAAAGACAGTCTCTTCAACAAATGGTGTTGGAAAAACTGGAGAGCAACATGAAAAGAATGAAACTGGACCGCTTTCTTACATCAAACACAAAAATAAATTCAGAATGGATTAAAGATCTAAATGTGAGACCTGAAACCATAATAATTTTAGAAGAGAACAAAGGTAGTAACCTCTTTGACATCAGCTATAGCAACTTCTTTCTAGGTATGTCTCCTGAGGCAAGGAAAAGAAAGGCAAAAATAAACTATTGGGACTTCATCAAAATAAAAAGCTTCTGCATAGCAAAGGAAAGAATCAACAAAACTGAAAGGCAACTTTTGGAATGGGAGAAAATATCGGCAAATGGCATAGCTCATAAAAGGTTAACACCCAAAATATATAAAGAACTTACAAAACTCAAAAGATAAAGAATGTATAAAACTCAACACCTAAAAAATGAATAATCCAATTTAAAAATGGGCAGAAGACAGGAATAGACATTTTTCCAAAGAAGATATCCAGATGGCCAACAGACACATAAAAAGATGCTCAACATTACTTATCATCAGGGAAATACAAATCAAAAGTACAATGAGATATCACCTCACACCAGCCAGAATTACTAAAATTAACACAGGAAACAGCAGGTGTTGGTGAGGATGTGGAGAAACAGGAATGCTCTTACACTGCTGGAGGAGATGCAAACCAGTACAGTTACTGTGGAAACAGTATGGAGGTGTCTCAAAAAGTTAAAAAATAGAACTACCCTACAATCTTACAATGGCAATACTAGCTATTTATCCAAATTATGCAAAAATACTAATTCGAAGTGATACATGTTCCTTCATGTTTATAGCAACATTATCAATAATAGCCAAAATATGGAGAGAACCCAAATGTCTATCAAACGATGAATGGATAAAGGTGTGGTATCTATATACAGTGGAATATTACTCAGCCATGAGAGAAATGAAATCTTGTCATTTGCAATGATGTGGATGAAGTTAGAGAATATTATGTTAAGCAAAATAAGTCAGAGAAAGACAATGCTGTATGATTTCAATCATATGTGGAAATTAAGAAATAAAAAAAAAAGGAACATATGAAAAAAGAGAGAGAGATGTGATCCAGGAAACAGACTCTAAACTACAGAGAACAAACTGAGGGTTACTGGAAGGGAGGTGGGAAAGGGGATGGGTTAAATGAGTGACGGGTTAAGAAGGACACTAGTAGTGATGAGCACTAGGTGTTGCATGTTAGTGATGAATCACTAAATTCTATAACTGAAATTAATACTACACTGTCTGTTAACCAACTGGAATTTAAATAAAAACTTGAGGGAAGAAAAACTGATGAAGTAAATTGAAGATGACGCAAACAAAAACATATTAGATGCTCACAAATTATAAGAACCAATAGTTAAAATGACCATACTATTCAAAGCAATCTACAGATTTAATGCAATTCCTATCAGAATACCAATGACATTTTTCAAAGAACTAGAATAAACAATACTAAAATTTGTATAGAACTACAAAAGACTCCAAATAGCCAAAGCAATCTTGAGAAAGAGGAAATGGAGTTATCTCAATCCCAGATTTCATAATATACTACAAAGCTGTAGTAATCAAACAGTATGGAACTAGCACAAAAATAGAATGGAATGGAATAGAGAGTTCAAAAATAAACCCACTGTTATATAGTTAATTCATCTATGAAAAAGGAGGCAAGAATATCCAATGAATAAAAAGACAGTCTCTTCAACAAATGGCAAATGGTGCTGGGAAAATTGGACAGCTACATGCAAAAGAATGAAACTGGACCACTTTCTTACACCATACACAAAAATAAATTCAAAATGGATTAAAGATCTAAATGTGAGACCTAAAACCATAAAACTCCTAGAAGAAACCACAGGCAGTAATTTCTTTGACAGTGACAGCAGAGATATTTTTCTAGGTATGTCTCCTCAGGCAAGGGAAACAAAAGCAAAAATAAACTATTGGGATAACACCAAAAACAAACCAAAAAATGAAAAACAAAACAAAACAAAACAAAACAAAACTTTTGTACAGTGAAGGAAAACATCAGCAAATGACAAGGCAACATACTGCATAGGAGAAGAGACTTGTAAATTATATATCCAATAAGGGGCTAATAGCCAAAATATATAAAGAACTTACACAACACACACATACACATACACACGTGCATACACACACATACTCACACCAGACAGATACATAGATACATAGATAAAACAGGCAGAGGACTGTTTAAATATGATTTAAAAGATAAGCAAAGGAACTGAACATTTTCCCAAAGACAACATACGAATGCTCTACAGACACATGAAAATATGCTCAACATCACTAATTATCAGGTAAATGCAAGTCAAAACCACAATGAGATATCACCTGACAACTGTCAGAATGTCTAGAATCAAAAAGACAAGAAATAATTGAACAAAAGACAAGAAATAAAAGACAAGAAACAAGGGTTAGCCAGGATGTGGAGAGAAAGGAACCCTCACGCACTGTTGATGGGAATGAAAATTGGTGTAGCCACTCTGGAAAACAATATGGAAGTTCCTAAAAAAATTAAAAATAGAATTACCACATGATCCAGTAATTCTACTGCTGGGTATTTACTCAAAGAAAACAAAAACACTAACTCAAAAATATACGCACTCATATATTTATTGCATCATTACTTATAAGAGCCAAGATATGGAAGCAACCCAAGTGTCCATCTATACATGAATGGGTAAAGATGTGAGAAAGACACAAACACAAGAATACTACTTAGCCATAAAAAAAAAAGAATGAGATTTTGCCATTTGTAACAGCATGGATGGACCTAGAGGGTATAATGCTATGTGAAACAAGTCAGACAGAGAAAGACAAATACCACATGATTTAATTCATATGTGGAATTTAGGAAACAAATATACAAGGGGAAAAAAGAGAGATTAACAAAAAAGACTCAAACTCAGAACAAAATGGTGCTTGCCAGAGGGGAGGTGGTGTGAGATGGGTGAAACAGATAAAGGAGATTAAGAAAAAATAATAGTAATGATAAAGCATAATTTCTTTTTTTTTAATTTAAACTTAATTAGCCAACATATTAGTTTAGATGTAGTGCTCGATGATTCATCAACTGCATATAACACCCAGTGCTCCTCACGTCCTGTGTCCTCCTTAATGCCCATCACCCAGTTACCCCACCCCCACCCACCCACCTCCCTTTCTGCAACTCTCAGTTTGTTTCCCAGAGTCAACAGTCTCTAATGGTTTGTCTCCCTCTTTGTTTCTTCCCATTCAGTCTTCCCTCCTTTCCCCTATGATCCTCTGTACTATATCTTATATTCTACATATGAGTGAAACCATACAATACTTGTCTTTCTCTGATTGACTTATTTCACTTAGCATAATCCCCTTCATTCTATCCATGTTGGTGTAAATTGTAGGTATTCATCCTTCCTGATGCATGAGTAATATCCCATTGTATATATAAACCACATCTTCTTTATCCATTCATCTGTTGAAGGACATCTCAACTCCTTCCACAGTTTGGCTGTTGTGGACATTGCTGCTATGAACACTGGGGTGCAGTTGCCCCTTCATTTCACTACATCTATATCTTTGGGGTAAATACCCAGTTGTGCAATTGCTGGGTCATAAGGAAAGAATAAAGCATAATTTCTAATTAATTGGGTAATAATTCATTAGGATAATATTGTATTTCTGGGGGCACCTGGGTGGCTCAGTGGGTTAAAGTCTCTGCCTTCGGCTCAGGTCATTTTCCCAGGGTCCTGGGATTGAGCCCTGCATCGGGCTCTCTGCTCAGCAGGGAGGCTGCTTCCCCTTCTCTCTCTCTGCCTGCCGCTCTGCCTACTTGTGATCTCTGTCAAATAAATAAATTAAATCTTTTTAAAAATATATTATATTCTGAACATGTATATACCTAACATTATTGCCAACATGTAGAAGTGTTTATATATAGTATAAATACATATTGTACATTTATCTATAAACCTATATATATTACATAACACAAATATAATTTATATTTTCTACATAATATAAATATATAATGTAAAAATGTATGTACATACAGAGGCATATGAACTTACATATACAGAAGGCTTGAGTTAAGATACATACATAGAATACTTAATGTAAGAACTTATAAGCAAACAATCTTTAAAAACATGCCTGAAATGTGTATAAATTATATGACCCCTTTGAACAGAGAATTTATTACTATGGTTATACCATAAGTCAGGGGACAGGCAAGAAAAAGACGGCATCAGTGAACAGAGAAGACCCAGTGCCAAGCGTCCTGGGGGTTGAGGATGTGAGGGGGTGGGAGGAGGGGACAGTAAACTAGAAGAAAGGAGGATGAGCTATACTGCTTCTATTTGTTAGAATTTGGTTACTTGTTTAGAATTAACATTAATATAAATATAAGAAAATGAAATGTGTCAACTGTCAAGGAACTATATTATTATTAGCCAAGTTAGTTTACTTTGAAGTGAGTTGCGGAAATAATGAGGAAATCTGTATTAATGCTGTGTGGTCACTTCCTGTTCTGAATACCTCCTGAGGAACAATATACAAACACACCGAGGCATCTCAGTGTGTTTCTTAAAGTTTATAACTGTAGTTGAGAAAAAAAACAAAAACAAACAAAAAAAAACAGAAATAAGTTGTCAATCTAAAATAGCATACTTGAATGTTTCTAATAATTCTCTGAATCGATTTGCAGTGTCACAGAATTTTTATTGCTAATATACCTTTGTAAATGTAATCACGTGTACATTATTGAATAGTCGTGTAACACAGCCTAAACGACCCAGATATGTTCAACTTATTACCTGTCCCTATTAGAACACACGCATTGTTCCCACCCACCCTTTAAAAATCCTTAACGATCTATCAACAAATAGAAAAATATGGAACAAACCAAGATAATCATCTAAATCATCTAGTAAAAAAAGTCACTTTTTTACCTGGTATACCGAGTGGATCAATAAAATATCATTAACTTCTATAACTTGTGATATTTGGGAAAACAGTGTTGAAGTTTGCCTTTGCAGAGCCAATTAGGTAAATGAGCCTTGCCACAAATTAATACTGTAAATAAGTGAATTGTGGCCTGCATGAGTTAAGAGCAGATAATTGTTCTCATATATTTATAGACCCAATTGGGAAAGAATAATTTTATAGATTTAAGGAATATACTATTATGAAAATATATTATTATATTAATTTATTGCTTATACAAATATTATTACATATTATAATGCATTATTAAAAGACAATTACATTTACTAAGAAATAACACATTCAATTGCCCTATCTTTACTACTTTATTCTATTTGAATGTACTAGTATTATACAGAATCTAACGAAATGTCAGGGCCCTGAAAATAAATGGTAGTCATTACTGCTCACCTTTTAATTTTCAAGGTCAGAGATTCATTGTCAAATTGGTAACCTAATAAACATAAATTAATTTCTCTAAATTTAATTAATTTAAATAATTGCTTCATGGGTAGAACTAACCAGCTTGTACAAGCAAAGTTGAATTTTACATGACTATGACTATGCATGAAGTTCTAAATCCTGATTTCTACCCTCACCCTCCTTTGTCACTCTTCCATGCACCTGTCCATCTTTCATCTACCTACCTCTTGCTGAGCTATCTGCACAGCTCTAGCTCCCAAACTATAAATCATATCGAGCATTAGTCCCATTCGACCAAGAGAAAACTCTAAAAAGATGTTAAGGAATTTGATTAATGGCACGCAGCAAATAGTAGGAAAGCTGAGAGTGGAGCTCAAAAATGTACACCTTCAAATCCACTGTCTCAGTCACCGTACTAGACCGCAACCACAGGCTCTCTGATCTAGAAGCCCCCAAACCATCACCCAATGTGCTGGCAAATTTCTATCCCCCCATTCTTCCTCAGCTTGTACCACACACCCTGAGGTCTATCACTTACATCAGCCTTCGGAATTTTACAAATTCTTCATATCTTCTTAAAACGAGATAACATTCACTATGCCTTTCCAATTCTTCTTGATATAAATCTTCTTGTATGATTCTCAACCATTGGATCTATTCCCCTGCTGTGGTATTTGTCATTATCTGCCTTCTCTCTCTCTCTCTCTTTTTTTTTTTTTTTGATAAGTACTCTCTCCCGAACTTACCTGTGAGCTCTTTGATAAGAACCAACTTGCTATTTTTTTAAATCCACCAAGATTTGTTATAGTTTGCTGAAGAACCGAAAACAAAGAGCAAGCTATCCATCTTCTTCAGTTTAAAGACTAATTTTCACTGTATATGTATTTTTCAAGATAATTAAAACTTTCTTTTCCTAATAATTTTTCACCAAAAAATGTATTTACATCTACATTATAAGTATTTCCATAATTTAAGCAGCATATTATATAGTATCTAGATCAAAATACAAATATCGTTAATAAAGTCTAGGCCTGGGAAACAGAGGAGAAGAATCGACATATACACTGTGATAACGGGCAAAATAGAGCAGAGGCAGGGTTACGTTTGCAAAGAGGTCTAGAAGGTCTCCAGAGGGCAAATAGGAAAGAGAGATCTAGATTTGACTCTCAGGTCCCAGGATGCCAGGTTTAGACTATCATGAGTGGGGGATCGAGGTGGACACACCTTTATTGGCATGGGTGAAGAATGAGTTCACTGAAACAGAAAAGACTCTGTGGGCATGAGTTGATTTTGGGAGAAGAATAATTTTAGGTTAAACTTGTTTTGTCTTTCTATCCAAGTCTGAGGCAACTGGACATAAGTTTCTCAAAAATAAGAGCTATATGGAACTGAACAAAATGGATAAATATAAATGCTATAACATTAAGAATATTGTTTAAAAAATCAAGAATTTCCATTTCCATTATGGGAAGCCCACGCATGGTACTAACAAGCATGGAAATGAAACCCATTTGTTTTAGTGGGAAAACATGATTCATGACAAAGGTAGGAAGATCATTACCAGTAATTATGAAAGAGTCATAACTTTGAGAGCAAAATATTCTATTTTGTTGGGCCACAGAATGGAAACATAAGAGGTTGGCAGTGACATAATGGAAGAAATGGATGCCCACAGGTTACAGAGATTAATATCAAAACCTACTAAAGAGAACTTATCAGAAACCTAGCTCCCTGCCAGAAAATGGGAGAAGCTATGAGAAGTTGGCATCCCAGTAATTCTGCTTGGCATAACTAGAACAAAGAGCTGAAGAGTAGGTCTGCAATTGTTATTCTTGTATCTTCTTCATGACTCTTCCGGCTCATGTAAAAGCATGTGCTACACAGCATAAAATAAACATTAAAAGTGAAAGATTATGATGTCAATATTAAGTTATTAATTTTTAAAGTATTCTTTCCATGATTAAAAAACAAACTGTTAGCTGATCTAACCCACAAATCTGGTTAAAACAAAATCAGCAGGAGGGTTCTCTGTTGTGCTGCGACTTCTGAGAACTTCACCCATAAACTCCCAGCTCAACAGTCCTTTGAAAACATGCCTCTCCACAGGAATGCCCCGGTGTGTCCATGTGATGAGCCGACATTGACCAAGACTCACTATCTTTTCAGCCTGAATTTGTTATATCATCTCTTCTCTTACCCCTTCCTGGATCCCACAGATTCATGGTCACCTGCCAAACAGTCTTAAAAAAAGAGAGCACCACAAAAAAAAAAAAAAAAAAGTAGTACTACCTATTTATTTTTCTAGAGCTCATCTCATTGGGCAGGGAGAGCCAAAAATTTCATCATGGGTGAATGTTGTGCCCAAATGCTAGCAAGCAGGTCTAATGTGATTATAAAGATCTTAAAGTGCACATATCAGTCTTCAGATGAGCTGATTCATTTCCCACTGCACGCTAGCATCTACCCATCTCCTGTGTACCTGTTCGGTTAATTATTTCTCCCTGTTACACTATAAATTCCACAAGGTAATCCTGCAGCACCTTCTTTGTAAAATAAATCATTATCTTTTGTCAAAGGAGTGTGTAATTGCAACAAAATAACAGTTCAAAACTGCTTACAATTGGCTTTTTACATTTGACGTCTGCAGAAGAGAATAATTGCTTAAAGACAATGTATCACCTTGATTTAAATGACTTATTATGCACACTTTGCATATATGCACTGAAAATGATCTTCAGTCAAAACAGTCTCCCCCTGCTGACAAATGATTTTGTTTAGGTTGAAAACAGTATACATTTATAATCCACTTGTCTGTTTTATAACTTTGTGTATCTTGCACGCACTCCCTTTCATCCGGTGGCCCTACTTTGTAATCCAAGAGATCGTTTGTCATCTATGTTAACTTTTTCAAATAAGTCTGAGGAAAATAAAGAAGTAAATCATAGAAATAGAACAGAGAAAATGGGGTAAGAGTAGTATCCATGTTCTTTCCCTCCCTCTACATGTACGTACCATTAGTGCTGATAGTGACAGCCACATAGGATAGGCAACAGCATAAGCTGCTACCAAGTGTCACTTCATGTCCTAGAGACCATCAGATGACATAATCCAATGTAGAGAAATCCAGTTTGCCTCCGTTTCTTTCATAACAGGCAATAATATTTCTCAGACTGTTAAAGGTTTTGTAGGGCATTTTGGGGAGTGACAAGCAATCTGAAGGAGTAGGTTCTTCGATTCTCCTATCTTAAGTGTTGTCAGATGAATGATCAAAATGAACTGGAAACCAAATAGAATGTTGGCAGAGAAATGTCTTAGTCCTCTTAAATGAGAACACCATCAAGACAGGAAAAGGAAATGCTCATGAGAGAGAAGACAGACCAAAAAGTCTTCAAAATATTTGAGAACGCCTATCATGCTTTGTGATATTACTAGCTGCCTTTCTTTTAGTAAAATGCAGACTCCAACCATCATTAAGTTGTATTTAAAGCTTTGCAGATGGTGGTCAATATTAATAGATGCTTACTGGTATCAAGCTGTTGGAAAGTCCAAAGTAAAAATTGCTCAGCGATGGGATGTAAGTAGAGAGGAAGGTTCCAAATGGTTTGAAAACTTTGACATATGGAGAAGAAAAGCCAAAGAACTAAGGATCAGAAAGAGAGGGTAAAAGCAGCTGGTCCACAGGCAGTGCACGTGGGCCCTTTTGGAGGAAAGACGTACTGATATTAATATCAGCTGAGCTTTCCAGCGTTGGAGGAAGTGGCTGTGCCTCATCAGAGCATCCTTGCCAGAGCAGAGTTTTTTAAACAGGACTCAGTGATGCCTGGCTATCTCCACAGGGTTCTTTAAGGTCTTTATGAGAGGGTTTTAAGAAATTTATTGCTTTAGGGGTGCCTGGGTGGCTCAGTGGGTTAAAGCCTCTGCCTTTGGCTCAGGTCATGATCCCAGGGTCCTGGGATCGAGCCCCGCATCGGGCTCTCTGCTCAGCGGGGAGCCTGCTTCCTCCTCTCTCTCTGCCTGCCTCTCTGCCTACTTGTGCTCTCTGTCTGTCAAATAAATAAATAAAATCTTTAAAAAAAAAAAAAAAGAAATGTATTGCTTTAAAAAATAGGTAAGACAAGCATACTCTGGGTGATTTAACCATTTTATCTTAAAATGAACTACAATGAGGTACTTCAAAGCTGGGATTTCAATGTCATTGGCTACAACTGGATCCAAATGTCTGTTCATCATTCATTTATTCCATCAGACATACACACACACACACACGTATATGTAGGTGTATATACATGTACACACACAGAGTCTCTGCTATATGCCAGAAACTAATTAAAGATTGAGCATACTGGAGAAACAGACAAAATTTTTGTTTCCATAGGCCTTCTATCTCCCATGATAATATATGGGATAGACCAAATCCTGTCCAGAGAATTAAACAGGGTAGTGTGATTTAAAAAAAAAAAAAAAAAAACTAAAAAACAAAACAAAAAAAAACATGCCTGAGTACTGACTTCTGATAAGGAGTTCTGCAAACTCTTCTACTAGGAGATGTTATTTAAAATGAAACATGCATAATGAAAAGGAGAGCACCAAATAATAAAAAAAGAGTTAAGAGAAACCCAGGCAGATGAGTTAGTGGGAAGACCAACACCGACAGAGAGGAACCAAGAAAGCACACAATGGCTAACTTGGTGAGAGCGGTGGATGTTACATCAGGGAACGGGCACCAGGTCATGCAGGGCTCTGCGGTCCAGGACAGAGTTTCTGAATTCTTCAAATTGCAATAAAAAGGAATGCACATTTTTAAGCTGCAATATTTTTAAAAAACATAGCTCTGACTCCTGAGTGGGTAATGGATTATGGCGAGGTTAACAAAGATTCCACTGGGGGGCTTATAGGAATCCATTGAAGAAAGAAATATAGCTTATACTATGATACAAACAGTAGCTAGGGAGAAGTACATGGATTCATGTGGTGAATGAGCCAAATGAGAGGACGAAGCAGTAGAGGAAGAGCAAGGAGTCCCTGGCAATCTTCTGATCACAGGATAGACAACGTCCTATTTTCTGAGAAGTACAGACTCAGAGGTAAGCAGTTTGATGGACGAAGGCGTACTGGGAATAAAGAGTAATGGTTTGGGCACTTAAATTTTGAATTGCTTATTAGTCATCTAAGTGGAAAATTCAGGTAGGCAACGAAAAAAGGGTCCCAAGTTTCAGGGAGAAGATTCAGGGCAAATCAATGACAGGAGAAAAGTGATAATGCACTGTGGATGTTTTAGAACTGTCGAAAAGATTGAGGGATGCCCTTCGAAGAGTAAATGATCCACTTTATGATCATATTGCCAATGTCCAACGTAAAGTGAAGGGTACGGTGTCATCCCTTTAAATAGCTTACTCAGAGTCAAATATAAAAAGCCCCAAATCAAAAAGGTCACACTGGGATAATTTTTTTTTTTTTTAAAGATTTTATTTATTTATTTCACAGACAGAGATCACAAGTAGGCAGAGAGGCAGGCAGAGAGGCAGGCAGAGAGAGGAGGAAGCAGGCTCCCTGCTGAGCAGAGAGCCCGATGTGGGGCTCGATCCCAGCACCCTGGGATCATGACCTGAGCCGAAGGCAGAGGCTTTAACCCACTGAGCCACCCAGGCACCCCCACACTGGGATAATTTCTTATGCAATTTTATAAATTGCATATCTTTGCATTCATAATTTAAATGTTATAAAATATAATAAACATACAATTAATTTATTTTTTTCAAGATAATTCCAGTCAATACTTTTTAAAATCATGCCTTTTGACATTTTAGTACCCATTTATACAGATTCACTTTAATTGGTCAAATCCCACTTCCAAATTTCTTAGTATAATTAGGAACCTTCTGTACTACAACTTACTTATATATTCCTTTCTTGTTGAAAATTTACATTTCTTTTCCAAATCTGGCTATTTCGAAAGAATGTGTTAGGTATCCTTGACATTTAAATAAATGACTAGCTTTTGGGTAAAATGCTACCAGAAAGACTGACCTCCTGTTATCAAATACTTTTTGTTCTATGATTGTTTTGTATCAAAATATCATTCATTCCCCTACTCATCTTCCCTTCCTACAAAAAAAAAAAAAGGTACTTTGCCAGTTACTTCACATTTAAACAGTGTCTTGCAACTTAAAAATGGATTGGATTTATAGTGATCTTATTTAAATAAATTCTTTGTACTCTTTTCCTTTTTCAATGTAAAATATGGTTTTAGTTATTAGCTCTTAAATAAAAATGTTTGAAATGTAATTTACTTTTAAGAGTTGAATGCTTTGAACAAGTCATAGTGTATTATATTCTTGTTCATAGAATACAGGGAAAAATGAAAAAGACATTTTTGCTACTATTTTTAAAGTGTGATTTTAAAAAAATCACATGTACAGATGAATCTGGGAAAATAAATATTTTAAGATGAAAAAGATGACATTATTTATGCATTTTCTCTGATGATGCTAAAGATGATTTAATGATAGCTTCCAGCAGGAAAAGAAACCCTTTTATTAAACTACACATTTCTCTGATTAATATTAAGCTCTGGTTTTCTAACCTGTTCTTGCCAATCACCTGCCAGCCTCACTGAGCATGTCGTCTTGGCAGAACATTGTTCTGTAAGTTGGTGGACGGTGTTGCCCTCTGCCCCTACCATTGTCCTGTCACTTCCAGTCTCCATAGAGAGTCCAGAATGACTTTTATAAGATATTTATCACATCACCTTATTCTTCTGCTTTACATTTTCCAGTTTTTTGGTTTTTTTTTACATTTTATTTAATATCCAACTCTTTTCCAGGCCTATAGGTCTTATACATTTTGTCCCTGCATCCTTCCCTGTCCCATCTCCAACCAGCCTTCTCGCAGTTTACTGAAGTTCTGGGCACACTGGCTCTCTTTCTGTTAGTTGAAAATAAATAGACTGGCTCCTGCCTTGAACTTGCTTTCCCTTCTGCTTAAAACACTTGACTTATTATTTAAGTTTCCATTTAACTGTCATCTCTCCAGAGACATGGGCCCTGACCACCATATCCAAAGTAAATCCATTAGCTTCCATTGTTTTTAAAATCATATCTATCCTTATTTCCAGTTTTGCGCCATACTCATGACTACCTAAAATCATTTTTTGAATTTTATATTTCTAGTTGAAATAATTATTTATTGACTTGGGCGTTGTCAAAACATACTTTTTTATAACTGGTACCCAAAATAGTATGTGTCACACAGAAGAGAATCAGGAAATATTGATTAAATTAATTGTTGACAGCTTGAGGGACATTAAAAAATTTCAAATCTAGTAAATGTAGTAAAATGAGCTTCCGTCATCTTCAGCACTCACAAAGGCTAATGAAATTCTTATGTGACACCCTTTTTTAAAACCACCATTAAAATGCTTATTTATTGCTATGTTGATTTACTGCTATGAGGTAAATGACATTTTCTGATCGCCTAGTTATTAAGAAAATTGTGGAGTAATTGTAAGAAAGGAGGCGAGAACTAGCATGTGTCTAAAAATCCATTACGTTCTGGAACTTTGAGTTTATCAACTAGACATAGTTCATTAAGTAGAGGTAACTATTCTACAAGCTGCACACACCTCCTCCTGGTATCCATCCTCTAAGATCCCTTGGGATGGTTTGGCATATGTCAATGCCTTGAGCAAAAGCAAAACAAATTTTTCTCCTGCTCCAAGAGGAAGCAAGCTACACTAGAGAGCTCTGCTTGGGAATGAAACATGCCTCTGAAGTCAATGTTACTTCTTTATACAAAGAATTTGAGGTTCAGAGGAGCCAATAACGCTTCTAAGGTTCAAGAGTGTGATTGTGAGAATTCAGCTCTTTTGAAATATTTTTTCTCACTGTGCCAGGTTTTGAAACACCTCTTCGGGATCTTTTCTGGGATGTTCTACAGACAAATCCAAATGAACATGGTTAAAAACAAATTCATTGTCAGTGTTCCTCTTCATATTTTCTCTATTTCATAAAAGGAAACTTATTTACCTAGTGAGTTATTCCCCATCTAAATATGCAACAGCTATCGAATTCTATGTATCCTTCTTCCTAAATATCCCGTTTCTGCACAATCTTGCCTATATATGACCAGCCTTCATTCCCTTCATCACAAACATAGCTACATCTTTCTTACCAGATTCCAACACAGAATTAGAACTGTTGCACCCTCCAAATTCTACTCTCATGACCAAAAATGACCTTGCTAAGGAAAATGTTAATATTCATTCTTCTTCCTCAAAATACCACTATAACTTTCCAGTGATCTCTAGAATAAATTCCAAATTACCTTGGCTTATTTTTTTAAAGTCCTTCATTTTTAGGGATCAACTTCTGTGTTAAATACCACACAACCATCATTGCCTCCAGGCATGTTGCATCACACAGCAACATCTCTTTCTCATATATTTAATATCCTTCCAAGTCTCCATTCTTTCACACTTGTTGCCCCCTCAATCTAGATATCCCATCTTTGTGACCAAGTTCTCATCTTCTTTCAGTTTCCAACTCATTTAGGGCATTCCATTTAGGGCATGCTCCCTAAACCTCTACATTTGAATTAGAGATCTCCTTCCTAGCCCTCTTCACCTTTCCGTACCTATTTCTCAGCATTTACATTCGGTACTAAAATAAACCAGTTGACTGAAGTATGAACTCTTGAATGCAGTGAGTGGTTCTCTTTCAGCTGAAAGAATCCCAAGTACTTAGCACAATGCCTGGTATAGAGGCGAGAGTTAACATCTGAACACATGTTGCTTGAAGGCATAAATTTTTAAAAGTTATGAAAAATGTGTACTTTTGTACAAATTTGTACTTTTCCAAAATTCACAATTTTGCCTGGTATCAGCCTTAGTAGGCATCTAAGAAAAATAAAGCCACTGGATAAGATAATCACTCTATTTCTGCTAAATTCAGTTATCTTTGCAGTTACTTGCTGGTTTAAATTCAATTGGCATGTGGGTGGTCTATCTGCTGCTTCATGTTGGTTCCTGCTGTGTTCTTCCTTAGAAATGAACATTCCTAAGCTTCATGTCTGCATCCACACAGAATCTCTGGGATGTTTGAAGGTGTCATGAGGTTGCCTAGACCAACTACAAAGAAGCTCAAATCATCCATTTTGACAGGTATAGTATCAATGATAATTTATTGCCTCTCTGTAATTATGCTGTGACAAATTTTATGGAAGTACTGAAATTTTAGTAATCCAAAACAGCTCCACTACGATCTCTGAGACTGAATATGTTTTCCTGGTGACAAGAAACCCAGGGAGAACAGAGTAAAACGACTATGTCAATGAAGTTGAGGGGGAGGGGTATTCAGATTTATGATATAATAAATGGGCTGCAAGTTAAAAAAAAAAAAGGAAGGGTATATAAAATTGGTTGTTATAAAACAGAACCACAGTAAAAGATTTGCTAATGGTTTTATAACAGAACCATAGTGAAAGATTCGCTAATGGTTTTATGATTCTGAGGTTTTGTACCAAGAGCTTTCTTTTCACATAGAGATTGTTTTACTCAAAATAAATAAAAGTGTGGCTGTTCAGGCAAGAGGAGAAAAAAAGGCAAACAACATATTTCTATAATTGAACTAATTGAAAGTTCTTAGGAAAGGGTAAGGGGAGCAAAATTTATAAGCTCTTAACGTGTTTCTTTCTTCAGTTCAAGACCCAGAAAGATAAATGTGATAATTTTAGCCAATTACATGAACATGTCCTAAACTTTCTTCACCTTTACAATTCTTCTTTGCTATTCTTAACTCACCAAATTTTCCTTCCTTCTAAATCCCATATGAAAACCATTAAGTAGCACTATTCATATACCTTAGCAATATCTTTTATTTTAGTGAACACAGAGTTAGAAATAAAGATTATCCACAATACATTAAAAAGGGCATAATGAGTTCTATAATTAAAGAGTTTCAAAAAAAAAACCAGTAAAAATATTTTCATTCTGATTGTAAAATATTAGCTCCAAATCCATAGCCTTCTGCCCTACAATTTATATTTGAATAAAGTGGAAAGTCAGAGTAATTCTGAAAGCCAATAAGAAAGAAATTCCAATTACCTAATTTTCTCCGAATCTTTCAACTTTACTGCCATTGTTAAAGTTTAAACTTACATCATCTTTTATATATACAAATACAGTGTAATATCTCACATCCAGTGCAAGAATATATATCATGTTAAAAACACCTTTTGGCATAGCAATATTTTCTCATTTAGTTATCTGATTAGCTCAGTGATGGATATTGAATAGCAACTGATAAATGAATTTTCGGGAAGACTCAAAGAAAATCAAGCTTGCAAATGCACATTTCGGTCCCGATTCTGGAATGGTTTCCTCCCTCAAATCACATCTGATCTTTTTACTTTATTGTGGGTTTTAGACAACTTGTTTCCTATGGAAACATCTTAGATAGATCTGGTGCTTCTTCTGTCTTTTTTATAAAAAGATTTTATTTATTTATTCGACGGGGAGAGAGGGATCACAAGTAGGCAGAGAGACAGGGGAAAGATGTGCAGCTCCATCCCAGGACCCTGAGATCATGACCTGAGCTGAAGGCAGAGGCTTAACCCACTGAGCCACCCAGGCGTCCCTGGTGCTTCTTATATCTTGAAAATAAGGATATCACTTTCACTCATTCTCTTCTGTCACATAGCCCAATACCAAAACATGATTTGGTTATGAAAATAATGTAAATTATACATGAGAACTAGGAAAAGGTGAAGGAAAACAGGCCTCAGATTAAAGGAGAAATGTATTATTACTAGTGAGCCATCTCATGATGAAACGTGAAAGGACAGAGAATGGTACAGCAGAGATGAGGGGTATCTACCCAAGATAAATTTCACTAAGGGCCCTACACCTTATGCTGGGTCATCAATTCCATTTTTCTCAATTATGCATCTTTTCTAAGCCTCCTCCATAATGCAGTTTTTATTTAACAGATACTAAGAAGATCTCTGGCATTTATCATGGGATAAATTTATTTGCTGTCCCTCCTAAGCTATAACCCAAAGGGAAAAGCAAGAATCAATTACCAAATACTATAGAAGAAACAGCAATGCTGTTCATACTTCTTTCTTTTTTATCTCTTCACTTACTTATAAGTGAGGAAACCAGTGAGAAATGAAGTCAGATGTTTCTGTGACAATGTGTCTTTAAAAGCCCAAGACCTGAGCATACAGTGGTGAGTCAGAAAAACCTTTCCAGAAATGCCTGGTCATGCCCAGAGACTATTTAGCCGCTCTTGTTTTTCTCATTAAAACTTTCAAGGTGAACAAATATGTGCTCCTAAAATATCACCATTTTAAATCCTGCTTGTTTGGAACATTTCACAGTCAGCCCATTGATACCATCTTAACGGATACAAAGCTGGAACTTTTCCCATATGAGTCTAATGACTTTTTCCTTGAATACTCTCCCTCCTTCAGTTCCGCCTTTCTAGACAGCACAACACACTGAGTGTTGATTTATACCAGGATACAGGCTGTTCTTGCCTTTTCTTTGTCCAGATTGTATGAAGGTCACAGTGAACAACAGCTTCTCTCATGTACTTGTGCAATATTACAGAAGCCCAGGGCTTTGCTCGGCATCAGGTTATTATATGGAGATTTGAATCCTGACTCTTTAGCTGCTTGATTTGTTTTTTTGCCTTTCCCTAAATTAAAAATACTACTGGTGCTTATATATTTCACCGCGTGTTTTCATCAGGTTTTCAAGTTTTATTTGCTTTTTCACATTGCCCTTCCCATGATATCAAGAGGAATGTAAATTTCAGTGGCTTTCTTATCATAGCAAATAAATACCACCTTTATATGAAACAGAGTTCCGGTTCCTTGTCCATCAGTTTTACTCCTGCCCCTCTCTTTAAGAAACACGGAAGTTCGGGATTGAAAGGGAACTAAAAATCATCAACCTCAGGCCCAATTAATGCTTGGACATCCAGAGTTCTGCTCAAACATGTCCTGTTTAACAGAATTAAACTCCTCACTAAGCAACACATGCCATTTCCCAAAGGCTCTTATTGTGAAAAACTCCACCCTTTTATCAAAACTAAAAACTGTTACATTCACCCACTGGGTTTTTTTTTTTTTTTTTAATACATCTTGAGCAATAGAGAACTTTCTAAATCCATTTCCCCAAGATATTCCTTGAAGACAGTTCCTACACGTCTTTCTTCTCCCTGCTCCAAATATTTCCTCACGTTCACCATAAGATCATCGAGCAGCCCTTCCAGTGGTACAAACTTCCTGATTTGCTCTAGCTTGTCAGCCATCCTAACACACAAGATCAGCAAGTGGCACTGCTATATGTAGAGTAGAACACAGTTGTGTCATCTCTTTCATCCTATCATTATACTGCTATCAGTATAAAGTAAGCTTAAAATTACTTTTTTTTTTTTGAAAGCCATATTATGTTGTAATTTCTTGGCAATTAAAATCACTAAAGTCAAATTGCCTAACTTTTGTCTTATAGAATCTAAGTAGGGTTTTGTACCCAAACTACAGCAGTACATCTATTTTTATTACTTTTCCCTCATTAGGTTTGATCTGAACTTTCCCAGAGACTCCCACCAATCAAGGCACAGTGGGAGCCTGAGAAAGACAGCTAACTCAAACTGTGTGTGGACCGAGAGGACTTTACAAAGAAGCACCTTGTGAAGAAACCTATCTTTCACTTGCCAAGGGAAAATCTGAGAAAGGAATGAAATGAAAGGAGAAAGAAAACGTTTCCCCAGACTTTAGACTGGAGAATGTGTGTTCATTTGCATACGGCAGAAATAGATCACTATAATATATGATGCTATGATTTAATTAACCATGTGTTAATTATTGTAGAATCAAATAAAAAATTACATCCTGGTCCTTATAATAGAGATATTTATCAGTTGGCAGTACAATTATTAAATATAAATTCTAAATATTTAGTCATAGAGTTTGTTATTTCTATCTGTTGAGTAGAAGATATCCCAGGGAAGGCAAGTTAGATAATATATGTAGCATTTAGGTAACACTGCCCATATGCAAGTTTAGGTCTTTATGTATGCCTAGTTACAAAAAACAAAAATAGCATGACAATACCGTAAATAAAAGAAAGCAAATATTCTATCTGTGTGAGAGGCAGGACAAGTGGGCATGAGTCCAATTACTTCCCTGAAAAAAATTAAGGAAATTTGATTTAAGAACAATTCTTTGAGCAATAGACCATTGAATGTACCAGCCATTGTTCCAGTCCCTAGACAAACAGAACAGACTAACTCCTCAGAGGAGAGACCCAGAAAAATTAAATAGTTAGCTGACATTGAAAGTTAGAGGAAAAAATAAATCAGGGAATTTGGACCAATAAAGCCTGATAAACAGGATAGTCAGTTATTAAATATGGTCATAAAGTAGGAATGAGAAGAAATACTTGGGTATTATTTGAAAGAGATGATAGAGCAAGTCAAGAAAATATTAGGATAGCATTCCAGGGAGAATGAGGTGCAAATACAAAGGCTGGAGTGTTCCTGGGCTGTTCAGGGAACAACAAGAAAGCAGTTGTGTATAGAACACGGTGAGTAAGAAACAAAATAAGGAGATCTCAGAGACACAATGGTGGTCCCAATCATAGGACTTTGTTGGTCTTTGAAAGGACTTTGGCTTTCACTTTGAGTGAGGTGAGAAGGTACTGGAGGATTTTGACAGAAGTGATATAATTTGACTTACATTTTAAAGAGGGTACTCTAGCTGCTCTATTGAGCTTACATGAGAATAGAACCAGCAAGAAAAATGAGAATGAGATTACAAAAATCTATACAAGTAGTAGCGGTATCTTAAAACAAGGTTGGAGCAATAGAGCTTATGAGGAGCTGCCAATTCTGAAGCTATTTGGAAGGTAAAACATGTATTAATACAAATTACACTGGAAAGCTTTTCAGAAAAAGAATAAAGCCCATGCAGGTCTTTACTCCCTTAATCTTATCCCACGGTAAATCCAAAGAAATCAATATATGAAATAGTAAGAACTCAAAAAATATTACGGAGTCAATTCAGCTGTATTTTTCTTATCAGTGAAATGCTCTTTGATCAAACAAAGAGAAAATAGTTTTGTCCCCATTCTTGTTGTATACATTATTTATAATATGCTAAATGCCATCCTGGTGTTATAATTAGGTGATGGGTTAAATGAAACCAACCCCCAAATCTCAAATAACATAAAAAGAAAGGGGAAAAGCAACTTAATGCTTATAAAGTTACATACATGATTCAAAAATGTAAAATTTCAGTCTTGATCTCCTAGGAGAATCATAATGATTAAAAACAAGCCCTGCCTTTTATTTTTAATTTCCCCCTGTTTTGGTGTAATGAATCAGGTCTATGGGAAGTAGGGGAACACTATTGCTTTTTACTGACTTGTCGACTGACATGATAAGCTTTATTTATAGGCTAAAATTAAGAAAAAAGAAAGAAGAGGTAAACTGAAAAGCAATGAAATCAAGGTCTGTATTCCCGGATGTTATAAACATATAGCCTGGGGTAGATACCTTCTCAAGTGGATCCCAGCGATCTTCAGGACTCGGTAGTATGCACGCTCTTGTGCAACCACTTCACCTTGAATGTGAGCTGACCCTAGTGACCTGCTTATAATAAATGGAATATGGCAGAACGGATGCAATGTTATGTCCGTGGTTAGGTTACAAAAGACTGTGGCTTCCATCTTGTTAGCATTCTCTCTTGACGATGCTCTTCCTTGTCCTCTCACTGTTGCTATGGTGTAAGATGCTGCATGGCAAAGCCCACATCATAGGAAATGAGGCAGGCATCTAGCCAATAGCACATGAGAAATGGAGGCCTCAGCCCAAAAGCCGTGAAGGACTGAATTCTCCAATGCCCACTGACTGACTAAGATCATTCACAGAAAAGCCTCGAGGTGACTATATCCTTATATTTCCAGAACCAGAGGACCCAGCTAAAAAGCATGTGGATTCCTGACCCAGTAATCTGCAAAACAACTGTGAGATAATGAACACGTATATTTTAAGATGCTAAGTTTCAAGTTGCTTTTATGCAGTGATAGACAACGAATACACACTTACTTTAGCGCATGGGTATATTTAGGAGAACCGGCAATACTACTGTGAGCAAATATTTTTAAGTAGATTGTCTATAAATTTAGTGTCCTGGTTTTAGAGTCTGTTCTTGAGAGATAATGGTCAACTGTAAAGGTTGTAACTGTGAAAATAGACTTTTGGGAAAAATAAACCCAAGTATATTGAGTTGTGGTAATTGTTCAGCCTTAACGAGAACATACTCAATAACTGAAATATCAGTCACAGTCTTCCATTTTACTTGATACCTGTAACTATGTAGTAAGTACGGCAAGTATGAGTTTATTGTGATTTTGTACTGTTAATATATTTCACAATCTCAAGACTCTTTAAAGTCAGAGAAGTATGTTAAACTTCCTTGAATTTGAGGGATGGATAGAAGTCTTTCCATTTAATAATTATTTTCCATGTCCCCCTGCTTTCAACAGTCAACTGCTAAAATTTAACTGGTCATTTGCTTGAATTCTCTTGAAGAGTATCATTTTAGGAGACTATAACTTTGTTTATGATAGCTGAAATATCTTTTCTAGATTATATCTAAAGATAGCCAAGGGATATATCATAAGGGAAATTTAACATATGTATCGAGTAAACATATTAATAACATACCCTGTAAGGAGCCTGGACCATCCTGAGTTGTACCCATGTCAGGATAATAAAGATGAATTTCTCTGAAGGATTTGCTTTCTATCCTCAGTGAAATATTCCTTCTTTCTATACAATTCTCTCAAAGAGTAAGTTCTTGTATTAGTTTAAAATAGAATGCTATTCTCAATACAACTAGCCAGCACCCATTAACAGTGGGAAATGGGATAACTAACTAGTTACTTCCCATGCTTGTTTTTCAAAGTCTTTCATAAAACATTCATTCCGTTGAACTTCATTCTCTGACATTAGCCCTTCCAGCTACAGTTCTCAAAATGTAGAAGCCTTTATGCTGCAGATCATAGATTATTTAGAAAATTGCTATGGCCGCTTGTCTGCAATGTGATCTTAGGGGAGCTAACTGATACTTCTGAACTTTAATTTTCTTATCTCTAAAACGGGGGTCATAAACTATAGCACATATGGTTTAATTTTTTTCATAATCATGCAAGATAAGAAAAATAAGATTTAAACTCAAATTTTAACTTAAAGGCATGAAAAGTATTGTATAGTGTGTCACACTAAAGTGTAGTAGGAATGGAGACGTGAATATTTTCTCTCAAACTTACATGCTCTTCAGTTGAAGAAAGAGATTATTACAATTAGTCTGCATTAGAGTCAGTAGTAAAATAAAGATTATAAAATGTATCTTCACTAATATGTTATTAAAACACAACATAGAAATAAAACTAATAATATTAAGGAATGTAAGTTCGTGTCCCCTACAAATGGAGAGCTAACAGTAAGTAGTCCAAATACGTTGAAGCAAAATAGCATCTGTGTTCCTTATACTCATGCCTTTACATTTAAACTCAAAAGAAATCACTTGAAATAGACTTGCAGTTTTCTCATGGAGCTCACTAAACCCTTAGCCCTGAGTTAGCTCTTGCCATACACCCTACAGAGAAGTTTTCTCTGCATTTTATCACCCTTTATTTGGGATACAAAGACCAAGCAAGCATATTCAAAACACAGTTTTTCTTGAGTGAACAAGGAAGAGAGACCTCTGGGATTCTTGTATTCTGCTTTTTAGACCATCAAGAATAGGTATACATGATTCAAGATTGAATTTGCTTAAGAATAGTAGCTAAGTAAAAATGACTTCAATGTGAATAAATCAAGGGTCAGTTTCTGGCATTGTAGGTTCATTGAAAATATTAAACTCATCACTTACTGTAGATAGTTTGTGTAAACCAGGTCCTTCCAGATTGCCCATTTAGACTTCTTAATAATATTTTCTAAAAAAAAAAAAAAGTGTATTTTCTCAATTGGAAGTCCATAAAAATAAAAAATTAGGGAAAAAAAGAGATCTTAGGTAAGATATTTTGCCTTCAAATATTTAGATTTTATTTTTTATATATGTATAAAAAACTTATGGTTAGAGCTGCCAGAGTCAAGGCATTTCTATCTCACTCTCTTCTCTGAAATCTATCCAAACTACAAAATGCATGAAGCTCAAATAGGAATTTTCTATCTTCAATAAAAGCGTGAAAAGCCAACTCAACTTCAAACCCTAATCTATAAATAAGCTGCCAAGAACAGTGATATTGGGATCAATTAGTGGCATCAAGCCTAGACTTGATCTCTCTGTGTCTGGGTCTACATCTCTATCTGCATTTGCATCTCTATATGTTAATATACATGAAACCAGATAGTCCAGACCTAAAAAGTCTATGGCCTACACAGCTGATGATGAATTACGGATCTGAGATCATAAGCTGAAGGAGATGGATGGCTTATGGGAACCATGTGGGCCATATTCCACACTGCAGAGTGGCAGAGTGAGGCCAAACGAGGAACTGACAAATATTCACAAGTACAAGTCTATAAATGGGAGGGAGTGAAGGGGACAATCTGTCACAGCAGCCAATCATGATCCACTAAAGAAACTTGTAAAAATACAAGATGATCAAAAACAAAAGTTTGTGAGAAGATGACTCCATCTGGCCTACGTTTTCTTCCTTTTTCACCCCATATACTCGGAGCACTGAGTGGATCATGGTGTATACATGTGCTCAGCATGGATGGGGTAAGAAAAAGCTGAGAGAAATATTTCCTTCCCATGTTCTTTTTCAGGAAAGAGCTGATCCCGACAGAACAGACCTCACTTAAAAATGAATCAGAATCAGGAGAAATCTGCACCCAAAGTGGATAAAGATAACATAATATAAAATGTACAAAGTAATACAACAAAGGGAGAGTGAACAAAAGTTGTTATTTGAATTAGTGAGAAAATTTTTTTAAAAAGTCCATGTAAATATTTTCAAAGAAACATTTTAAAACATGGCCCTAGATGAAACATCCAAGAGAAAAAAATTAAAAATTAATAAGACAGGAGTTAAAAAGTAAGATAAGGCAAGGCAAGGCAACATAAAAAAAATAATAATAATAAAATGGAAGTAAATATCATCTCACTATCTGCAAGAATTATAACAGACATAACCAAAAACATAAGCTTTGAAAAAAGCATAGGAAAAAGAGTTGAGAAAGGTGAGTCAAATAAAAGTGGGTTCACAGATCCAGTGAGAAGCCAGGACCTTCTGCATGCCTTGGCCTTGAGGAAGACCCCTGGAACAGCACAGGTTCTGACAAAGTTTCAAGCATGGCTGAGAAGGAGATTACGAACAACATTGCAAGGTCGAAGCTCTAAGTGAAAGGCTGATAGAGTGGGATTAAAGAATGCTACATCCAAAAACTAAATTATATAAAGTTCTTAATTTCCTACAGAGCTGATGTGATTTTCTCGTGTTTCCCAAGTTGTTGGGTGAGGGAGAACCTTCAACTTTTACCAGTTAGTTTTCTCATCATCTCTTCTGATAGATGAAGATTTTCCTTTTTTACAGTTTTAAACATTTCCTGCTTTTCCCTCCATCATGTTCGCTCCTCTCAAGATGCTGTTTTGCTCTATGACAGAGGATGCCATATCCTTTCATGAAGATCAGGAATAATTAATATGTTACGGTCATGCTGCTTCCAAAATTGGTATAAAAAATAGGAGGAGAAAAGGTTTTTGCAGTATGGTCTCTTCCAAGAGCCTTCAAAAGTCTGCTAGGCAAAAAGTCCTCCTTTGTTTTTGGTTTTCTCATCAGCCAAGCTAACCTGGTTTCTCCCTCTGATATTTTAGTTCAGAAAAGGGAGGTTAGCACATATTGACCACCCACCACCACCCCCCCCAATTCCATTCCTTTTCACACATTCTCTCTGGGCAGAAGAGCTGGGCTTTCCATTATCTCTATGTGGCATCATGAGTTACTCAGGCCTATAGTAAAGTAATATGCCCTTGTTTGATAGGACTGATTTTTGACTGGTATATCAGTTATGGTACTGTTTTTCTTTGATGAAGAGCCACCTGTGAAACAAAATTGAAAAATGACCTCTTTTTGTAGGAGGGATTTTCCAATCTTGGGGCTATAAAACTTACAGCTAACTTTGAAGGTATAATAAGGCTAGAAGGATACATGAAGAAGAAAAACTGGGTTAATACCACCCAAATAAAACAATATAAGCAAAATATTTTCCTGTCACTCCAACAGAAAACTTTTTTTTATGTAAGTTTGTATGCTGAGTGTAGTATTGCTAGACACAATCATTATAACTCACAATCTTAGCTAGCATTCCACCAAAATGTTATGATTTTGAAAGTGAACAGATAAAGAACTTCAGGAAATGCCACATTAAATTGCCATGGAAGCAAAGACATCCTGGGGCTGTGTGCACACCAGTAACAATAAAACATGTCTGGCTATTGCAAAAAGGAAAAGAAAAATACATATATCAGAGTTACACTAAGTGGTCTTAATGGCAACAAAAGAAACACCTAGCAATACGTGAGATTTAACTGAAGGTGGGAGGTGAAGTGGTGAGGAGATCCAAAACTATTCTGGATTCTTCTCTTCTTCCCCTTTTTCAAATAGTATCAGGCAAGACAACGGGAGAGGAAAAAAGAAGAGGCTGAGACTTAGTTGAGTGCAAGGAGATCATTTCTATCTGCAGCTGAGAAATTTGGTTCTGAACACAAAGTGTGTTTATTTCAAAGACCAGAGAAATTTAGACATGTCTACTGGCCTGGGTCAGTGCTTATTTACATATAGAGCTTGTTTGTGGGAGGGTCTATCTGCCTCCTCAGACAAAACTCCCTTTGAAGGGGAAGAGAATCAAACTCATAGACTATGCCCCAGTACACTGCTCAAGGTATGTAGGACTCTCTGTATTTGCTAATTACAAAGAGAAACCCCAAGGCCCTTTGCCAAATGATAGACTAATTCTGGAGGGAGTTTGGGTGGTTGGCAAAGAGAGACTATGAGAACCAAAGGAAGAATCAATGTCTTTCCAGTTCTGCAGAGAATACTGGGTGCATAGCTCCAGAGAAATGGCCACATTCCAGGAGAAGAGCAACACCCTCGAGTTGTGTCTAGGAGCAACTCAGGTTCTTACCAGGAAGGTGGGGTTGGGAAGCCGAGTGACCTAATTGTGAGCAATGGAGGAAATGTCTGAATGCCTCACCCAGCTTTTCTGGGAGCACATTTAACGACTGCGGGCTTTAGGTTGACAGGGGACAGTGGTCCATTTGTTTGTGGACACAACTGAGAAACCACATATGGACCCCAAAAGATATGTACAAGAAATGGAAAGGGAACCTAAAGCACTGACAGTCAGGCTGATGCAAAACTCCACAAAATAAGGTGCACGAATCGTAATGCATCCCTATTTGTACACCAAGATTAATGTGTCCCAGGAGCATGGGCTAAAAAATCCTACGGATCTTCCATTTGTCAGAATTTTATATATAGCACAACACCATGTGCATAAAGAGATTGCATATGTATATGTTTGTCTATGCATAAAATATCTCTGGAAAAAGACACAAGTAGCTGATAACAGGGGCTGCCTCTAGGGAACTGGGAGGTGGTGTGCAAAGGGGAAGTTGACTTATTTTTAACTTTTTACATGAATATAACTTTTAACATTTTTATCATGCACATATTTCTTATTTGTAAAGCCCTATCCAATCTAATTATAAACAGAACAAAACAAGTCTTAGTGTTCTTAAAACTCATTTTTTCAGCAAATAAAAGATCCAAGTTATAATGCCAATAAATGAGAACAGCCAATTCCTCAAGTTTTTAGTATAGGGGCTAGTATGTGGGTAAATCTATTGTTTCAGAATAGAAAACAATGTGATTGTAAAGATTCCAAAAGTTTTATCAGCCCAAATCCATTTTTCCCATTAGCCTTCAGGAATAACCATTTAAAAAAAAATGATTTGATCTGATTATGAGAAAATTTCTTAATGCCTCATTTTTCTTTCGTTCTACCTGCCAGGAAACTCATATGGACAATGCTAAATTATAGTTCCTGACAGTTATTTTCCATTTCCTTTCTACCACTTCTTATCTGTATTTATCTTCATGTTTGTACAGCTATTTTACATAGTGGTTTTTATTAACAACCCCAAACATGTTTTGACAGTAGGGACCACTTCAAGTTAAATAACCAATACCAAAAAACAAAACAAAACAAAACAAAAATAGTAATAATAAAGACCAAGTAAAATAATGAATTGAACAACCAATACTGAGACAATATAGTCAAGAACTCTCAGGTAAAATTGTATGTGTTGAACTTTCTAGAGTATAGTAGGGTGATGCATATTAATTCTCTTTATATACTCATCTAGAATCCAACTTCAGTCATTAGAGAAATCTTGCTGTGAAAGGCATTATTGATCCATCTTTCTGGGAAGGATAAATAATAGGCATATCTAGAACACATATTCGGATCCAGGTTACCTTAGAAGTTTGCTTACCTGGGAAGGTATAAATTAGCTTTTAAGAGTTCTTGAGAGACACTGAACCAAACTCAATAGCCCAGCAGCATGAGAGAATAGGAAGCTCATATTGGAGCTGTCCAGTGTCCAATCTACCTGGTCTTAGGTGATCTTATGTGGTTCTCAGATGAGGGTGCTTCTTCTTCCCCTTTTCCTCCAGGGACATTTGGTTATTCTAGATACATTTTGGGTTGTCGCAACTGGGGAGGATGGTAACATTGACAATTGATTGGGTAGAAGTGAGGATTGCTACTAGTCAATTTATAATTCACAGGACAATTTCCCACAACAAAGGATGATCTGCTCCCAAATCCCAGTAATACCCAGACTGAGAAATTCTTGTCTAAATATATTGCTCTCTTGGGTTTTGCACGGCCAGACAATTGGGCACATCATCTTCTCATTGCTCCACTTTATAATCAAGAGAAAGTGGTGGGTCAAGAATGGAAAGAAAAAAAAAAAATGAATGAAAAGGATTCATTTACTGTCCATGCTCCTGGCCACAACGCCACTGTTATCTATACTCCGGGATATTTTCACAGTCTGAGGAGAAGGCATTGAAATGAGAAGAAGAAAAAAAAAGTGTTTTGTTTTGCTTTGTTTTGTTTAATATTTCATCCCTCTGGATTCCTCCTCTGAGGCAAGGAGTGCACAGCTAATCATTCACTTGAATAGGGGTATAGCTGGAGCAAAATGCAGGGAGATAAAGACATGATCAATAAATATTGTTAACAAAATGTTACATTACCCCTCCTATATTATAGAAATGCTAAAACCATTGAGTGAGAGAAAGTATGAAGCATCTGATTTCATCTGGCATATAAAGAGGCAAAAATGTAAAAACAGAATAAATGTAGGACAAAGGTTTTAGCCTGGAGGCAGGCTGAGGTGATCATGAAGTGGTTGGATAGAATTTGGAAAACCCAAAATCTGGATAATTAAAGCCATGGATTTTTGTAAACCAAAGTTTTGCTTTAGGTGTTTTCTCCTTAACGATGACTTTTTTTTTTTAATTAAGGAAAGAGTAGTTTTGAAAGTAATTCTTTTTCCTGCTTTGTACTTTCCTAGAGATAAATATGGAAATTTGTGAGGAATAATAAAGAAGTAGATATATGGGCCTGGCCAATTCTCATATTTGTTAAAACATTCTCTAAATAATTACACATTAGAAATATATATTATCTGCTTCCAAAGACCAGGTAAAAATAGATCTGAAACAGAACATGAACAGATGTTGAAATTCTAAAATATTAGCAGTACATATTCACTAATCTTCATCTATTTCATCTTTTAAAAATTAATTTAGAATGTTAGATAAATATTTAAGAGCACTTCGACATTTGTTTTTTCATATAATATACATCTTCTCACCGGTGATGATAATCATTTAGTGCTATTTCCTAGAAAACGAAGTTCGCTGATGTAATAAATGATAGATTCTTGAAGGGCAGCAGAATATGCCATTCCAAAATATGCCTCTTTGACATAAGGACTGTTTTAAGCCAATTATTTTAAGAAACAGCAGGAGCAAAAGAAGCTCTGAAAACAATAAAAGTTACCCTTCTGTAAAGGAAATCTGTTTGTAAAATTATCTCCCTCTGTACCAGATAGAGAAGGACAACTCTAAGTCACAAGAAACTCTTATCAACAGAAAAGGTACTGACTTAAATTTGCATAACAAATCTTAGCCTTGCTACTCCTAGTACCCTCTCTTAACTGGCCTTCCCTTCCTCTCCCCCCCCAAACATCTTTTTTTTTCCATTTGTGTTTAACTAAAGATGGTATTTAAGCTGGTGATGTAGGCCTCCCAAAAGGTTACTCATTTCCCCCTGGGTATCTCCCATCTATAACGAGGTATACATGTTAATAAATTTGAGGGTTTTTTTTTTTTTTTAATCTTTTACGAGGAGTCTTAGCTAAAAAGTCAGAAGAGAAGGAAAGTCATTTTTCCTCCTACACTCTACACTCTAAAACACAACAATAAGAAAACAGCACACTGCTTGATTTTAACATTTCCTCCTCCTATGGAAAACTTTTTACAGTAAGAAAATATATTCTGGATACTGTACAAAGAGAGATGGTCATTACTGTAAAAAAACAAAGGAAAGAAGGGTTATGGTGTTTATAAATATCTTATTGTAACTTCCTTTATCTCAATTACACAGATACTAGGTTGGCACAATGTGCTAATCTGTTGGTCTGGAACCATTGGCTTCCCAGAAAACCATGACTAACTACTTCAACTATGTATTCAAGTTCTTCCTCTTCTATGTCCTAATCCCTCCTCCCCCACAAAAAGGGCATGAGGAGGCTTGCTTTCTTTTAAGAGAGGACTTTCAAGGCAACTGTGTAGAGGTAAGTTTCCAATCCCTATGTATTTTTTTTTTTTTTTTTGGCACCACAGAATGGGAACATAATATGGGAACATAATAAAAATATAATCTCAATTTTCATTTTCTTTGGGAGCAGAGTTTTACTCCTGCTTTTTGAAATGGATTCTTCTAAATGCCCTTTTAACCCTTTGATTACTTTCTACTACTAGTTTCTGAGAGATGCGTCCTAAACTCTCATCCCTTTTTAATCACCATACTTCTTCTAGAAGAGCCTAACACCCATTAACATCCAAATGTGCCCAACTTTCAAATTAGATCTCAATTTCATTAAGATGTGTATTTCCAACTACAAAGTTTCTGATACTTGTGTTTGCAATTCATCAGGTTACCTCAAGATGGTGGTGAGGCTGTTAGTTTGCATAGATTGTAGGTAGAGTATATTTTTCCCTCTCCATATTGAAATGTGTCCGCAATTTTTTTAAGTTAAAAGATTTTACTTATCTACTTATTGGAGAGAGAGGGAGAGAGAAAGAAAGAACGGCAGCAAGGTGAGGAGCTGAGGGACTCCCCACTGATCAGGGAGCCTGACGCAGGCTTGATCCCAGAACCCTGGGATCAGGACCTGAGCCGAAGGCAGACACTCAACTGTCTGAGCCACCCAGGTACCCCAAAATGTGTCAGCAATTTAAAAAGGATTCAGGAAATACATTTTTTATAATTCTAATAGCAAAATCATATTTGGTTTCTATAAGAAGTAATAAAAGAAACTCATGGGAAAAAGACTACAGAAATTCAACAATGTAGGAACTTAAAAACGCATACCTCTTAGAGTTCACTGATCTTAGAAAGAAATGTCTATTACTTACTGACTTTAAAGGTAAGTAATAGACATTTCTTTCTATGATCAGTGAACTTAGTGACTTGCAAGAAACTTTAGGCATTGAATTCAACATAAAGCTAGAAGCATAAGGTTTATCTAGCTCTTAAACTTGCAGTTTAGTCTTTCTACAGACTTACTTTCACCTTTATATTGAAAAGAAGAAAACCACCTTTGTGTTATTTTTGCGTGCCAATTCTACATACCACAGATCTCACAGAATCATGATGAATCGATTTGCTCCATAAAGAACGCTAAGATAGGGCGCCTGGATGGCTCAGTGGGTTAAGCCACTGCCTTCAGCTCAGGTCATGATCTCGGGGTCCTGGGATCAAGTCCTGCATTGGGTTCTCTGCTCAGCGGGGAGCCTGCTTCCCTCTCTTTCTCTCTGCCTGATTCTCTGCCTACTTGTGATCTCTCTCTCTCTCTCTGTCAAATAAATAAATAAATAAAAATCTTAAAAAAAAAAAAAAAAAAGAACTCTAAGATATTGTTAGTAAGGAGAATCCAACAGACCCAGATGGAACTGATTCTGATCCCCATGCTCTTGGCTACGTCTTTCCTCCTGCTAGCAGAATTTAGGTTTGTAGTACTGAGACACATGACATAATGATAAAACTAAAATCTGACATCAGAAAACCTAGATTTTCTCCAGAGCCAGAGAAACATTGTCCAAAGTCTGCCACATGCACCATGAGATCTGATACTAGGCCTGCCTCATTTACTAGAGACTTTTCACAGCACTATGACCCCATCCCTAGCACCTAGTACAGTAAATAATAGTGAGTCTGTGCTTACAAATACCACTGACTAAATGATTAAACTTCACAAAATTCACTTGTCATCCCTCTGCCACAGTTTCTTCATCTGTAAAAAGGGGAAAAACGTCATTGGACTCAAGAGACTTAATATGAGGATCAAAGGAGATAATGCATGTTTTTATGGCTCGGGTTTTTGTTTGTTTGTTTTTTTGTTTTTCAGAGAGAGAGAGCATGGGGGTGGGGGATGGGCAGGGCAGAGGGAGAGAGGGATTCTTTAAGCAGGCTCCATGCCCAGTGCAGAGCCTGATGTGGGGCTCGGTCTCACAACATGGAGATCACAACCTAAGCTGAAATCAAGAGTCAGATGCTTAACCAACTGAGCCACCTAGGCGCCCCATGTTTTCATGGTTTTTAAACTCTTGAGTGTTATGCCAAATTAAAGTTATTCTTACTACTTATTAAAGCAGCTAGATTCAACAACATCATCATGCTAGAACTAAAAGCTTTGTAACTATTTACAGTTTTTCTGTCCTCCACCCTCCCCTGGCATATATCCAGCCTGAATAAATTCAGCCACCAGAGGCTATGTCTGCATCTGCAAACAAAGAAAATCAAACAACTCAGCTGATGAGTGTCCTGGTTTCTAACTATATCTAGTATACCACATAGGATAGGCTAGGTCAGACTTCAATAAGAAACAGCCACAATAGTTTATATAGCTTAAAGCAAAAGCATACGACTTCTTCACACTGCAGTTCATGGTGCTAGGCTGGAGGTTCTCCTCAATGACAAACTTGTGACCCAGCACGACAATGTAGCCACTGTTTGGATTATTTGTTAATTGTTGTGACAGAGGGAAAGAGTTCTGGAAGATTTTCCACTGGCAATTAAATCTTCCTTCCAGCAATAACACTGGGCTCTTCTGTTAATCAATTCATTGGCTGGAAATAGTTCCATGGGGGATAGAAGATGAAAGCTGGCCATGACCTCAGAGGCTGAAGAGCTGGAAATACAAGATGAATGTTAATGGCTGCAACACTTGGACCCTCAAAGAGTCCCCCAAATCCTACCTGTCCCTTTTATTTTTTTGCAACAGCCATTTACAACCTTCTTCTTTCTTCAAATTTCCTATTAATCACCTTCTAGTCTCTAAAGATATTCTCTCCACCTACTTCATTGAGAAATGGAAGCTAACAGCCCCTCTTGGGGTACTAAGTTCTGTGAGGACAGGGATATATAATGGTCTTCCTTGCAGTTACATCCTTTCTGCTTAACATAGTGACAGCATATAAAAGTTGTCAGGTAACTATTACACAAATCTTTCTCTATAAATATCAGGTCTTTCCTACTGATATCTGGAGTAAGCTTAAAAGCAGCCCTGATATGGCATCTGGAATTTGTGTTACTACATACGAGGGCAAAAAAGAATGTGTGCAGATGTGACTCAATTAAAGATCTTGAGTTGGAACTGTTATTCTGGGTTACCTGGCTGGGCACTAAATGCAATATATGCATATTTACAATAAGAAGAGAAAGCAAGTTTTTTTTTTTTAAAGATTTTATTTATTTATTTGACAGACAGAGATCACAAGTAGGCAGAGAGGCAGCCAGAGAGGCAGGCAGAGAGAGAGGGGGAAGCAAGCTCCCCACTGAGCAGAGAGCCCGATGCAGGGCTTGATCCCAGGACCCTGAGATCATGACCTGAGCCGAAGGCAGAGACTTTAACCCACTGAGCCACCCAGGCACCCCGAGAAAGCGAGTTTTGACATGGAAAAGATTATGTGCAAATGGAGTGGAGACAGATCTGAAGAGCCTGGTCATGAATACTGGAGCATGGTAGCCAGGAACCAAGGAGTGGCAACAGCCACCAGAAGCAAAAACAGGCAAGGGATGGATTGTTCCCTAGGAGCCTCTGGAATCATTATGACCATTTGGATACCTTGATTTTGGCCCAGTGATGCTTTGGCTTATGGAAATGAGAAGAAATGCCACTGAGTTTGTGCTCATTTGTCATGAGAACCTAATACATATTAGATTTATGTAGGATGTATGTTTTCTAGAATGTGTGCATTAGGCAAAACATATTCCTATATTTGAAAGGGCTTAATATTAACATAGAAACTAAAAAATCAGTTGTGATTTTTATTGACATGGGTTTGCTACATTTCATGAAGTTGTAGTACTTGCAGTACAGTTTTACTGCCTTGAAATGAGTGGCTTTAGGGTGGGGTTTTCAAAATATCGAAATTATATTCAGCACATAGTTGACTGTCTCCCAGATTTGGATAGTTTAAAATATATTCATTACAATTCCTATAGTTTGTGGAGGTAAAATTGCATATGGTTCAATTTTAGTAGTCATGGTAGCAATGAGGCTTACCGAAATTACTTGTTTATTGGGTTTGCTGCCATCTCTTCATTCTTTTCTTCTCTTTTTACACATTAATAATGTGCTATATTTATTTTGCTTCTCCAGCAGTTCCTAATTCACTTTTCTTCAAAATATCCAAAATCTAATAGCCCTTACTTACATATATTGGCATTGCTACAATAGAAATTCAATCCCTTGAAAATATAAGGAATGAATGTAACTCTGCAGAAATCTTTGAGTGGTTCTTTAGAACTCAGGCAACAAGTATAGAACATATCTATTCCAGATATGAAAGCAAATGAGGCTTTTACATGACAATGACAAACTATAATCTTTTTTTTTTAAGATTTTATTTATTTGAGGAGAGAGAGGCAAGATGGTGGAGGAGTAGCAGACTGAAATGACATCAGGTCGCAGGAGTTCAGCCAGATAGTTATCAAACCATTCTGAACACCTACAAACTCAACAGCAGATCGAAGAGAAGAAGAGCAGCAATTCTAGGAACAGAAAATCGACCACTTTCTGAAAGGTAGGACGTGTGGAGAAGTGAATCCGAAGAGATGGAAAGATAGACTGTGTGGGGGAGGGGCCAGCTCCTGGCAAGCGGCGGAGCAGTGGAGCATGAAATATGAACTTTTAGAAGTCTGCTCCACTGAGGAACATCGCTCCAGAGGCTAAGCAGGGGTGGAGCCCTTGCAGATACAGTGTAATCTCAGGACCCGTGGGGTCACTGAAAGATTGGGGGTGTCTGAGTGTGGCAGAGCTCCCAGGTATCAGAGCAGGGAAGCCAACTACAGAGATGGAGCCGAAGAGTGAGCTCTCGGCTCGGGATTACCTTAAACCGTGATCCACAGCACAGCTGGGCCACTGCTCTTTGAGCAGGGACCCCACAAGTGGCAGATCCAGGGACACTCACCTTCCATCTCTGGAGGCAGGAATTTGCTGGTTTAGAGACTCCAAATGGGGCTGTACATCAGAGCCAGAGACAGAAACACTCAGTCATAGGCCAGGTGAGCCCAGAGTGCAGTCAGAGACCAGGGAGACGGGAGTGATTGACCCCTTATCTCTGAGGGCACAGTGAGGAGTAGGGCCCCAAGCTCTTGGCTCCTCTGGGCTAGGGATTGGGAGGCTGCCATTTTCATTCCTGTCCTCCAGAGCTCTACAGAAAGCATTCAGGGAACAAAAACTCCTGAGAGTGAACTCGAACTCAAGCAGATTTCTTAGCCTGGCCCCTCTCAAGGGCAGTGCAATTCCACCTTGGGCAAAGACATTTGAGAATCACTGCAACAGGCCCCTCCCACAGGAGATCAGCAAGAACATCCAGCCAAGACCAAGATCACAGATCAAGGAGAACAGCAGGACTCCAGAGATAGGGGAAAGCAATTCATGGAATTCATGGCTTTCTCCGCATGATCCTTTAGTCTTGCAAAGTTAAATTACATTTTTTAATTTAATTTTTTTCTTATTCTAATTTTTTAACTTTTCCTCTCCTCTTTTAATGTTTTTTTACTAGTTTATCTTAACAATACTTTTCTTAAAAAAAAAAAAAAAACTTTTTAAACCTTCATTAATATAGTCACATTTTATCCTTCATTGTATTTAACCTTATTTTGTGTATATATAGGGTTTTTTTTTTTTTTTCTAAAAAATTTTGGGATACAATTTCTTCTAATAGATCAAAATATACCCTAAATCTAGCACAGGGCTTTGTTCTAGTCTCCATCCTGAGCACATTCTCTTCCCTCCGTTCTTTTTCTTCCTTTTTCTAACCAACTTATCAATTCCTTTTTTAGATTTTTTTTTCATCTTTACATTCATATTTCATCCCTTCATTGTGTTCACCCTTATTTTTGTGTATATATAAGTTTTTCTTTCTTTAAAATTTTGGGAGGTAGTTTCTTCTAAGAGACCAAAACACCCAAAATCAAGTGGGTGGCTCTGTTCTGTTCACCAGTCTAATGTAAATATATATATCTTTACACTCCTTTTCTTCTCCCCTCAGTTTACGGTATCTTCTGATTTGGTTAGCATACATTTTTCTGGGATCTCTGCCACCCTTTTAGTATTTTATTCTCTCATTCATATATTCTTACCTGGATAAAATGACAAGGCGGAAAAACTCACCACAAAAAAAAAGAACAAGAGGCAGTACCAATGACTAGGGACCTAATCAATACAGACATTGGTAATCTGTCATATCTACAGTTCAGAATGACGATTCTCAAGGTGCTAGCTAGGCTTGAAAAAGGCATGGAGGATATTAGAGAAACCCTGTTTGGAGAAATAAAATCCCTTTCTGGAGAAATAAAAAAACTAAAATCTAACCAAGCTGAAATCAAAAAAGGAATTAATGAGGTACAATCAAGAATGGAGGCTCTTACTGCTAGGATAAATAAGGCAGAAGAGAGAATTACTGATATAGAAGACCAAATGATGGGGAATAAAGAAGCTGAGCAAAAGAGAGACAAACAACTACTGGACCATGAGGGGAGAATTTGAGAGATAAGTGATACCATAAGACGAAATAATATTAGAATAATTGGGGTTCCAGAAGAAGAAGAAAGAGAAGGGGGCAGAAGGTATATTGGAGCAAATTATAATAGAGAATTTCCCTAATATGGCAAAGGGAAGAAACATCAAAATCCAGGAGGCACAGAAAACACCCCTTAAAATCAACAAAAATAGGTCCACACCCCATCATCTAATAGTAAAACTTACTAGTCTAAGTGACAAAGAGAAAATCCTGAAAGCAGCTTGGGACAAGAAGTCGATAACATACAATGATAAAAATATTAGATTGGCAGCAGACTTACCCACAGAGACCTGGCAGGCCAGAAAGAACTGGCATGATATATTCAGAGCACTAAATGAGAAAAATATGCAGTCAAGAATACTATATCCAGCTAGGCTATCATTGAAAATAGAAGGAGAGATAAAAAGCTTCCAGGACAAACAAAAACTAAAAGAATTTGCAAACACCAAACCATCCCTACAGGAGATATTGAAAGAGGTCCTCTAAGCAAAGAGAGAGCCTAAAAGCAGTAGACCAGAAAGGAACAGAGACAATATACAGTAACAGTCACCTTACAGGCAATACAATAGCACTAAATTCATATTTTTCAGTAGTTACCCTGAATGTAAATGGGCTAAATGCCCCAATCAAAAGCCACAGGGATCAGAATGGATTAAAAAACTATACCCATCAATATGCAGACATGCAAGAAACTCATTTTAGACCTGAAGACACCGCCAGATTTAAAGTGAGGGGGTGGAAAAAAATTTACCATGCTAATGGACATCAAAAGAAAGATGGGGTGGCAATCCTGATATCAGATAAATTAGATTTTAAGCCAAAGACTATAATAAGAGATGAGGAAGGACACTATATCATATTCAAAGGGTCTGTCCAACATAGATTTTAAATATCTATGCCCCTAACATGGGAGCAGCCAACTATACAAACCAATTAGTAACAAAATCAAAGAAACACATTCACAATAAAACAATAATAGTAGGGGACTTTAACACCGCCCTCACTGAAATGGACAGATCATCCAAGCAAAAGATCAACAAGGAAATAAAGGCCTTAAATGACACACTGGACCAGATGGACATCACAGATATATTCAGAACATTCCATCCCAAAGCAACAGAATACACATTCTTCTCTAGTGCACATGGAACATTCTCCAGAATAGATCACTTCCTGAATCACAAAGCAGGTCTCAACTGGTACCAAAGATTGGGATCATTCCCTGCATATTTTCAGACCACCTTGCTCTGAAGCTAGAACTTAATCACAAGAGGAAAGTTGGAAAGAACTCAAATACATGGAGGCTAAAGAGCATCCTACTAAAGAATGAATGGGTCAACCAAGAAATTAAAGAAGAATGGAAAAAAATCATGGAAACAAATGATAATGAAAACATAACTGTTCACAATCTGTGGGACACAGCAAAGGTGGTCCTGAGAGGAAAGTATATAGCAATAAAAGCCTTTCTCAAGAAACAAGAAAGGTCCCAAATATACAACCTAACCCTACACCTAAAGGAGCCCGAAAAAGAACAGCAACGAAAAGCTAAACCCAGCAGGAGAAGAGAAATCATAAAGATCAGAGGAGAAATCAATGAAATAGAAACCAAAAGAACAGAAGAACAAATCAATGAAACTAGGAGCTGGTTCTTTGAAAGAATTAATAAGACTGAAAAACCCCTGGCCAGACTTATCAAAAAGAAAAGAGAAAGGACCCAAATAAATAAAATCATAAATGATAGAGGAGAGATCACAACCAACACAAAAGAAATACAATTACAAGAACATATTATGAGCAACTATGCACCAGCAAATTTGACAATCTGGAAGAAATGGATGCATTCCTAGAGACATAAAAACTACCACAACTGAACCAGGATGAAATAGAAAACCTGAGCAGACCCATAACCAGTAAGGAGATTGAAGCAGTCATCAAAAATCTCCCAACAAACAAGAGCCCAGGGCCAGACAGCTTCCCAGGGGAATTCTATGAAACATTTAAAGAAGAATTAATACCTATTCCCCTGAAACTATTCTCCAAAATAGAAATGGAAGGAAAATTGCCAAACTCATTTTATCAGGCCAGCATTACTTTGATCCCCAAACCAAAGACCCCATCAAAAAAGAAAATTACAGACCAATATCCTTGATGAACACAGATGTGAAAATTCTCACCAAAATACTAGCCAATGGGATCCAACAGTACATTAAAAGGATTATTCACCATGACCAAGTGGGATTTATTCCTGGGCTGCAAGGTTGGTTCAACATCTGCAAATCCATCAATGTGATACAATACATTAATAAAAGAAAGAACAAGAACCGTATGATACTCTCTCAATAGATGCTGAAAAAGCATTTGACAAAGTACAGCAACCTTTCTTGATCAAAACTCTTCAAAGTGTAGGGATGGAGGGTACATTCCTCAATAACATCAAAGCTGCCTATGAAAAACCCACAGCGAATATCATTCTCAATGGGGAAAAACTGAGAGCTTTTCCCCTAAGGACAGGAACATGGCAGGGATGTCCACATCATCACTGCTATTCGACATAGTACTAGAAGTCCTAGCCTCAGCAATCAGAAGACAAAAAGAAAGGCATCCAAATCAGCAAAGAAGAAGTCAAACTCTTACTCTTTGCAGATGATATGATACTCTATGTGGAAAACCCAAAAGACTCCACTCCAAAACTGCTAAAACTCATACAGGAATTCAGTAAAGTATCAGGATATAACATCAATACACAGAAATCAGTTGCATTTCTCTAGACCAACAACAAGACAGAAGAAAGAGAAATAAAGGAGTCTATCCCATTTACAATTTCACCCAAAACCATAAGATACCTAGGAATAAACCTAACCAAAGAGGCAAAGAATCTATACTCAGAAAACTATAAAGCACTCATGAAAGAAATTGAGGAAGATACAAAGACATGGAAAAACGTTCCATGCTCATGGACTGGAAGAACAAATCTTGTGAAAATGTCTATGCTACTTAAAGCAATCTACACATTTAATGCAATCCCTATCAAAATCCCATCCATTATTTTTCAAAGAAATGGAACAAATAATCCTAAAATTTGTATGGAACTAGAAAAGACCCCGAAAAGCCAGAGGAATATTGAAGAAGGGAGCCGAAGTTGGTGGCATCCCAATTCCAGACTTCAAGCTCTATTACAAAGCTGTCATCATCAAGACAGTATGGTACTGGCACGAAAAAAGACAGATAGATCAATGGAACAGAAAAGAGAGCCCAGAAATAGACCCTCAACTCTATGCTCAACTAATCTTCGACAAAGCAGGAAAGAATGTCCAATGGAAAAAGACAGTCTCTTCAACAAATGGTGTTGGGAAAATCGGAGAGCCACATGCAGAAAAATGAAATTGGACCATTTCCTTGAGTATACAAAAATAGACTCAAAATGGATGAAAGACCTCAATGTGAGATAGGAATCCATCAAAATCCTTGAGAACGCAGGCAGCAACCTCTTCGACCTCAGCCGCAGCAAATTCTTCTTAGAAACATTGCCAAAGGCAAGGGGAGCAAGGGCAAAAATGAACTATGGGGACTTCGTTAAGATCAAAAGCTTTTGCACAGCAAAGGAGACAGTCAACAAAACCAAAAGACAACTGACAGAATGGAAGAAGATGACATATCAGATAAAGGGCTAGTATCTAAAGTATATTTTATATATAGAGAGAACTTATCAAACTCAACACCCAAGGAAGAAATAATCCAATCAAGAAATGGGCAGAGGACATGAACAGACATTTCTGCAAGGAAGACATCCAGATGGCCAACAGACACATGAAAAAATGCTCAACATCACTCGGCATCAGGGAAATACAAATCAAAACCACAATGAGATACCACCTCACACCAGTCAGAATGGCTAAAATTAACAAGTCAGGAAATAACAGATGTCAGAGAGGATGTGGAGAAAGGGGAACCCTCCTACACTGTTGGTGAGAATGCAAGCTGGTGCAGCCACTCTGGAAAACAGCATGAAGTTTCCTCAAAAAGTTGAAAATAGGGCTACCCTATGACCCAGCAATCACACCACTGGGTATTTACCCTAGAGATACAAATGAAGGGACAATGTGCACCTGAATGTTTATAGCAGCAATGTCCGGATTAGCCAAACTATGGAAAGAACCTAGATGTCCATCAACAGATGAATGGATAAAGAAGACGTGGTATACACACGCACATGCGTGCACGCACGCACACACACACACACACACACACAATGGAATACTATGGAGCCATCAAAAGAAACGAAATCTTGCCATTTACAATGACGTGGATGGAACTAGACGGTACTATGCTGAGTGAAATAAGTCAATCAGAGAAAGACAATTCTCGTATGATATCCCTAATATGAGGAATTTGAGAGGAAGAGTGTGGGATTTGGGGGGTAGGGAAGGAAAAAATGAAACAAGATGGGATCAGGAGGGAGACAAACCATAAGAGACTCTTAATCTCACAAAACAAACTAGGGTTGCTGGGGGGAGGGAGGGTATGGAGAGGGTGGTTGGGTTATGGACATTGGGGAGGGTATGTGATATGGTGAGTGCTGTGAAGTATATAAGCCTGACAATTCACAGACCTATACCCCTGGGGCAAATAATACATTATATGGTAATTTTAAAAATCAATTTTTTAAAAATATTTTATTTATGTAGAGAGAGAGAGAGATAGCCCAAACAGTAGTGAGGGGAGGCAGAGGGAGAGGGTGAAGCAGGTTCTCCACCAAGCAGGGAGGCCAATATAGGTCTCCATTCCAGGACCCTGAGATCATGACCCAAGCCCAAGGCAGACACTTTAACCTTTAATCACCTGAGACACCCAGGTGTCCCAAATGACAAAGTCTTCGTGAAAGCTAAAATACCTAAGTACAATTTAGAGAACTATTGGAATGGGCTCTGTGAGGGAATTAAAACTCTTTCTTATACAGCTGAATACTTGCTCAGTTATCTAAGCAGGGATTTTAAACTCTCAAGGCATACATATCTATAATTTTCCATTAGCATATAGTAATATTTACCTCTTATGCAAATTACTTAATGTATAATTCTAACGTATGTCCATTTATGTTTTATTTCATTATGTTTGGTTTTTCAAAAATAAACCCTACCACGATAGATTTCTGGAAAAAAATTTAACCAGTGCAATGCCTCTTTGTAATAACTGGATGCAATTATAAGATACTTCATAAAGTGCTAAAAAATAATTCACTCTGTAGTAATTTGTTGGTCTATAAGAGTTATATTGCTGTTTCTGGAATGGTTTTGCTTACACTCCAAGGGTCTTCAATACAATGGGAGTTTATAGCTTACTCTCCTCTTTCTGATTGTTCCCATACCAGCAGCACAAAGATAATGCTTTTGTTTCTATTTAGATTGTAAATCCCTTGTGCATTCCAAATATTAATCAGTGTTTATTTCACTTCTGGATCCTCCCTTTTCTTCCCCATCCTGCCCTCTATAGTTTTTGCTGGCTACATAATGAGACACAGCTGATGCTGTTTATTCCTGTTGGGATATTTTTAACATCAGACTTTTTCTCTGTACATTCGGCTTCGCCCACTCTCATTTGAATCTAAGCCCTGTTTCTCTTTGACTTGCCCCTCAGGAAGTCTCATCTATGCACAAAACGGCCTTTGAAGTGAAAGGGAGCTTCCCTCTTCAATGGTCTCCCTTATCCAGGATGCCAGGAAAGAATAGGTTCCTCCCAAACAACTGAATGTAGGGGTTGTGTCTTCTGTGTTTGACAGGATCCCCATGTCCCCACTTCTTCCAGAATGTAAAGTGGTGCCAGCCGGCTCCACCACCCACATGGGTGTTTCTTCAATGTTAAGTGAATGGATGAATGAAACCTAATGTGAGACTATAAGAAAAGAAAAGGAAAAAACCCACAAAACTAAAAGTTAATTCACATTTTCCAGCTGTATCAAAAGCAGTCTGTCTCTGATAATATATGGAGGCATTTAGCAAAAAGAAGTAATTGCAGATGGAACCAGTAAGTGATCCCAGAAGAGCAACAGACTTCAAACAAAAGGGATCCTTTGCATTCTTACTGTGTCTATATTTCCCAAGAGAGCAAGACCCTTGCTTTATTTGGAAACTAGAATTTTTTAATGTGCTATATAAGTCAGCAAAAATTTGTATCACAGAAAAGCTATAGTGAACCAGGAAAAATAAAAGGTGAGAGTGGGTGGGTGGTAAAACAAAATGATGAGGGACTATTTAGCTCAAATTTGTAACAACTTAGGGTGTTTTCATCCCATGTTTTTATTATTCTAGCATTACAATACTTTTTAAATGTTTATGAAATACCATGTTTTTTTATGAACTGTTAAGGACTTTAGACATCATAATATCTCAAAAAGTATCGATAAAATGACAGGCTTAAAATACGAGATGGCATGGAAATGAAGGAAGAAACAAAGAAACAGTATATTTGATTATATCACTTGAGGAATGGAGGCTTTTTGCTCCAAACTGGAAAAACTGAAAGGCAAAACAGAACCTCATTTATAACAATCACCTGTACCTCTCAGTGCATACATGGCAAAACCAGAATAATGGAGACAAACAAAATACCAGCTATCGTCACAAAGAACATGATCAGCAAATCAAAATGCTCAACTTTTACCATGATAGCATTGATGTAAATGTAAGAAGATATTTCCCCAAACCACAGCAAATCTATGAGCAAAGCGGGGGGGGGGGTGCAAAATCTAGAGGTGGTGATGGTTCACATGTGGAATGTACACAAAAAGCATTCAGATTCTAGAATCCTCCTCTCCCACCCATCTTTGTCACAGTAAATAACTGATGTTTTCATGAGAACTTTGGAGGCAAAAGAGCAGCTTGCTCTAACGGTTCATGTTAGGAAATGTCAGACGCTTCTTTCCCAAGGTGAATAGCGTGATAGCGTGATGGATGCCTTAACAGAAGAGAACAGTAAATCATGCCAACTCTGCCCTGTCTGTCTGCACTCTTCACTTCTCAGAGTGTCCAAGGCCTGACCGAGAGAAGTAGTGAGTCACTTCCGTGCCCCAACAGTTGGACAGGGAGACAAAACACCCATATTGTTAAAAAAGTAAGCCTCGAACCTTTTTGATTTCCAGATGGGAATCTCATTCAACTGGATTCACGTGGTCCTCTTCGGTGCATTCTAATTTCTGCGACTCTACCATGTATATATGTCTTCCTATGTCTTTCCCAGTGATGATCTCCAACTTTTAGGAGTAATCCTTACTTACTGCCATTTCTCAAGGAGCTCCCAAATCTGACATCCCTTTAATAGCCCTTCTGTCCCATTATAGCCATTATGAGCCAAACTGTAAAGCCATTTTTTTGGTTACCTCAAATGTCTTACCCATCCTCTAAGGCCTAGTTCAACCAAAACTTCCTGCAGAGACCTATCCATATCTTTCACCTGCCGCTGCTACCTCCATCACTGAGCTTCCCAGGACTTGGCAACTTTTCCCTGTCCCCATTTATGGCATTTTAACTTTTAATGTAGGCCAGAGATATGCACATAAGAATTCTTCCCCCCACCAAACCATAGGCTTCTTAAAAGAGAATCAATAAGTAATTCATTTTTATATGAAATTTATCAATAAATGAATAAATGAATGGAGAAATACTTATTCCTTTCACTGTATGTGCAGAGACGTGGTACCCATGCACAGTACTCAATCCTAGATCCGTTAAAGATACAACTGTCCTCAGCTTGGCCTAGTCACTTCAGTAGTTAACAAATGTTTCATTAGTGGAAGATCTGATTCCCTTTACATGAAAATACCTAAATTTTTGCATGGCCTACAAAAGCCTCCAGTGTCAGCTGCAGATTTACTTTCTCTCCCTTTGCATCTTTTGACTTTTCCCCTTTATTGTCTGGCTTCTATATCCACTGGTTTTTTTTTTTTTTTAATCCCCCAAAACACCAAAGAGCTCTTGAGAAATGCTATTCCTTCTTCCTGCCAAATAATACCCACTTTGAGTTCCTGATTTTCATCTGTTTTACTCTTATCATCCTTTAGAGATCAACTATCACCACCTCAGGAAAGCCTTCCATGACCGTTTGATCTCAGTTCCTTCTTAAAAACACACAAAATTGTATTCCATTCCTTCAGACTACTTTTTATATTAATGACATATTACACAGAGTGAACATTATGATTATTTGCTGAACATATGATATCTATACCATAAGCTCCCAGATTAGAAGGCCCAGTTCTGGCTTTGCCTACCAATTCTATCTTTAGCGTTTTCAGAAACCCAGTAGACAAATGACATCCAATAAATGTTTGTTGAAAAAAAAAAAAGTGGATGCATGTATACTTTGTATCATAAATGTTGACTGTACCTCTAGGGTAAAACATTTCTGTATCATGATTTCTGCCTCTTCAGACTTGTCTACGTTTGAATTCATGTTCTTCTATTAACTTAGAAAATCAACTACTCTGACTCTCAATTGGCTCAACTAAAAAAATGAGAATGATAATGTCATTTGATGTATATACAGAGGTGTCTAATATTTATTGAGAATAGAGGATGTTTAATAAAAGCCAAGTCCCTTTTCCTTTCCTCAGCGAATTCTGAGCTCAGTGACGATAGCTTATTTGACTCCATGTAATCAATTACCAGGATTGAAAAGGAAGATCTTTAAGTACATAGATGCCACAGTCAAAACACCATGTGTGTATTTGCTTTCATTCATTTGACAGAGAAGTAACAGTGGGAGTTAGACCATGTAAAGCTTTGTAAATAATGAAAACAAATTTTGATCTTACTCTGAGCACAATGGGAAGATATTAAAGATCTTTCTTAAGAGATGCAAAGAAGCTTTCTACTACCAGACTTAGTTCTAGAACATAGGAAAGGCAATGAGATATGCACAAGCTTTGGGGGCATCACACTTCTCAGGACAGAAACAGAAAATCTAGAATGTGTTACTTAGTTCAACCACTGTTAGACTAAATCTTTAACAGAAAATAGGAAAATTCGGCTTTAAAGATCCCATTTGCAAAAATTTCCTTAAAGTTCCCCAAATAGCTGGGACAAGGCTAGGTCATTGGTATTAACAATTAAACGTTTCCAATTTCCAGGTTACCAGGGGAAAAGCATACACATTTATTTAATATAAGTTTTCTGGTACATAGGAGGTTTCATAAGGAAATAAAGACCCGAAAAAAACAGACCTATGTACTTTTATGCTTGGTTTGATGAAAAGTGCATAGTGGTGGAGAAATATGATAGGTTAAGAAGTATAAGGTGATTTTAATATACTAAGGGGAACTTAGCAAGCCCTGTTAGGATTCTTCTGCTAAGAAGAATAGTCTTCAGAAGTAAGACTATACCTTTCCTCTGGGCATAGGGATGGCATTTTTCACATGAAGCTTTTAATGGCCTATTTGAGGGGAGAGTGAGGAGGGGAGAAGTTCAGAGTGACCATCTGCTTCTGCCATTTTCTCAGATTTGTTTAGCTTAAATAGTCAATATGTTAAAAAAAAAAAGTACCATATTTTTGGATTAGCATGTCCTAAATCCCATCAATACTGGCTGTTGAAACTAAAAATGAGCAAGGTATATATCTATTATATATTCTTTAACCATCTCTAAAGTCAATTGAATGACCCCTCTCTCTGCAAAGTCTAACTTATCTCCCTAGGCTCATGTTTGAATAACATTAATTTCCATAAACTCTCAAACTGCTAGTTCATATTCAAACACTTTTCCCATTGAAATAAAATTAAGGTTAATTAATTTGTAAAGGAAGATTAAAGGTATTAAATATGTAAAGCAGAGCTAAGTGCCAAACAAGGCACAAGATAATGATTGCCTACAAGTATTGGAAGGTGTAAACATCAAAAAGACTAAAAAGCATTTAACATAGAATAAGACGTTGGTAAAATTCAGAAACTAGCATAATATTGACAGGATCTGAACTAGGAAGAAGATTTCATGCAGCAGAACTACTTTTGGAAATCAAATTGTAAATTTTTCTTCCCTAGTTAAGAAGGGACACAAAAATGCTTTTTGCCTGAAAAAAACAAGATCAATAAGTATTCATTAATAGTTCCCCATGACTTGGCAAAAAGCCATTCCTTTCCCTTATGATCAAGGATTCTCCTCACTACTGTGGTTCTCAACGACTCATGAATCCTCTTAATAACCTTTGAGGTAGAAGATCACATCAAATAAAACAGCCCTGTACTCTGTACTTGTCCCACCGGTAATGCACTTGGATACCAATTTTTCACCATGAACAGGGGAGACAGCCTAACTACACCAAAAATGTTTGGCCCTCTCCTAACACCATATTGTTATTAAAATTAGTCAGGAATGGGCCTTGGGATGTCTCCATGTCTAGATACCTAATGTACAAAAGAGCAATTCCATTTCTTATGACTACACAATGTAAAAATACTTATTGATCTTAGGACAGTTGCATTTTATTTATACCAAAATCCCTTCTCATAACAAATGAGTGATAAAATTTGAATTTAAAACAGAATCAGTTTTTTCTATAATGTTTTATGTATTAGTGCATCTTACCATTCATCTTATAGACTGCATGTACATGAGGTTAGTCCCACATATAATACTGATCAAAAATCTGAGAGGATTACATCAAATACAAAAGCTTCCGCACAACAGAGGAAATCATCCACAAAATGAAAAGGCAACCTATAAAATGGGAGAAAATATTTGCAAATCATATATCTGATAAGGGGTTAAAAACCAAAGTATAAAGAACGCATATAATTCTATAGCAAAAACAAAACAAAATCTGATTAAGAAATGGGTGGAGGGTCTGAATAGACATTTTTCTAAAAATGACATACGTGGATCAACACGTACAGAAAAAGGTGTTCAATATCACTAACCAGGAAAATGCAAATCAAAACAACAATGAGATACCACCCCATGCCTATTAGAAGGACCATAATCAAAAAGACAAGAAATGGCAAGTGTTGGCAAGATTGTGGAGAAAAGAGATCCCTTGTGCACTTCTGGTGGGAATGTAAACTGGTGCAGCTATTACGGAAAGCAGTATGAATGTTCCTTAAAAATAGAACTGTCATATGATCCAACAATTCCACTTCTAGGTATTTATCCGAAGGAAATGAAAACACTAACTCTGAAAGATACATGCACCCCCATGTTCACTGTGGCATTATTTACAATAGCCAAGTCATGAAAACAATCCAAGTGTCCCCTGATGGATAAATAAATATAATGTGGTGTGGGGGTATAATATCATTCAGCCACAAAAGAAGAGGAAATTTTACCAGTTGTAACAGGATGGATGGACCTTGATTGCATTATGCCAAGTGAAACAAATCAGAGAAAGACAAATATCACATGGTCTTGCTTATACTAGAATCTAAAGAAAGAGAAAAAAAGGAGGAGGAAGAGAGAGGAAGAAATGGGGGGGGGGGCGGGGAGAAGAAGGGAGAGTTACAGGGAACAGATTAGTACTTGCCAGAGGCTAGGGATGGTGAGGGTGGGCAAAAATGGGTGAAGGTGGTTAAAAGGTACAGACTTCTAGTTATAAAATAAGTAAGTCCTGGGATGGAATGTACAACATGGTGACTATAGTTAATAATACTGTTACTATATATTTTAAAATTGATAACATTTCTCATCACAAGAAAAAAATGTGTAACTATATGTGGTGATAGATGTTAAACAGACCTGTAATAATTTCACAATAGACACATGTGTCAAATCATTATATTGTACACTAATGTTAATTATATCTCAAACCAAAAAATCTAGCAATTTTGTAAAAAAGACAGAATTTGAGCATGACTTGTTTTAAGTGACGCCGTCCTGGTGCTCTCTGCTTCTGCTTATTTCTCAGAGATCGCAAATAATCTGAGATAAAATTTAATCATACTTACCATATAAGTAAAGATCAGAGAGACAGATGAATGAACTTGTCTTAGAACTCTAGAGTCCCCTCCCAAAGCATGAAGGTACTGTAAAATTCTCCCTATTCTTGAATAAATATGAAAATAAAGGTATATTGCCTGAAAGAAGTTTTTAAAAGCCCAAATTAGATACCCATATTCCCGAGGAACAACACGGCAGGATCAAATATGATATCGAATCTGTGTAAAAATGAAGGTGAAGTGAAAAGTGGAACGAGTTCCTAGATTAACAGACTGCCATCCTCAACCATGTACAATCGCCTAATTCCCACACCAGAAAATTTTCTGCAGCTCTATAATTGTTTCAGTGTCAGCAGTGGTGAATAAAATTGCAGTGCCCTTGGAAACATTTTGAATGTGTTGGGGAAAAAAAATCTTTAGAAATTGGAGCAAGTGATATTTTTTATCTTTGAAAAATAATATGTATAATTGCGTTGTTTATCCATTTCACTTTAGATATGCTGATATAGCCTTCAAAAACCTTTTCCAACTATGAGAAAAATCTCAGTTCTTTTACTCCTGAATTCTTCATATAGGCTTCAATTGTATAAGGCTAGAGGTTCATAACACTTTTCTGAAGTAAAAATGCAAATTTAACACCTAAGTTTTTATTGTTTCCCCTTCTTGCTTGCTTTAGGAATAAACTGTGATGTTCATTCTGCTGAGAAGTTAACAAGTATTTTAAGAGGCCACCTAAAAAGGAATAAACAAACACACAAAAGACAAATATGCAGCTGTGATGGTTTTAAAGACTGTGGAATGTCAGGCCAAGAAAAAAAAAATGTGATGATTTTGGAGTACTTATAGTATTTTTTAGGAGCAGTCTCAACCAATCTGATAGGTAAAAACCTACCTAAAATTATGTTAGTGCTCATTAGATAATCATATTTATAAAACAGCCTCTGATCCGGAGATTAGTGATATATATGACTAAGATCATCACAGAGATTTAGTGGAAAATTTTTATAAATGCTGGGGTATCTTATCAAATCTAAAGTTTTTCAGCATTTCAATCAGTGATTCTTTTCTGAATGTTCTTATACGTGCACATGAGTCTAAAGACACCAGTGTTTTAGCTGAAAAGCTGTCACTACTTATTCTGGGCTGAATTATTTTCCCGTGGGATTTTACGGTTTTTGTGTTGTTGTTTTGTTTTGTTTTGTTTTAAGCATTGAGGTGTAAGCTATAAGCACCCACTGAGCACGTGATTCTTTTCAGCTGCACAGACTGCGGCCACATGACCTATGGTCTGCAGCCGACAGACAGAAAACCTTTCCTCTGTCTTCTGAGCAACACTGTCTTGTGTATCCTGCTCGCTTTTTCAATTATTAGTCTCCAAAAGTAAACACACAATTTCTGAGTCACAGTAGTTTCTGTTTGGTACATTTGGACAATTTTTTGAAGTTACTGGTTTTCCTGGAGAATATCATATGTGCCCATTTAACTGGGCTCTGTTTATAAAACTAAACCTTGCCAAAGGCCAAGAGAATTCAAGGGCTTATAATTGTCGTAAGGATGGAACTCACAGGCCTTCTCTGATCGAGAGACTCACTCCAGCTCACAGAGTCCTGCTGGGTCAGATTCTCTTCCTTTCCCCTTGTCTGCTCCCCCACCTCCACCTGCTCTACCACAAAATGGAGCGACCAGCATGTTCTCAGGTCTAAGGGCACATACAAATGGTTGTTACCTAGGCACTGACAGCTTTATACTGAGATACCTTTATTAATGGGTTGTTATGAGCTGTCCCTTTACTTAGAAAGCTACAACTGCTCATTTTAGAGAAATCTGTCTCTATGGAGAAGACCCCTAAGTAGAAATGTATTGGCCTTGACACTTACACTTTACATTACAGAAATAATTCCGCATAAGCCAAAGGGAGCCAAATTAAAGATCAGAAGTTTTCTTAAGAGTAAAGAGAAGAGTAGAAAGAATCTGCAAAACATGAGAGAAGGAAAAAGAGCCGAACATTAAGGGCAGCTAGGAAATAAAAAGGCCACATTAACTTCATAGACAACTGAGGGGATTTCGAATTTTTTTAATATATTTGAATCTCAGGTATTGTTGGAACCCTAGAAATAAGCACTTTTCCCAGAAAGGGAAGCTGGTAGTTTAGGTAAACTAGCAAAATAGCAAAAGAGTGATTAACCTATCATCAACAGACTGACAGACTGAATGCTGCAGGATTCTAACTATAATAGGATCTGCATGCATTGGGTATGATTTATAGAGTTCAATAAGTCAAAGCAGCAACGAAACCCCCTGCTCTTTAGTGGTATTCAACTAGAACCAAAAGACAAAAGCAGGGTGATTACTCTCAGACTAAAGAGGGTCAGATCAACAAAGGACTCATGTATTCTCCAGAGTGGGGACAGAGAGGAGGGAGTAGTTTTGATCCCTCTTTAGAGACAGGTGGTAATGAACTTGGCGTGTCCAGGAATCTTGGCTTGAACTACTGTGTCGATGTTATTACTATTTGCTGATCTAGGGATAGGGCAGTACAATCAAGAGCTCCATCGTGAACACTCTGAATTTGAAACGTCAAATAGACATTGATTGGAGATGTCCAGACACATGACCATCTATTACTCTAAGGAGGGGTAAGGATAACAGAGATTCCAGAGGCACTGAAGAAGAGGCAGGAGGAAGGAGAGCATGGTGGCATAAAAGCAAATAATAGGGAGGCTTTTTTTTTTTCCCCCAGGAGGAAATGATCAATTGTATCAAACACTGCTGAGAGATTGATTATGATGAAGATAAGACATAAAGATTATTGCTGACCCAGAGGCTTCTGTGGGGCTTTAGGGGGGAAATCAAGACCCGAGGATGTGAAAAATAAATGACTGGTGGGAAGGTGGGGCAGTACAGGTAAAAATCTCATTCAGGGAGTTCGTGAAGCCCGCAAAGTAAAGGCACCAGCAATCAGAGATGATAGGAAGTAAAGGAAATTTTTAAAATGGGAGATATTAAAGCACAATATGGGAATACAGTGTGAAAATGTGAAGGAATTGCTCTGCTATCTTCCAAGTTTTTGTGAAGATTCCACATGAGACGGTGAATTGGGCTGCAGCTGATTGAAAAAGAAATAAACATATTTTCCAAGCTAGGCCCAACGCATTGCCACTTCGAAAAGTTGGCAACAGGACTAAACTACAACTAAAATTACCTACGTGGGAGTCCATGAGGCTTCAGTGTGTTTCCTATCCTCACACTGAAGCAGGATTCTTCCACATCCCTCTGTTTTGTCTAAATGGATTGAATTCCTCTGTAAAATTCAAAGATCACTAGGAACATGGAGCTAAACCTTACTGAAATTTTCAAAATCTGTAATACATTCTTCTACCTTGTGAATCTGCAATGAAAAGACAAAACGAGTGTTTCCCAATATATTTGGCCATAAAATATTTTTTTGAAGAATATCCCAGGGGACTGACCAGTGATCAGATGAAAACAGCTTGCTTTATCTAGCATTTACTTTTTTCACAAATTACTTGGAGGTTCACCTCTACACTTCTGGGTTTGCTTCCTTCTGTTTATACTTTACTCTTTTCTTCACCTTCCATCTATTTGGTCCAGATTTCATATTCAGACCTTTCCTTTTTCGCTAATTGTTCCCCTGATCCCCTCCGAATCTCTGGGAGACCGAGAAGTCACTCCCATTTAATCATGAGGTAAAAATCTTGTCTCCCACAGCCTTCTCATTTATGTTCTGGAAAGCATTACCTCAAAATACTTACACCAATTTTCGAAAATCTAAGCAGTAAAACGTATTTTCTTTAATATATAATGGAAAAAATTATAACAGAAAATAGTAACCAGCTAAATCAATACTACTATTTCCAGTTTTCTGTTTCAGAGACTACACATCCCCTATTACAGAACCTCAAAAGGCTTTATTTTCATAGCTTCCAGAAGCTTGGAATGCCATAAATGTAGTGCGTGCCAAACACTAATTTCTTTTAACTGTGAGGTGGTATTTGGCTTTGTACTGCATAGCGGCGTGTTTCCATTTTAACGATGTTTGAATTTAGCATAGGGATTGGATTGTCTTTCAAATCCACTACATTGAAATTCCACCTGCTCACCCACATCTTTTCCTAAAAATTAAACTCAACGCTCATGGCTAGGAAAAAAACCAGTTAAGAACTTCCTAAGCGTACTTTCTGGGACTTGTATTTATAATCAAACACTTGTGGCAATGACACATGCTTTGCATTTGGCATCAGAAAAGCCAAGCTAATACACACTTTCATGCATTTATAGCTTTCATCAAGACAGGAACCACTTGCTTTTCATGTGGCAATTTAAGTACAGAAACAATTCAGGATTTTGCTAAATAGCTCCCTGTCGTTTATGGAAGTTTACCTTTTTTTTTTTTTTTTTTTTGTGAGGAGGAGCTATTTTTCCTGCTCCTCGCTCCATGATCTCCCCAGGGAGTGGAAATGAGCATCTGTTGAGGAACAGAACTGAAGGGGAAGCCCCTGGGAACAGGAATATGAGACAAGGTAAATGGGAAACCAACTCTGGGAGCAGCAGAGAAGCTCTCATGCAGAAAGCCCAGCCCCATCATCCGCGGCAGCTACCACAGAAGGTTTTGAGAACTCACTGAACTGATGAGGAGTTAGGACGTTCTGTCCCTACAGAAAAGGGGAAGAGTGGTGAGCAAGGCGCAGGAAATACACAGAATTTAAGAGGGTAAAGGATAAGGTAGAAAACAGAGAGAAAATAGAGGGAAAGGAGGAGACAGTGAAGAAAAAATTAACAAGAGAATGAGGAGGTTTCATAGCCCATCTCACTATGGGATAATTGGGAAAAACGGTTACCCGATAACAATCTCAACGGACATTTTGGATTTTACATGGCTAATTTGACTACACTGTATCCAGATGGTTAATTGACTACACTAGATTTAATGATTTTTAGGCGTATCAGTGGTCCACCTAGGTGCCTTTACGATCATAATTTACCTATTTAAGGAATGGGAAGTATTTTCAGTTGTTTTACAGAACTGCGAGTATATTAAGAGAAATCATCTCTATTTTACAATTGCATATATACACACACATTATACATACATACACGTATGTCTGTACATACACACACGAGGGTCTCCGACAGATAAGTACCATATGCGTACAAGATTCTTTCCCCTTCAAAAAATGGCTAGCTGTGTTAAAAAATATATATATTGACAAATATTCTGACACTTGGATTTTCACTCATGCAATTCTTAAACGAAGTCTTTGAAGTTGGTATTTGTTCTCTTCTTATCTAAAACAGACTGTTTTTACAATAGCTATGTCTGCCCTCCTTCATTAACATCTAATTCAGTAAGGAAAAGGTTGACTTTGATTTATATGAAACAGTCTTGAATGTATTTTAGAACTTTCAAAATTAAAATAGTTTCTGAATTTTAAAAATTATGCTTTATTGGAAAAACGAAGGATTAAAATCAAAAGATAAGACTGACTTTGATCTTCAAAGCCAAGCGACATGCTTGCTGTGTGAGGCTTGCAGGAAAATAAGAACACCTTCTCCAATCTGCCTGGCACATAACTAGCCCTTAATAGCCCAGCAGACTGCTGCTTAGAACACAAATAAGGCTTTTGGATAACTGATCGATTGGAATTAAAATGTGTGGCTTATGTGTTGATGTTTCGGCGAGGCAAATAAACAGATATTAGAAAATATAGTAAAATCTTAAGATTAAATTTGGAGAAGAGAACATTGCTTTTGCTACGTGTATTTACACTCTTTGTGTGATCCGCCTTCACACACACATATACCCATGGACACACTCAATATAATCATAATATTTCAGACCTCTTTTTGCTGTCCAAATATGAGATTCACCCAGCATTTCCCAATAGGCCTATTCATCTTCTCTAATTCCTCATTGACATAGCTAGGAGTCATTTAATTTCAAGAGTTGAAAACTCAATTCAAGAAGTTTAAAGTGAAATAGAAATGTGTTTTAGGGGCGCCTGGGTGGCTCAGTGGGTTAAAGCCTCTGCCTTCGGCTCAGGTCATGATCCCAGGATCCTGGGATCAAGTCCTGCATTGGGCTCTCTGCTCAGGAGGGAGCCTGCTTCCCCCTCTCTCTGTCTCTGCCTGCTTCTCTGCCTACTTGTGATCTCTGTCTGTCAAATAAATAAATAAAATGTTTAAAAAAAAAAAAGAAAAGAAATATGTTTTAGGCTCATGTAATTGGGGAGGTCAGGAGTGAAGGTGGGATTAAAAAATATCTGGAGCCATTGACTTGATAAATATCAAGAGTCTTTCTCTTTCTCTCTCATAAACATACACAAACACTCTCACACCTTTGATTTTTCTCCACATGTAGCTGTATTCTCCCTTGCTGCTGATGGGCTTTTTCTACCTAGGTAGACAGTGGCTTCCAGAAGCTTATTATCTGCACATCATTATAATGATTTTCCCCATGCCTACCCACCTCCACCCTAAAATCCCTAGTTAGTGTTTTTATTGGGCCACCTGGTTCATGGGCATGTGCCTATTTCTGGAACAATCACTGTGGTCACAAGCATGAGGTCCTCCTGCGTACTTTTGAGTACTCGTGGCATGAGCCACTCGTGGCGTTAAGTACCTATTCTTATAGCCAGAGTATGATCTTACCTGCAGAAAGATGAAAAGTGAAAGTGATAAAGAGAAGAGACATATGTCATGATCACAGTTATTACTTCTCCTTTTACAAAACTATATGGTTCTCCAATATAACATCCACATGATCAATTCAGAAAGACCATTGAATACTAGTTATGAATCATTGTAATCAGCACCATCACACATACAATAATGGTTATTTCTTATCTCAGGGCAAGTGTACGGGGTGTTTTTTATATTATCTCCTGCGATTCTCTTCAAAATATTATAAAATAGAATATTTGTGTTTTGTATATTTGCAATTGTGTGTGAACCATTCAAACAACATAACCAGAAATTATAAATTGTATTCAACTTCGGACTATGTGTAGTGGATCAAGGACCTCAAATATAATAGTGGGAGACATGATGATGGTACAGCAAAGTTTTAGGTCTCTGAGAAACTTAATATTAGAAATGTTGATGGCCGGGGCACCTGGTGGCTCAGTGGTTTAAAGCCTCTGCCTTCGGCTCAGGTCATGATCCCAGTGTCCTGGGATCGAGCCCCACATAGGGCTCTCTGCTCAGCAGGGAGCCCGCTTCCCTTCCTCTCTCTCTGCCTGCCTCTCTGCCTACTTGTGATCTCTGCCTGTCAAATAAGTAAATAAAATCTTTTAAAAATAAAGAAAGAAAGAAAGAATTGTTGATGGTCTCTAAGACAACACCAAGAACTCAGCAATAATTCTAATGTAATCAACATCACATATAAGACTAGGTTCAGATGAATGTTACCAAATATGAAATAGTGACTAAGATACAATCTTAGCTTTTTCTCACGTAAATGAAGTCTGGGGGAGAAGACACAGTCCGTTTTGGAATAATGACATCACAGTCATCAGCTCCGCCTATACTGCTCTGCTTCCTATTCCAGCATGACTAGTCATTAGACAGCTGCAACATTCCAGCCACCAGAAAGATCTACCATAGAGGGTACAAGATAGGTGTGTCCCTCTCCCTTTCAAAACACTTCCCAGATGTTGCACATAACACTTTTAGCCAGCACTTTCCACATTGCCACATGTAGCTACAAGGAAGGCTGGTAAATAGGATCTTTACTCTGTTCAGTCATGTGCCACTCAAATCTGGATTCTCTAATAGACGAAGGGGAAAGTGGCTATTGGAGCAGATGGCTAGGGGTTTCTGCCAAGAACGCTCTTATCCTTTCTTCTGCTATGTGTCACGGGTATCACTCTTGCCCGGCCTATTATTGCCCTGGCCATGTTCCTTTAAATGGTCAAAGGGCAAAATTCTAACCTACTATATTAAACATTAGATTTTTGTGATTTACTAGAATTATGCTATGCTTATTTCTACATTCCAGCAAATTTTGTCTTCTCTAACTGCTTTGCAAAAACTCACTAAGCTCTACATACTCTATCAAATCTTACTGTAACATATTCAACTACAGTAAAAAATAGATTTATGCTGTAGCAAATTGTATTTTAAAATGGCTGCAAGGGCATTTCTTATCCTGTGTATGCTTCAAAAAATTTGTCAGTCCTATATCAACAAATACAGTCATTTCCCATTCCCTTGAAATTGGGAAGTTATTTCTGACTGTTTTGATGAATAGAATGCAATGGAAGTGATACAGTCTATCTCCTGATAGGAGGTCACAAATAGCAGAAGAGCCTTGACTTGATTCCTTCTCTTTTGGAACGCTTGACCTTGGAACTCAGCAGCCATGCTGTGAGGAAGTCAAGTAGCCATATGGAAAGACCACATATAAGTGTCTGGCCACGGCCTTAGCTACTAGAATCAGCCAACAATCATCATCAATTAGAACAGCAAGTGAGTGAGCCTTCTGATGGTTACTAACTCCAGTCTTTGAGCCATCTCAACTAATACATAGTGAATCAGAGCAAAGCTATCCCACTGAGCCCTGCCCAAAGTACACATTAGTGAGCAAATTATATGTTGTCATTGTTTTAAGTCACTAAGTTTTGGGTGGTTAGTTATATAACACTAGATAACTGGAACATACATGTTGATCAAAATTTAGCAACATACCTATAAAAGTACTAATAAAATGAATAATAATAAATAATAAATAATAATAATAAACTAATAAAATGAAAATATGAAGAGTTACATTATCCGACCTTCTCATTTTAAAGATGAGAAGATCCAGGGTAAGTTCACTCAAGCAAGTTACTTAAGGCCATAAAATAATTTAGCATAGTGTACCCAAAAGTCATTCCACCAAATTCTAATTCTTCCTATGCATAATTTTTTCCCATTACTTTGTCGTATCTGAAATATGATTTTAAATTTTGCCATCAGAGTTGTACTGCTAGATATGAACAAGAGCTCAAGGATTCTCAACCCCCTCTATGTAACATTCCCCTATAGTCCCTCTGGAATCAGAGCCTCCTCTGCACTATTGCAAGGCTACTGAATGAGAATCTTGAGGAGTGTATGTGTGTGTGCGCCTGCAGGCACGTGCACACACGCACACACATGCACCCATATACCCATATGCCATTTCTACATGAAATTCTAATGAGCATGGGGTACTGTGGCTCAGTGGGTTAGGCCTCTGCCTTCAGCTCAGGTCATGATCTCAAGGTCCTGGGATCAAGCCCCACATCAGGCTCTCTGCTCAGCAGGGAGCCTGCTTCCCCCCCACCCCCTGCCTGCCTCTCTGCCTACTTGTGATCTCTCTCTGTGTCAAATAAATAAATAAAATCTTTAAAAAAAAAAAAAAAAGAATTCTAATGAGCAGACACTGTTGAGACTTGTTGGTATAGATCATGTTCCCTGGAGGGATGTTCCTTTATAATAGAAAATTGCAGGTAAGAAATATTTGTTACATTAAACTGTGGATCTACCCTCAGACCCCACTTCTTTTATCTATATAAAATGAAGTGGAATATCAATAGACCATATTTAACAAAAAATAAAAATAGCAGACCATATGAGATAAAACATAAGAAGAGAAAAGTTGTTCTATTGTGTAATCCTTTTCTACATTATATTTTCCTAAGAGCCTTCCAGGCATTAGTTCTGACACTCTAGTCAGAAACTATGTTTGGCAATACGATCTCAAAAAAGAAAAAGACTTGCCAGCTTAATGAGGTAGGTTTTTGGAAAGTTGGCAATTTCAAGTTCATGTGATAAAGCCATAACAGTACTTACAGGCTGCAATGGTGTCACAGAAAAAAAGGCTCTTATTTCAACCTAGAAGCACTTGGAAAATTTCATAGAGGAGATAGTACCTGAGATGACTCTTAAAGAATCAATCATAAATGTTATCTGGAAAAGTAAACTGGGCATGTTATTTGAGATAGTATGGTACAGGGGTCAATAAACTACAGTCCATGGGCTGCATCTGGCTTAGTACCTATGTTTGTAAATAAAGTTTTATGTAAACACAGTCCTGCCCCATTGTTACAGCAGAGTTTAGTAGTCATGACAGACTGTAAGCCCCACAAAGCCAAAGATAATTTACTATCTGGGCCTTCATAGAAAAAGGTATAGAGAGACCTTTGATATAGAGACAATAGTATCCAAAGTACCACTATATGTTTGAGAAATTATAGAAGTTCAATATACAAAATACAAAACTTAAAGCAGAGAAAGGAAGAGTTTTGAGTCTGAAATCATAAGTAGGAAACATGAATGACTGTCTGAGTGATGTTAAGATGCTTGTGTTTTATTGTGTCATGGAAAACAAATTATGGGTTTTAAGAAGCAGAGTGACATGGTCAGATTTTAGCAAGATTGCTCTGGTTGTATTGTGGAAATATTTAAGAAATGCAATATAGCAAACAAGTGAGCAGTTAAGAAGTGAGATTTTCTGAGGACCTCAAGTCAAAGAAAAGGGGTGAGTAGGAGGGGATTTATAGTAGCTCCTTAGTAAGTAAACCCAGCAAAACTGGCTGAAACTCATCTGTCCTGATTTTGAAATAAGTCTGCAAATTTTTGACACTCTCCCATTCAAAAGGTGGAGCCTAATTACACTTCTCTCAAATGTAGGCTAGACCTCGGGACTCCTTTTAATGAACGGAATGTGACAGAAGTGATGGTATGTGACTTTCTAGGCAGGGTCATAAAGAACACAACTTCCACCTGACTCTCTCCCTTCACGCCAAAGGAAGCTAGATCCCATGTCACAAGAATTCTCAAGCAGTTTTAGGTCAGTTCTACAGGAAGAGGATAAGGGCTCCTGCAAGCATCACTACCAATTTGCCAGCAATGTGAGTGAGATTCCTTGGAACCAGATCTGACAGCCCATTTAAGCCTTCAGTTGACTATATGCCAGACCAACATTTTGACTACATCCCCATGAGTGACCCTGAAACAGAATTCCTCAGCCAAGCTGCTTCATATTCTTGACTCCATGAAACCGTGAGAGCAGTAAATGTTTATTGTTGCTTTCAGCCACTGACTACCATGATAATTTATTATGTAGCAATAGATCATCAATATATCATCATTGCCTGAAATGGAAGTGCAAGGGGAGAAAAAACTTGGGGGTGGGGAGTGTTATTTGCAGTATGGGCCATGCTGATTTGGGGAGATCCAAATGAACAAGTTGAGAAGAACTTCGATATTCTCTCCTCTGATACTTGGAGACTGGCCAGAGATCAAACCAGTATACCTTGAGGCACCTATCTGTTCAGAAGTACAATTTCCAGACTCGCTTCAATTTCCTTTTTATTTTAGTGAGGAGATCTTCATTTACAGCAAACGCTTTGCCCTTACACTTCACTTTGATGTCCATTCGTATGTAACCTCTCCTAGTTCAGCAAATAACTTATAAAAATGAAAAATTTCTAAAAAGAAGAGAACTTAAGATGATAAGGCTTTTGGCTTTCTGGCTAATATTCAAATGTCCTGATAAAGAAACAAGGCTCTCAACTGACAACCAATGTACCTGGGAGCTAGAAAAGTTTCCATGGAGAGCCGAGTTATAGACAGTGGACCCTATCAGTGAGTCATAGGAATTCAAATCCCAGGGTTTGACAATACTTTCCTTAGATACTCTAAACATACCCAAGCTGGAATTTGCTTGGATATATTCAATAGATAGGACCAATGAAGTTGGTGGAGTGTCCAAATATATGCATAGTGAAGATAGGAAATGACTCTATGTTGAATTCCTTGACTCCGTTTTCAGATTTTAGCAGATCTATCCCTAGAACCTTTCTTTGCCTATCAGCAGAAATGTTCTCTGTCTTAGTTGAGAGCACTGGAAAAAAACATATATAGTTAAATATTTATACATCAATAAGGAATATCTACAAAAAACATATTCTAGTTCAAGGGAGATTAAATTTGGGAATCATAAAAAATATATGTATCTCAAACACCAAATGGACTAAAAAAATATAAATGTCAAAATACACAAATTGTAAATTAATACTTATCATTTTAGGTCTTTAAAAACAGACATGTTTAGCTCCTTGTGTTTGTTCATTCAACAAACATTTAATTAGTCCCCATCATTCCTGAGGCATCATGGTAGAAACTGAGGACATGAGGTCAATAACACAAAACACTTCCCCTGGGTAGCAGATGATCTCGACAAACTGAAATGTATCACCTTTTTCTATTATTAAGGAAACTAAATTTTTCATGCTCACAAAATTAAACACACACACAGATACAATTTCAGAGAAAAAGTGAACCACTCTTGTCTGTGTCAGACATGAGTTCTGGTGTTCCCCTTAACAACCACAAACTGCTCTGCCAAGTTTAAAGTAATAACCATATGAGGCTTCATTTGTCTTTTAACTTTCTTATTTGCCAGTATAATTCCTTTTTTTTCCCTCAGTCTCATTTCCTCCTCTAAAAATTCAAGAAAATAATTAATGAATTGCTGAAAGAAACTTTCATCCTGGATAAGAGGTCAAGTTTACTCTGTTCTTTTCAAGGGTGTGGGTGGTGAGCAGTATTTCACTTACTTAGGAGACCAAAAGTTAGTGTGTCTTTTCAATATTGAACACAGAATGGAAATTAATTTCTCACCATAGTGGGCAATAGATGTGGTCAAAAAGAGGAACAATGGCCCGACTTCAATTAGCTGTGGTCAAAAAAGGGCACAGAGATTTCACTACCCAAAATTAGATGACGCTAACAGCCTGCTTTATCCTAAAAACTGCTGTGGAATTCGAACAGGATCATCCCATCTGACTTCAAATTTCCTATTAAAACAACAGCGAAATGTTCTTGAGGTCCTTGTGAAGCTTTGAGAGGTTATACCCCAAGCAGCCAAATGAGGGAACTGCAGGGTTGTTTCGAGGAGATGGGACTGACAGTCCCCTAATCCGTTCAGACAGAACTCCTATGAGAGTGAATCATAAAAAGGACACAAAATACCCATAGTTCCTACTCGCTATGTCATCTCCCCCTTATAACTCACCCTCCTCCCCCAACAATATGCACGTAGCCTACATAGAATTTTGGTCAGACTGTAAAATAGTTTAACATCTAAATCCACAGATAGCAAATAGTAAAGGGAATCATCCCTAATCTCCCTCCAACATGCCAAATGGGAACTTCTTTCAGAGAGACCCGCACAGGAATGATTTTTTTAAACGTTTGTGTTCTGACAGAATTGTTTTTATGATTGTAAACCCAATTTCCTCTAAAAGACTCTCTTGAGGTACTTTCTGAAGACAAGAGGAAAATGAACAAAGGGTTCTATAGTTTATTAGAGAAAAACATATTTAAAGGATCTCAAAGGAAAGAGGCACTTTTCCCATCTGAAGGATAATAAGGATTTAGGAACAAAACCTCTATGATATTCATAGATGGTCCCAAGACTTTTGTTTTATTCCCAGGAAAAAAAGCAAAATGTAAGCCACACAGTCAAGATTTTCTTGGGCTTTATTAAAAAAAAGACACTTTATTATAATTCCTATTTTGTCTTTGCTTTTCGTAGTTGCATTACAAATACGCACCTTACATATATATCTATTTTCAGAAAGCAGAAGCTTACTTGTGCGGCTGGTTATTTTTAAAAGTGCTTCACGTCCCAGGGAGGTGTTATGACTTGTCCTCAACCCATGTGAAGAAAGAATAAGTGTGTGAAAAAGCATTTGCTCTCTGTTCGTAAATAAGTTGTTATGCGCTCCATGTTGAAACTCCTGACAGGGACAAAGGACTGAAGGAGACTTGCAAGGACTTAGCTCATAATTCAAGTAGGTGCCACTGCATTATGCTAGGAGACTGGAAGGTTGCAGTAGAATTGCATGAGCAATCGTATTGACTGTCATAAATCAGCGGATAATGCTTTTATTAATTATTTGTAGAGTCTTGCTTTTGGTTTTGCACAGGACTTCAGCTTTAGAATGATTTTAAGCCAGAACATAGGACCACACCCTCATTAGGTCATAACTCCTTTCTAACTAGATCTCTGGAACATTATTTATGTAGGTAGACTTATTAGCCTCATTAACGATGAAGTAATCATATTTATTATCCAAAGTTAAACATGACGTACTTTTGGCTTTTTGTCAATTGTAGATGAGATGAAGAATGTTGGTGTGTATCTAAAATATCTTACGTGACATGAGATACTTATTTTTCTTGGGACCACGCCTGACTATTTCTGTGAGCACAATAAATGAATGGACTCCTCTGAAATAGAACATACACAAGTAGACGAGGGGGTAGAGTAAGGGATTAGCAAAGAGAACAGCATGAAGTGAGGTGAGGGGCTTGATGCCTTTCTTTAATCATTTTAATTTTGTTTCAAAGAGTCTTAGTGTAAGAAGTGTTAGCATAGTTAACAAAGCTTTCAAGGGGAAAGTCTGCCAATGGCATGAGCGGATAAGTAAACGTCTGAAGGTTGGTTGTGAAAGGAGGTAAAGACAAAAAAAGATAAAAAAAGTAAGACTGCATGAAAGAAGTAGCATAGCTACACTATACTGGGAAGAGCTGTGTTGCTGTAATTACCCAACAATTGTGCCAAAAGCCAACCATTTGCAAAGCACTGTATAGGAGGGGCTCTTATGCCTTCCAGTTCTCATTATAAGGAGGAGGTAAACATGAACAATTATTAAGCAGCTGTATTTATGTATTAAATTTTATAGCAACCATAAAAGGTAAATATTAATATTAATATTTCCTTTTTCTATAGAAAAACTACAGAAAAACTAGGTAACTTGCTCTAGGTCAAACGTCTACATAAAATTCAATTTTGGACCTGTGGATTCTTCTCCAAAAATCCACAGTTTATTAATGGGTTTATCAGTGAGACAAGTTCACAAAAATAGTAGGAAACAAGCACCTTTGTACAAAAATATTTAACAGCATGTAGACTTTTTTCAGACAGAGCAATTTGTACATCTAATAATGCAAAGATAAAAATTTCATGTAATTTTGAATATATTTGACAAAAGATGTGAAACTTGTGGTAATAACAGACATGTCAATTCATGAAAGTTTTCATTTATTCTATCAAGAAACTTAATGTCTCACTTAAGTCCCATTCTGTCTAATGTTTTGTTTTGTTTTTTTTTTTTCGAGCTATTACTAGGGAAATTTCGGCTCTAAGACTTGAACTTTCTCAAGAGTTGCCCTGGGTTGGTGGTAAACTGTTAAGTCTGAGGAGAAAGGAAGAAGGTTTACACAACTAGTATTTAGTCATAGGTAGGGGAGGAATATCTACCTCCAAATCAAGAAATATCTATTTAATGGGTCTAATGCTGGCCCTCGCTCTAGATGCAGCTTGTCCTATTTGGTATTTCTGTAGTCATGTTCAACAACCGGCTGAGAGCAAGCCAGTCTCTGGTGGGACCGTTGCGTGTAAGAACACTGCAGTGACCTTCCGTGTCATTCTGGGCAACAGAAGACCAAAGGGGACTGTCTCTGAATCTCTTGTGTCTATCTATGCCATGACACTGATCTTAGTCCATTCAGGCTGCTATGACAAAATAAAATAAACTAGATGGCTCATGACAAAAATGTGCGTCTCCCAGCCCTGGAAGCTAGAAGTGCAAGATCAGGATGCCTACACAGTCATGTTCTGGTGACCCCCTTCCCAGCTGCAGACTGCTGACTTGCCACTGTATCCTCACATGGTGGGAGGGACAAGCTATCCTTCTCAGGCCACTTTTATAAGGGCACTAATTCTATTCATGAGAATCATGAATCATATCCCCTCACCATTCATAATCACCTTTCAAAGGCCCACTTCCTAATACCATCATCTTGGGGATTCGATTTCAACATATAAATGTGGGGAGACACCTATTCAGACCATAGTCCCATCCTTTCTACTCCATGGCTAATGTCCCATGACAACATGGCACTTCCCTCTGAAGCCTCGCATCTTAGTCTGTCCCCGTCTAGGAAATGGGGCACAGATTCTCTTATCTCGTCCCTCACTTTAAAGAAGATACTGTATCATTTCATCCCGCCCTTCAGAGTTAACCTTGAGTAACCTGGCTCTTGGGGAGGTAGGATGTCTGCTGCTCACTCTATATGCAATATTCTTCTCTCCTTCCCAGAACAGAAGTATTTTACACTACATGGGGAGGGAGTGAGACATGCTGTCCTTGCTGACCCAGGTCATGTAAGCTTAAAGGGTAGAAATGGGGCACCTTTGTTCTCTGGTCTACTCTGGCAATTTCATCCCCCACCTCCTGGCAACAGTGGCTCTAAGGGCCAAATCTAAAAAGGAAAACTCACGAGGTAAAAGGCGGCATGCAAGGGAATAAATAAACACCTGGAATTAAGTTAGAGTTCTACCATCATTTGTCTCTAGAAACTCCATGCTTATATGCAACCAGTAATGCAGATGTTAATGACTTTTAAACACAATCAATTTTAAACTGGGATTACTATAGCATAGGCACCTGGATGGAAAGAGAAATATTTAGTCAGTAACCCAGATGTTTCCAGATATTTAGTACTGTCTATACAACAAAAATGCCTAAATCTGTTTCCATTTTGGGGACTGTTTGGGGGGCTGTATACAATTACATAAAACACAGTTTTAACTTTAAAATCCGTATGGAAATAAACAGTATTCTTCAAGGAGCCAGAAGGATAGGAAAAAATAACTTGAGAAATTTAAAAGTGCATATATAGTTATATAAATATATAATAGGTATTTTATGTATAAATATTAGAGAGAGAGACACTTATTTTTCTCTTCTAGTACTCATTCTACCTGATGGGATGGGTAGCTACATTTTCATTGGCTGTGAAATTTAATATAGTAATCTTATAGAGAAACAAATATAATCCTGGGTCTTTTCCTATGAACCAAAACTATCTCTACATGCTTAAGTTCTTAATTATTTTAGGTATAAGAATCAGAAAATGTTCAGAAACACAGAAATTTTCAAGTCAGTAGTTTCATTTTTATTAAATTGGATTCTTCTAAAAGTCTGTTACTACACAAGCCTCCGATATACATTGCACATCAGAGAATGTCAATAAGCCTTGAAGATCTAATCCTTTACATCCTAAAACTCGTGCGAACCTTTTGCATAATAAATATCTTGACAAACACACATACTTTGTTTCATGAATGCTGTGATCTTTTCTGGGGACATAGTATTTTTTTAAAGGCAAAATGTGGTTTACACCATGATCAATTATTCAACTACAGTTTTAAAATGGTTATTTATATATTGCTTAATATGGTTGCCTTGTTTAATGGTTATTTTCATTATTTATTAGATTAATGTTGTAAACACAGTATTGATCCAAAGGGCAATGCTTTTCATAAAATATATCTAACCATAAAATAGAGCAATAAAAGTTGAAATATAAAAACTCCTAGATCAGTTTCATTATCCCCTTAGATACATGTGTAAACGTCTGTGCTTCTGAAATACAGGTGCAGGGGACAATTTAACTATTAGATGCACGATTGTCAAACATCACACCACTGGTCCAATTATCTTTTTGAACATATTTTAATTCTGCATTTTTTAGGAAAATATTTTAATTTAGAATATTCTGTTTAATAAGAAAAATTTCATGTATATAAGGAATATAGTGAATCACGACATATGAAATTATTTTGTCCTGATACTCTTAAACTTCTGAATGCTAAGACCCAGTGAGATTGAAAATTTTCCAAAGCATCATAATAAAGCATAATAAACTGACTTACCATTTTTCCCCACTTTATATACATCCCGTTATCCCTACCTACACATGCTAGCAATTTGATCCAGTTTTTTGAAATTGCAATTTCTCATACTATTTCTCTTTCTTTGAATGAGTTTTCATTCCTAACACAATTTGCTCTCTTTATCAAGCCACCATAAAATTATTACAGTAAACACTCCTGTATGTGTTTGGCCTCGGAGGGATTCTGAGTTCTTAGAAGATGTAACTCATCTTCAGAATGTCTCTTGCATAGATGTGTTTTCTGTTGCCATAGCCAACGCAGTGCTGCCCTTCTTAACTTCTTGTCCTCATACTGCATGGTCACCTACCTGGTCTCTCTCTGATCAACACTTCGGCCACTGCTAGAGTTACGGCTAGTCCCCCTGTTGTAAAACATTCTCCTCCCATCGCTTGTAATAAATAACCAATTACCGAGCCAAGCATTTAAAGCTCCCCATTTCATAACCCAGCCTCTATTTCATCCTTCTGCTTGTCCCTCTGCCTCCGCATGTGGCTATCTCTTGGCCATTCCTCATGTTTGCCTGCGCGTTGTTACTGTTTTGGGCTCAAGCTTTCTCCGTGGGCAAGGATCAAAAAGATTCCTGATTCAGATGAAATCGCACCCTCCTCTGAGGCGGTCACGGGTATCACTGTTCAAATTCATTATCTGCTCTCCGGTACTGTCATAAGATTGTTTCAGTGTTAATCACAGCACATGTCACAATCCTCTAAATGTGTTCATGTATACCTGTCCCCCTCCCGGAATGACAACAGGTGGAGGCAAGAGAGGAAATTCACTTTGCTTCTGTTAGTCCGCAGTATCTTCAACACCAAACCGGAACTGGTTGATTTGACTGAAAGCTTGGGTGATTTTAAAATCTGTCACATTATGCATATTTTTGCCTGAATAAAAAATGCATTTATTTTTTCTTGATGATTCAGGGCAAAATTCACTGACATTGTACATTGGGCTATAATCCTTCAGGAACCACTCTCGGTCAGGTCCTTTGTCTCTGGAGTAAATGGCTACAAACCGCAGAGATTTGATTCAGGAAGTTCTAAATCCTTGGACTCCCTGCCGGCAGCTTTATTTTAATCAGCTGCCTGGGGGTAGGCCTGAAGGGGCTCCTCTCCCTCCCTCACAGAACAAACATCAAGGTCTCCTAGCAGCAGTTTGCTTCCGAGACTGACCGCCCTGACACGTTGCAGAATGTTCCTGAAATGCTGTATAGTACTGGCTCCAAAGAATTAGACTCCATGAGAAGTAAGAAGCAACTGCCTTATATTTGGGCAAGAACAAGTTGGAATTTGGTTTCTATAGCTTTGCTTCTCATTGGGATGGATGCTCTCACTTTCAGAGACTCGGGAAGCCAGGACTGAGGGCTAGCTAGCACTCTCAGCAGGGAGAGATCATCACGTCCCAAGGGGCCCATTCCCTCATCCCGCCTTCCTGTGTACAGAGATGGAGCGGAACCTCTTTCTGGTGGTGGACACCCTCCGCCCAGTAGCCTCACTATTATTGCTTCCTTCTCAATAGGAATGCCAGCTGTTTTACCACCGCTTTGTTGGTTGGAAGGTCATGGGGCATCAGCTCAGCAGAGCCCTCAAGGGAGGTAAAATATAGCAAGGGCAAAAACCCAATGCCATCTGAGGGAACGTGGCTTTGATTTCTTCCGGGAACTTCCAATCATGTTCCATGCCTCCCTGTCCCTGCTTTCCTCAAAGTTAGAACTTCTGGATTCAATAATAGCTACTGTTCATTTCTTTTTGGCTTTTCCTGTACTTTTCCAAGCAACCTTGGTTTTTCTGAGTAGATGTCTCTTTCTCCCTTGAAAGTAGATACACTGATTTCATGTGAACAATCAGGGTAGTACAATAGTATTTTTGTTTTAGTTTTTGTTGTTGTTATTGTTGTTTTAAACACAAAATCTGTGTTTAAGACCTCTGTCGAGAATTCTTCTGTGAACAAAAATCATTCCCAGCAGCATATGGGAGCACGTGAAGCATATTCACAGAGGGAACCAGAGAAGCCTGTTTGTCCTCCTACATTTCCTCCCGGAGCTCAGCTCAGACTTGGCTGCCAGAAGGAAATGTTTCTCAGATCAGCTCTTATGTGGTCATAGATCTGAGACCAGGCACTGCCTCTCTGGTTCTTCAAAAAAAAATGCTTTCTATAGAAATGATTACAAGCCCAGAAATCCAGAAGTTTGTACATGTTCTGCTTTTGTTGCCAACACATAGCGATCTTTAAAAAGTCACTCATATTTGAGCCTCAGTCTCCTTCTTTGTTAAATCGAGATACTAATCGTTGGCCTCCTATCTCGTGGCATGGATGTAAAAAGATCAGGTGAAATTGGAAGGGAAGAACACAAAAATATCTCAAACGCCAAATATGATAATGAGATAATTTACGTGATCTTACTTGGTAAACTCTAAAAGGATCCATAAAAGCAATTATGCTTTTTAATTGTAATTGTTCCCCAAGAATACCGAGGACATTAGCTAAGCTTCAAGGTCAGGGAGAGTAATGCCTAACATTTAGTTGCTACTCTTCTGCCCTTGCTATACTATACTAACCTCCTGAGTGCTCTTCCAGGAAGCTTTCTCCTCGTAATTGCTCAAGCCAGTTTCTTGTCTGCAGCCAAAATTAAGATTTTTACACCTTAAATGCAAATACTTATGCTTAGCAAACACAAGGACATTTCTGGAAGATCATCCAAAATATCTTTACTGTCCTTATCCTCGGAGACCCAGAGACTCTCACGTTATTTGTGATAGATGTCCTAGGAAGACGGTGGTTATTTAAAGCCCATATGGCATGCAGATCAGTGGGGGACAGAAGAAAAAAGTCACCTTCCTAGATCTCCCTAGTTAGACCACCAATTAGTTATTCTCTAGGAAAACTGCAGTGTGTAAAAATCTGTGAGAGTTTGAAGTCTGTGTTGTATTTTATATCTATAAATACAGAGACAAAGCCTGATATTTTCTTGGCAAATTTTGGCCTGAAGAGATACGGCTGACTCCCTGCCATGTGGTAATATCACAGCACTACCAGCAGATCTAAGCAAACACAAACCTTGAGGTAAATATCCGGTCATTCTTTGCCCACCCCTCAACTGTCATGTATACGAGGTGAGTCCTACCAATGTGCATTTGATTTTGAATTAGCCTGGATATTCCAGTGCCCATTGATGGGCAGTGTTTTCTCCACTCAAGAACTTAAAAGATATGTTTAAAAAAAAGATCCATTCACTGATTGGGTCTGTATTTTGTCTAATTTAAATTTAAAAAATATATTAGGTAGATTGTATTTTTCACTAAACATTAAAGTAATTTAAAGTAACTGAAGGCTTTAAATCAAGAGATGTACTAAGCATCCATCCAAAAGCAACAAAATACACATTCTTCTCAAGTGCACATGGAACACTCCCCAGGATAGATCATATATTAGTTCACAAAATAATATTCTTTTTTTTTTTTAAAGATTTTATTTATTTATTTGAGAGAGAGAGAGAGAGAGAAGGAGAGAGTGCATGTCCACAAATAGGAGGGAGGTTCAGAGGAAGAAGCAGGCTCCTGGCTGAGCGGGGAGCCCACATGGGGCTTGATCCCAGGACCCTGGGATCATGACCCAAGGTGAAGAAGACACTTAACTGGTTGAGCCACCCACATGCCCCACAAAATAATATTCTTAATAAATGTAAGAAGATTGAAATCATATCAAGCATCTTATCTAACTGCAGTGGTATGAAATTAGAAATCAGCTACAAGAAGAAAAATAGAATATTCAGACAAATGTGGATATTAAATAGCATGATACTGAACCACTGGGTCAAAGAAGAAAGAAAAAATTAAAAATACCTTAAGACAGGGGCACCTGGGTGGCTCAGTAATTAAGCATCTGCCTTTGGTTCAGGTCATGATCCCAGGGTTCAGGGATCAAGCCCCACATTGGGCTCCCTGCTCTGCAGAGACCCTGCTTCTCCCTCTCCCACTCCTTCTGCTGTGTTCCCTCTCTCACTGCATCTCTGTCAAATAAATAAATAAAATATTTTAAACAATATATATACACACACACATATAAGGTATATATATGTGTATGTGGGTATATATATACACACACACATACACCTTAAGGCAAATGAGAAAAAGGAAAACATACCAAAACTTATGGGATACAGCAAAAGTGGTTCTAAGAGGGAAACTTCCTATGCCAAGAAACAAGAAAAATTTCAAACAACCTAATTTTACACCTCAAGGAACCAAAAGAAGAAAGGCAAATGAAGCCCAAGTTTAGAAGGAAGGAAATAAATATCAGAGTGGAAATAAAGGAAAGATCAATGAAACTAAGAGCTGTTTTGTTTTGTTTCTGAAAAGTTAAAATTGACACACCTTTAGCTAGACCCATCAAGAAAAAAGTACTCAAAGAAATAAAATCAGAAATGAAAGAAGAAAATATTCTAAGTGATCATTTACAATAGCCAAGACATGGAAACAACCCAAGTGTACATACAATGGATGAATGCATAAAGAAAAACGTGGTAGATATATACCATGGAATAGTACTCATCCATCAAAATGAAGGAAATCATGCCATTTGCAACAACATGGATGGATCTTGAGGGTCCAAAACAAAACAAAACTGAACTCATTCATATATATAGAGAACACACTGGTGGTTGCCAGAAGTGGGGGCTGTGGAGAATGGATGAAATGTGTGAAGGTGGTGAAAAGTACCAACTTCCAATTATAAAACAAATAAATCCTGGGGATGTACTACATAACAGGTGACTATAGTTAGCAACATTGTATTGTATATTTGAAAGTTGCTAAGAGTAAACCCTAAAAGTTCTCATCACAAGAAACAAAATTATAACTACATGTGGTGATGAATATTAATGACTTATTGTGATGATCATTTCACAATAAATACAGATATAGAATCATTATGTTGGACACCTAAAAGGTGTTATATATCAATTACATCTCAATAAAAAAGAGATAAACTTAATAGTCACAACTAAGGGTATCCAGAAGTTAAAGTCCATAATCTTAATTAATATTGTTTTCTCTCTTTACAAATCAGTAAGTGATCCTTATAAATAGCATATACCCACACAGGTTAGTTCCATTTTATGGGGAAATTTCCATCTCACTGGTACACTCTGTGCTATTTGAGAATCCTATATCCTTCTACGTTTACTTGGTATTTCATCCTGAGCTGTTGTTATTTTGAAATATTTTACTCTTTCCATGTCCTAGTCACACCTCTAAGCCCACAGATAGATCAAAGTGTTAGTGCATGTAGAGTAAAATGGTGACAAATGGTTTCATTAATATTTCTTCAGCTCCTTTATTTCCCAGGCATCAAATCCTATCATCTCTAATTCAGCAATGTCTCTTTATCACCCCTGTTCTATGCCCACAGTGACCGACTATCATATTTTAGAAGACCCTTCTTGGGGGTCTCCTCACCTCCAAATTCAATTTCGGCTAATCAGCCCTTCACACTGATTCCAGCATAACTTCCCTAAAACACAGGTCAGATCCTGCCCTTTCCTTCCTCACTTTTTCAACAACTCCCTATTGCCTAAAAACAAATCTCTGCCATGACTTTGAAGTTCTATAGTCTGACCTTCGATATCTATCTCAACCTAATTATACTCAGTATCTAATAGCTAATGGCTATTTGGGCTTTGAGAATGATCAGTCTGACTATTATATCCTGAATTAAATAGAAGAGGTGGAATCTGGAACCAAAAAAAAAAAAAAATCAACTAGTGGGTGGTTGAAAGTATAATGTAAAGCAGAGAAGGTCTAAAAAACGAAACAAAACAAAAAAGGGTGATAGCATTTGGAGCTTGATGGATGTAATAATATCCATTGTGTCAGTAATTGCTTACTTTCATTTGCTCTAAATTTAACCTCTTCTTGGTAAGGTTCTGGAGTGTCTACATGCTGCATTTTCTAACAAAGACATATGCAAAGCCATATTTGCTCTAACAATATCTTTTCCTGTAAACTTATGTTTTTCCCTTTCCTGAGTTGAGATCATTGTCAGTTGAGAAGTCACACACAGCTAACATCTCTTCAAATGGTGGCTCCTTCTTTGTTCCAGTGTAGCTGTCCTTCTAGCTGTCTCCAGGTTTAGACACTAACTATAATACATAGGAGAGAAATTAACCATTGTTTCTCACAATAGTGTTTTAATTATTGTTTGCTTTCCATTTTTCCTAATTTATCCATTCATTTGACAATTTTTTCATCAAATTTATTATGGGCCAAGTATTATTCTAATCATGAAAGTAAAATAGTAGTTGGCTAACATACACAATCTCTAATTGTATGGAAGAAGTATGAGTTTATTAGAAAATTCATCAGGAATTACATCATACAAATCATTTATAAAAATGTCAGATTTGCCCAGGCAACAGTTCCCGCGTACCTGATTTCAATTTCAGTCTTTTAATTTTCCATTTGTTGTATTCCTTATCTGTAAGGATTTTTTTATTAAAAAATATCTCCTTATTTAAATTCTTATTATATCTGAGATACCTTTTTCAGACATGGAAGTCTATAAAACAGTATATTAAATTCTAAATGAATAATAATTATTGCTCCTCCCCTTTTTCACGTGTGTATTAGGTGGCAGCAAATAGTCCATATTTCTAGGGGGATACGATTGCATCAGCGAGTTTAGTATAAAACACACCAGACTGAGAAGGTGAATAATAACATTTAAATTATAATCATAGAGATACTGGATATTGAATTCACACTATGTTACTTTGAGTTTGTGAACATGAGCAAATTCTTAGACATTGCCAAACCTGAGAATTCTCATCAATGAAACTAGAATACATAAAGAGCTGAAATAGGCTTAACTTAAATTTTAATTTTTAATGAATTTTATTTTAATAATAATTTAAAAATTTATATAAGGTATCTTATACAGTATCCAGTGTAACATGGGCACCCAAGGGTACCTATTTTTTTTTTTACTATTAATATTTCAGCTTTCAAAGAACTTAGTTGAAGTCAATAAGCATGAAGGACATTGAGAAGGAATTTCTCCCATATGGAACAACATACATGAACCAGGAGGACATTACAATAAGTGAAATAGGCCAGTCACAGGACAAACACTGCATGATTCTACTCATGAAGTATCTAAAGTAGTCAAACTCATAGAAGCAAAGAGTGGAATGACAGTTTCCAAGGCTGGGGAGAGAGCGAAATGAGGAGTTGCTGTTCAACAGGGATAAGTTTCAGTTACAGAAATCTTCTGTATAACACACTGCCTATAATTAATATAACTGTATTGTACACTTAAAACTTTAAGAAACTAGGTCTGATGCTGAGAGTATTTACCAAAAAAATAAAAAAATAAAAATGGCAGAAGGAAATTTTTGGAGGTGATGCATGATTATCAATTGATTGCGGTGATAGTTTTATAGTTGTATGCATACAGTAAACTCATCAAATTGTATACATTAAATATGTGCATTTTAATATAGCAATTATATCTCATTAAAGCTTTTTTTTCTAAGAACAATATGTTCCAGGCCTCATGATACAGTAGGAAGCAACAATAAATGACTATAACCCAGTTTTTGCGACTTTCCAATGTCTAGTGGAGGAGACACACTCAGACTTCATTGAAAGCTCTCCAACCTTAGGGATGGGGTCTGTTTTTGCATACCACTGACTCTCAGTGGTAATCACAGTGCCTGAAATACTAATTTGGGCAGGGAAGAGAAGCCAGTCATAATCCCAGGTACACTACATTAATCAGTCTGATTCACATCTTTAAGACCAGTCCATAAATGGTCAAACCAGTAGCACTCACAACACAACAAAATTTTATCTCCTTTCCCAGAAAGCCAGATTTACCATGAAGCCAGTGAAGCTTATCTCTCAAAGTTCCCTATCTCTTAATTTAATATTAATAACTCACATTCTTTTTTTTTTTTTTAAAGGACTTCCAAATTGTATAAACTTTGGGCAACAAAAAACCTTGCCAAGGTATATACAACTCTTATTTAAAATGGGAGTAGGATTAAATTTTTAAAAAATGATAAAATAAAAACTCGTATATGGTAATGAGGAAAAAAAGGATCCATGTGCTAGAAGAGGCTGGTGCCTGTTGATACTACTACTGCCCATGGAAAAAGTGCTATAAGTAGTCATATAAACTGTAATAGTGTCTTATGATTAGAATATAAAACTTATGAAAAATGGAGATGTTTCTAAAATTATTTCAAATGGAACAGTCAATGTTTCTTTTAAAACAGAAACACAGAGGGCTTAGTCTGTTAAGCATCTGACTTAGGTTAAGGCCATGATCTCAGTCTCAGAACAGAGCCCCAACGTGAGCTCTCCACCAAGCTCCTTGCTCAGCAGGGAGTTTGCTTCTCCCTCTCCCTCTACCCCCAAACCCCACCCCCCACCACTTGTGCTCTCTCTTTCAAATAAATAAAATCTTTTAAAAAATCAGAAACTCAAGGGACGCCTGGGTGGCTCAGTTGGTTAAGCAGCTGCCTTCGGCTCAGGTCATGATCCCAGCGTCCTGGGATCGAGTCCCACATCGGGCTCCTTGCTCAGCAGTGAGCCTGCTTCTCCCTCTGCCTCTGCCTGCCACTCTATCTGCCTGTGCTCTCTCTCTCTGACAAATAAATAAATAAAATCTTAAAAAAAAAAAAAATCAGAAACTCAAAATATAAAGTGCTTAATTTAATACATTCTACTAAGTGAACTCAACATAACAGTTTATTTCCCCTTACAAAAAGCATAGTCCTACTCAGAATCACTGTGAAATAACATCTAAGTGTCCAACAACCTAAAAATATTTTTACAAAGAACTATTTAATTTATCATTTACAATTAAGTGGACCTTAGAATGCATATCTGACAAACTGTGCATAAATACGGGTCTTCTCATAATGAACAGCAAAATACAGTTTTAATTTAGAGCTATCTTCTCTGAAGATAAAGCTTTAAATATATATCTATTCAATTAGATAATTTTGTTATTAATTTCTCTCCATGTAGTCCTTTGATGGTATATAAACCCAGTTCTTTCTCAAAGCACTAAACTCTGAGTTTAAAAGATGATTGTTTACCACTCAGGGCAACAATCATAAGCATTTCATTTCCTCAGTTCCGTTAAGACAAAAAAATAATTATCAGGTAGAATATACATACCCTTCACACCACTTGCTATTTCCAGACTAATTTCCAGCCTAACTTATTTTCTAATTAGGAAGCCCATCAGTTAATCATGTCAATGGAATAATTTCTAGCCCAAGTAAAATACAATTTTAGATAAATCTAATGAGTAACTTTGGAAACATTATTATTTGTTTTTATTCCATTGTATTCCAAAATATCCTGAAATATGGGCTTGTCCAAAGAGAAAACACTCAAAGTTTAAAAAAAAATACACCAACTTTTCCAAAATCAACTCAAATGTTTCTATATAATCTCTTAAAATATAAGTAATATGTTCACCTAAAATAGGTTGACACCCAGATCTTTGTTTCTAATACTATTCTCCAATTAAAGAAGAAATGACAGATTTTAAGACTGGGCCTGGAAATACACAAAATAGCCTGGAGCATTTATAGTGACAGAAAGTAAGGAAGTGCTCAGGGGCACCTGGGTGGCTCAGTGGGTTAAGCCACTGCCTTCGGCTCAGGTCATGATCCCAGCGTCCTGGGATCGAGCCCCGCATCGGGCTCTCTGCTCAGCAGGGAGCCTGCTTCCTCCTCTCTCTGCCTGCCTCTCTGCCTACTTGTGATCTCTGTCTGTCAAATAAATAAATAAAATTTAAAAAAAAAAAAAAAAAAAAGAAAGTAAGGAAGTGCTCAAAACACACACGGTCACAGAAAAAAGCTGGAAGGATACTACCTCTGCCAAAGAGTCTCTTCCTCACCAAACCTGCAATTTATCTATAAAAAAAAAAAAAACAAACAACAAACCCTCAAAACACTAACCCAAAAAGATATATATATGCACCCACATGTTCATCATAGCACTACATACAAAGGCCAAGATATGGAAGTAAACTATGTAAACTATGTATCCACTGGTGGATGAATGGATAAAGAAAATGTAATATATATGTATATGTGTGTATATATATATATGTGTGTGTGTGTGTGTGTATACAAACACACACATATTTATATATACATACATACACACACACACACACACACACATATAAACGGAATATTATTTGGCCATTAAAAAGAGTGAAATATTGCCATTATAACAATATGGATAGATTTTGAAAGCATCATGCTAAGTGAAATCAGAGAAAGATACAGTATGATCTCACTTATATGTGGAATCTAAACAAAACAAAACAGCTCCTAGATACAGAGAACAGACTGATGGTTGCCAGAAGAAAGGGGTAGGGGAGAGGGAAATGGGTAAAGGGAGTCAAAAGATACCACAAAAGAAAGGAAAAAAAGAAAAAGCCTGCATTTTTCAACCTGATACCAGGAATGCCCAAGAACATATAATACACACACACACACACACATATCTTCCTTGCGGGAGAATCCCAAATAATATGTGTAGATAATCTCACCTCAAGAGGTGGAACACAAGTTCCTACGCCTGAAGTGTGGGGTTTACACAGTGATATCCTTCTACAGAGTGCATCATGGAAAAGATGGAAAGAAAAGTAACTAAATGGAGAAACTGGACAAACACTTCAGCTAGGTGATCAAAATTACAATCAATAGCGGAGTCATGTTGACAATATGTTCCTTTGACATGATCCAATGAAAATGGCATTTTACCTCTGTGGTATTTCTCCCCCAAACGCACAACATCTCCACAATCAAGATTAAAAGGGAAAATTTTTTTTGAATGATCCCAACTAAGGCACATTCTACAAAATACCTGACTAGTATACCTCAAATCTACTGAGGTTACCAAAAACAAGGAAAGTCTGAGAAACTGTCACAGCCAATAGTATAAGAAGACATGATGATTAAATGTAATATAGTATACTACATAGCATTCTGAAACAACAGAAAAACTAACAAAATCTGAATGAAATATAGACTTTTTAAAAAATAACTCTATATAAATAGTGATTCAGTAATAGCAACAAATATATCATACTAATGTAAGATGTTAATAGGTTTTATTTTCTAGAAAGTAGGATTTTTTTTTTTTTGATTATAGAATTCAGATACAGACACCTCACTATCCATTAATCCTCAAGGTAGCTCTTTAATAAATACTTTATGGAAATTTTATTCACTTTAAATAGAAGTCACTTTCTATTTCTTTTTTTCTTTGCATTTCTGTGTGTAGTTTGTAGTTTACTTCACTGTAACATATATTTAAGTTACAGAAAGATAATCCATCTAAATCTAGATAGATGAAGAGAAGAGCAAAAAAAACTGTGATTTGAGTAACTGTGGGTGAAAAATAGTTTGTGAAAACAGAAATATTGAATGAAAAGGAATGAAAGAGAAAACAGGGAAGAGACAAAATGTCTACATGACCTAAGGTACACTATTGTTATTCTATATCCGTTATGAGGTATTATAATTCATGATTAATATATGGTGGTTGAAATGGCCAAAACATGCAAAATTACTGAATTCCATTGGACATCATGGAATTGCCAACAACAAAAAATTTGATACTAATATTCACTCACCAGAATAGCAAAAATGAAAATAATCAAACGAAAGCAACTCTTGGTAAGAGCATGGAGAAACAGACTCCCCTACACTGTTATGGATAGACGGGGATGGGGGGCGGGGGAGAGTTATAAGTTAGTATAACCATTCTGGAAAACTACCTGCCAACATATACTAAAGGTAAAGATATGCATACCCTATGACTGAATAATTTCAATCCTAGGAATATACCCATCAGAAATGCGTAGATGGGTTCACTGAAAGACATGTTTTAAAGTGTTCATAGTAGCATTATTTGTAGTAACAAAAACTAGAAACTTCCCAAGACTGGAACGAAGAAACATTGTGGTATATTCACACAGTGGAATAGTGTACAGCAATAATAATTAACTATATAGTACCCAAAATATAAGTGTATTTCATAAACATGTTGAACAAATATAAAGACACAAGATTATATACAATATGATTCTACTTATAAAAAGTACAAAATGAGTAAGACTAATCTATGTTGTTAGAAGTTAGCAGAATAGTTAATCTATTATCACCTTTTTTGGGGGGGTGTGGAGGGTAGGCAGTAGATTAAGAGAATAAGGTTTACAAAGATTAAATGACTAACCTGGTATTTTAACATTTATTTGCTCATAAAACCTGTGATCTTAATCCTCAAATGTAGTAAGAGGTAGGATGAGGGGAGCTTCTAGGAGGAAGTTCCAAGGGTATATTCAATGTGTCAAATGCATGAGGCTTTATACTTACAATGTATCTATTTTTCTTTCTATAGGTCTATGATTTAAAGGAAAACACAGGGGTGCCTGGGTGGCTCAATGGGTTAAAGCCTCTGCCTTCAGCTCAGGTCATGATCCCAGGGTCCTGGGATCGAGCCCCGCATCAGGTTCTCTGCTCGGCAGGGAGCCTGCTTCCCTTCCTCTCTCTGCCTGCTTCTCTGCCTACTTGTGATCTCTGTCTGTCAAATAAATAAATAAAAAATCTTAAAAAAAAAAAACACAAATCAAAAACAGTGTTGTCAAGACACGTGATTTGAGTGATATTCTCCTGTCTTACAATATGATTATATCTACACTCAGATTATGTCTCTCCACCTCTCATTTATTTTTGCACCTCTTCATAAATTTGGCAGGCTAACCATAGGAACTTTTCTGTAAAGAGAACTATATTATATATATTTGTATCACTTATATTTTATATGAATAGATCTACAATAATGAGAACTTTTTATATTTACTCTTTGCCAAATCTCACTCTATACTTGTTCTTCTACATCTACACCATTCACCCATTTAAAATGATCTTTTAAAAGAATGTAGACTCTAACATCAGATATTTTTCAGGCCTACTTTTTTTAAGGTCTTTAATACATGATGAATTCCTATTTGAAAGTTAAAGATCTATGTCACATGCAGGCTTTCTAATAAAAATCCCAGAGGGGTGCCTGCGTGGCTCAGTCGGCTGTCTGACTTGATTTCTCCTCAGGTCACGATCTCATGGTCATAAGATCTAGCCACACTTAGGGCTTCCTGTTCAGTGGGGAGTCTGCTTCTCTTCCTCTCCTTCTGCCCCTCCCACCGTACCCTCTCTTTCTTTCCAAAATAAATAAATGAGTCTTTTAAAAAGAAAAACAGAAAAAACCAATCACAAAGTAATTGATTATACAGGGGTAGCCCTACAAGATGATAAATAATGCTTACGCAGACTTCTATATTTCAATTAAGTGTTACTGAAAAATTTGAATTCTGGTTCCTAGGCTCAAAACTATACCCATTTCAGAGTATAAAGCTAACCAAATACTAAAGGAATAAACAAACAATAAAATTAGAATGATCACAGGACTTCCTTGGTTTACATAGCAGTTAAGAACCTATCAATGAATCTTAGGTAACTGAAGATCAATAATAATTTATTCCATGCTTAGCAGGTAATAGACACTGTGCTAAATACTTGATATATGTTATTTAAATCTTACAAACCCTTTTTGCTTTTTTTAAACAGCTTAAGTCTCAAAAAGATAGTGACTCACCTCTGACCTGATATTTGAAAATATTTTTTTCATAAAGCCTGTGTCCTAACATCAAATATATCCATCAATTAGAGTAATTTCCTTCCCAAAAAATGACTGGTATGAACAAATAGAAATGTTTCACATTTTCATGAAATTTAAGTTCTAATGAGATTATTTGTTTTGGATACGGAAGTCTGAACCCAAGACTGAACAAACAAACCCAATATAGATAATATTCATTAGTCTGATTTCTTGATACAAGTAAATATGTATTAGCCTAGAAACATAGATGTTTTGTACTTGTTATGATTAAATATCCTGATATTATGCTGATCAATTTAAAAATGAACACCCTCTATTTCTGTGATTGTTGTTCACTAACAATAAGACAAATTAAAAGAACATAAAAATCACTTCAAAGTTCACCCTTCAGATATGCCAACTGTGAGCATGTTGGACTTTCTTCCAGATACATCCCAACTGACCTATTAAGACATTTTTTCATATCTTTAATAGCTGCTAAATAGTCTATTATACACACAAATCAAAATTTATTTAACAAGCTCCCTAGTGATGGACATTAACTCAATTTTTCCCTTTTTTTTTTTTGTGGTAGGTGGAAGAAGAGCTTCTGTAAAGTTAACAATGTAAATATCTCCATGAGGTTTTATGCAATCATCTCTTTAGTGCCACATTTTATTATCTTCTGGCACAGTACATAGAAAATAGGATCTGTAGCTCTAATGAAAACATGGCAACAAACTCTCACCCATCCAAGCCAACTGCAGGCCTCCCAGTGGTGGCGTTCAGGCAGCCTGAGTGTCGGTGCGAGCTGGCCCTGAATGCTGTCTTCTGGAATTCCACGGAACGGTCTCACCAAACGGACCGCATGGGTTGTCCTGGGTTTATCCCCAGTTACCTGGGCCCATTCCTGAGAAAAAGCCACAGCTCTTTCTGAGAATACCCATGGACAATCCTTTTAAATTGTACATTCAAAAAACTAACCACATTTTCACATTCCAAACACAGTGGTCTAAAGTCATCTGTTTTACAGTCATGTTGAATTGGCCTATTTTTTTTTAAAGATTTTATTTATTTATTTGACAGACAGAGATCACAAGTAGACAGAAAGGCAGGCAGAGAGAGAGGAGGAAGCAGGCTCCCTGCTTAGCAGAGAGCCCGATGTGGGGCTCAATCCTAGGACCCTGAGATCATGACCTGAGCTGAAGGCAGAGGCTTTAACCCACTGAGCCACCCAGGTGCCCCGAATTGGCCTATTTTTAATTTAAGGCTAGAAAATTCCTCTAACATATGGGATAGCCTGGTGACAAAAGAAGAAAGTCTCACAAATGGTTGTTGCAAGGGGATATCTCGAGCCCCCGAAAAGTATTTTCCCAGGATTCCTACCAAACACTTCCACTGTGCAGGTTGCTGGGATGGTTAAATGAAACTATGAAGTTCCTGTGCTCCACGTCTGATATAGTAAGAGACCAATAAATGTTAGTTATTACATTTTCACAAATTCTCTATATATTCCCTTTACCTACTTCCTCTAACTGAAAATTGTGTTCTTAGGAATTTCCCTGGCTGTCCAGATATGTGTTTTGGTGGGAAGGATATATTTTCTTCCCATAAAGTCCTGTCAGTTCTACTCCCCCAAAATACGACTTTATCCACTTCTTGTCAAATTCATCCCAAAATTTCAATCCAAACATCTAGCATCTCACATATGAATTATCTGTATAAATTCCATGGGGCGCCTGTCAGTTAAGTGTCTGCCTTGAGTGCAAGTCAAGATCCCAGGGTCCTGGGATTGGGTCCTATGTCAGGCTCCCTGCTCCGTGGGGAGCCTAGTTCTCCCTCTCCCTCTGCCCCTATGCCCACTTGTGTCTCACTATCAAATAAATAAAATCCTTATTTAAAAAAAAAAAAAGAATGAGGTCCACATCTGTATCATGGACGACTTCTATCATCTGTATTCTTCTATAATTTCTATTCCTGCCACACTGGCCTTCTTTTAGGATCCCCAGAGCACGAGGGACCTACTAGAAAATGCTTTTGCCTCTGTCTGAAAGCCCCATCTCCTAACCCATTACCTGTCTACATAATGCCTTTCACATTTCAGAGCTAAGCTTAAAGGTCTTTTTGGACCTCTCCCCGCCCTCTAGTTAGGCCCAGATTCTCTGTTGATAATCCTGAGGAACGCCCTCACGATCGCTGCCAATTCATTCCGAATGCACTTGTTTTGTCTCAGAGCAGCTTTCCACGCTCCAGTCTGAACTCCACCGATTTCCGACCCTGGATTCCCTGCTCCGTCTCCTCACCCTGTAATACCCTTCAGGGCAAATGGCAAACGCTCAAAACTACCCGGTGAATGAAAGCTAAAAAAGTCAGATATCTGAAAGTCAAAAGCAGCTTATTTACATTTTGGCCTTGTACCAGCTTCATCAGAACGTCCTCTGATAAAAATATTTACTTATAAAATCTAGAATAATTTAATATTAAAACCACCCAGCAACTCCATAAACAAATACCACTATTCACATATAAGGTAGAAGAGAGATTTTAAAAGCTGGACACTTTTGTCTACTCCGAAATGTTGTAGTTTCATTTCAACATAAGTGGAATGTAATATTTATTAAAGTCTCTGTAACAGGCAATGAAATACCTTATCTATTTGTCAGCAGGTAAAGGCACATTAAATCAAATACGTGGAATGTACTGTATCAGATTGCTAGGGCTGCCGGAACGAAGACCGCAGACTGGGTGGAAGGCTTCAACCATGGAAATAGATTTTCTCCCAGTTCTGGAGGCTGGAAGTCCCAGATGAGGAGTGTTAGCAGGTCCTCCTCCTCCTCCTCCACCTCCTCCTCTTCCAAGATTTTATTTATTTATTTGACAGAGAGAGACACAGCAAGAGAGGGAACACAGGCAGGGGGAGTGGGAGAGGGAGAAGCAGCCTTCCTGCCGAGCAGGGAGCCCCAGGCAGGGCTGGATGCGGGGCTCGATCCTAGGACCCTGGGATCATGCCCTGAGTCAAAGGCAGACACTTAACAACTGAGCCAACCAAGCGCCCCCACTTCTTTTCTTCTGAGTACTCTCTCCTGGGCTTGCAGATGGCTGCCGTCTCCCTGTGTCCTCCAGTAGCATTTTCTCCATGTGTGTGCAAGTTCCCCATGTCTCCTCCTACCAGTCCTACTGGACTAGCACCCCCACCCCCACTCCCTTACAACTTCATTTAACCTTAGTTATCTTTTTAAAGGTCCTATCTCCAACAGTCACATTGGGGGTTATGATAACAACATCTGAATTTGGGGGAGACACAGTCCAGTCTATAACAGAAGTCAAAATTCTCCTACCTCAAATAGAAGACACCCACCTGATGAGCAAATCTGTGCCATCAGTTACAGTGAGCACAGGCTACTGAGTCCTGTAGTGTTAAGGCACAGAATACATTTTTTTGTGTGTGGTTTGCAACGATAATGACAAATTCTCCTTGTTATTATTTCTGAGATCCTACTAACATAAATTTATTTTTTTTAGGAAACCCAGCAGATCACTGTTGTAAATAATTACTACAGTTTCTATGTGCAGACTAACCCTCAGAGCCATACCAGCTACAGTGTGTGTGTCATTTTTTTCCCTCCTGTCACCCTCTTTTGACCCTTGAAGCCCCCCCCCCCATTCTCTTGGGTAGACAGTGTGAAAACTGACAGAGTAACAAATGTTAGAGTTAAGTTTAACACTGGGGTTGTCATTCATCTATACAAAGTCCAAATTCCTCGTTAAAATTAAAGACATATTTTTATGTAAGATTTTCATAGTGATTTTATATTTTTAAGAATTAAACGTATTTCTTTATTAACTGCTGCCTTCAAGTATCCTGATAACTAAACTATACATCACATCAAAATTTAATGGTTATTTATTTACTTAATGGAATATTACTATTTAGAATAACAGATTTCTATCCTCACATCCATATTTTATATTCCCCTAATGTTTTCCCGGTTGAGTTTCCAATCCTTACTCCTAGACATCTTAACCTTAATCATGTTCATTTCATTTCTGTGCCCTGAATACAAATAGCTCATTTTGCAACACAAGCATATAAATAATTTTACCTTTTTTTCTTCTTTCTGACCAAGTTTCTTACTTTGCAAATCAACCTTCCACCTATAACCCTAGTTCAGAATCCTTTTCTGCACAGTTGTTAGTTATAAACATACATTTTATGTTTTAGCCCATGAAACACCACCACTTCGACATCTTTGAAGAAAGAAGGATCCTCTAACTCAGGAAGGATTATTTTACCATTCTGATTTGATCTTACTCTAGCTCTAATTCCACATCTCTTAAAATGCCTTTTTTTTTTTTTTTTTTAATCTTTGCCTTTGCGGAAGAAAGTCTATTAATCTACTCTTCCAGGCCTAAGGACCCAAAAGTCTGTTCAAAAACCAGTAAGATTGTTTTTATTGCTTGTTCCTGTGTCTGAGGTGCTGTAATTCTATTGCATTCAGAAACTAGAATGTCTCTCATCCCTTATCTCTGCCACACAAGACTTTTCTTAGAAGTTTAGGATATTGGGCAATTTTACTTGCTGCTTCCTGCTGTAAAGGTTGGGAGGAAGATGAGAACTGAGATCCGAAGGCAACAGTTTCCAGAGAGACACTCCCAGTTTGGGAATGTCTCTGCAACATTGCGGATATATCAGGGAACATACGGATGCTTCCGGGAGGTACCAAGTTATAGTGTTAGGGTTTTCAACAATTAAATGCATGAGGACAGTTTTACAACATGCAAGAAAAAAAAAATGAGTTCCCATGTTATATCTGTACATTTAAGATGTGCTTATAAATAACTATGTAACAAATGCTATTGCATTCAGTAATTTAAAATTGTATTCCATTAGAAAGTAACATCTACACACTTCTGACATTTGTACACATGTGGGAGGGATATGTGATGTATTTGGGCAACAGGCTCTACTTCCTACCTGTCTGAAGGGTTATGGCCCCTACAAATAGTGATATAGCGCCTCTCCTGAAGGCCACAACTTGGAAGCCAATATGAGACTTAAGAACTGAATTTTATGCTCCTCTTCCACTGTGTAATTTGGGGCCAGTTACCCACTCTCTAAAGTCACTGAGTTTTGTGAGGCTTCAAATTAAATAAAGTAGTGTGTGTAAGAGCCCTCCATTCACTGACAAACAAGATATACATGCAAAGGACACTTATCTCAAACCCCAGAGAAAAAGGCCTGTACGAGGAGTGCATAGGATAGGACCAAAAGGGCTACAAAACTCTGGCAGTCCCTTTCGAAGACCACCCCAGTGGAAATATCTAATGGATGGGATAACAGACTTTCTGGTTTCCTCCTCCCTGGCCCAAACTCTTTTCTAGCTGAGATGCTGAAAACAGATTACAGCCCCTCTGAACTAGTCCTTGCTTCCATATTTGAGAACATGCCATGTTAAAGACATTCTGCTGGGAGGAAGATTCTCTTTCCTCTGCCCTTTTCTAAATCCTTGACTGTGACCCCTGCAGCAAAGACTGACCTTACAAATTGAATACAAGTTCTACAGGATGTAGGAAACTTCGTAAGGAAACAAAGATCCAAAGAAGCAGTTAAGCTTCAGTGTTTTTCTGCCAGCCGTGATGAAGAGTGGCGTCGTGGAAAGACGTGACAGGACAAAGGGGGCGAGGCGAAGTCTGATGATGCACTGGGACAAGCTTAGCAAGGCTTGTTCCTTCGAATTTTGCTTTGCATCCCTTAGACTTTGGAGACAAGCCTGCTCCTCTACCTGTGGGTATAGAGGTTTAAAAATCTGCTTCAGACGAAGGCCAGAAAATCTTTCCTGCATCTACCACCAAATTCCTTTATTTGAAATAGTCAGTATGCCCTTTTACCATATCTTGAGAGACTGTATCCTGAACACTGTCACTTCCAAGGATCCCTCTTACCCTAGTTTCCCACTGAAACTCATTTTACCTATATACAAACACAACACAATTTAACAGTTTAAATGTTTTCTTTGGAACATCATTGGAAGAAAGCAAGATATTAGAACAGATTTTGGGGGGATAGTTGGGGAAACGAACAAAAAGTAGTTTTTTCCAGTTTACAGCATCATGGCCCACACTGGAATAAATCTATAAATTAAAATAAGGCACCCCAGTGTTCAAAATAATATGTCTGAAATACTCCAAACTCTTGAATATATGATGTGAAAGTGACGTGGGAAACAAAGGCAGAAGAGAGAGTAGACAAAATTCAATGTCCTTACATACAAGCAATTAAAGCTATTTAAACGTTGTTCCAGGAAGCTCCCAGCTGTCTTAATGTTAATGCCTTGCTAGAGGGGAAAAAACAACCTTACTTTGACCATAGCAAGGCCTTGGGTGTCCTGAGTCTTCCTTAGCATATGAAAATCCTTCTGGAACTTCCCTTACCTTTATTTCCCTCAGTCCCAAAAGTGTATAATGCTTTTCACAATCCAGGGGGAACAGCTCTTTCTGCCCACGGGTCCTGTCCCTGTGCTTTCATAAAATCCCCTTTCTGCAGCAAAGACATCTCAAGAATTCTTTCTTAATGGCCATCGGCTCAGGAACCCACCAACACAACATTCCAAGAACTACACTGAAAGGAAATCTAATTTAGGTCACTTAGTAACACAGTTCTGAGTGTTCTCAAATAATAATATGTATACTTTTTTTTTTTCTTAAGATTTTATTTATTTGACAGACAGATCACAAGCAGGCAAAGAGGCAGGCAGAGAGAGAGAGAGGAGGAAGCAGGCTCCCCGCTGAGCAGAGAGCCCCATGCGGGACTCGATCTCAGGCCCCTGAGATCATGACCTGAGCCGAAGGCAGAGGCCTTAACCCACTGAGCCACCCAGGTGCCCCTATGTATACTTTTTAAACAAAATCAGATTATACGTTGATAGATAGGATTTGTGAAAGGATCATGGCTCTAGGGTCTCCACTTTAGTAAATATTAAACCAATTTAATGAAATAACCAACAAAGGTGTCATTTAGTGCCAGTGTGATCAAGGGTGTGTCACGCTTGGTGGGACATGATTTGTCACTGCAGCACCTGTCTGCTACTAAACAGAGTGTAACCAAGTCCACTGCCTCATTTATTGAACACATTATGAAGCCAAACACTAGTAATGATTTTCAGTCTTTGCTGAATTGGCCAGATTTGAACAGCTGACCTGGAGATGAAAGATTCCTTCTGGTTACCCATTACTTGTGATGATGTGGGTTGCAAATAGTCTTTTGGGGAAAACAACAACAACAACAACAACAACAACAAAAACTACTTAAAAAGGGGATACATACTGCTTCAGTGTCTTCAAAGGACTTCCTTTGTTTATTGTTTCAAAATGTCTCTTTCACTGATTTGCTTCCATTATTAATATTTAGAATTCTGAAAGAATGTTTTATGCAAAGAAGGGATTATAAGGTTCAATCAAGCACTCCTGCTGAGAAATACAAGCAGAATATATTCTTTAAGTTTCCCTAAGAATGATGGAAGACAGTATGTGAAAATGTGTTTTTCTAACAGTCAGCCTTACAAATATTCAAAAGCTACCAGATCTCTATCAAATGCAGCACACTAGAAACCGACTGAACAAAACAATATCTCATAAATCTTATGACACTGACAAATTAAAAATTAAGTAGCTCACAAAATTGATCAGAAGCAAAGGGTATGAGTAGATAGATGAAAAATGTGAAGGAGTCTGCGCCTCCTTCACAGCAAGATGCTCATAATTTAGAGACTATAAGTTACCCCGGAATGATAATTAGATATAACTTTCAAAGCAAGCCGAAGGAATGGACACCTTTGAGTAAGGAATTTTGTAAATACACTATTAACATCAGTATGATAATATATAAGATTCTTACGTAAAGATCTTTTCTCACCCTTTGTAAATTACTTCCTGACTCTCCCCTGTAGATATGTTATTACTTTCCTTACTACAACATGACTTCCTGACAAGAACGGCCCATACAGATTCCTATCCTGTAAGTCTCTGTGGCATGATGCAGGTTTCTCTAATACTCAGTTCTAGTGCATTTCCTATAAAACTATCACCCACATGCTCCAGTGTAAAATGAATATCACATTTAAGTGACTCAGTTCAAAAGGAAAAAAAAAAAAAAAGTTCTTTACAGACCACTCTTTGAAACTTAAGGGGATCCGAGTACATGATCCCAGCAACTCTTAAGTATTTCCCAATTCTAGAGCACCCGAGCTCCAGAAGCTTACCATCTGCCTTATGAGAGCATCCTTTTGAACTTGAACAGATCTTCTGCCTACCATCGTCTACTCTACAGCGTATTCCTTTCTGTACTCTGTGACCTTTCAGATAAATGATCTGGCAAGTCATATAACCTGAACTTCGGTGCCCGTCCTAGAAAGGCAGTTCATCTGCTGCACTCCCCCTTTTTTTCTTTTTTTCTTTTTTTTTAAGGAAAGTAGAGGAGTAGCTTTTCTCTTTTTTCAAAAGGTGAGAATGCACAGGTGTGTATAAGGCTGCAGTAAGGATTATGCTGAAGGCAGAACAACAGCCCCTATAATGTGTTGGTTTTGTTTTTGTTTTTGTTCTTTTGTCTCACATGTGTGATTGAAACTCAGAGATGGTATTTTTGCGTCCAACAGCAAATATAAAAAGTCTGTATGGCTTATAGGTTTGTAAGCAAGCTAGCTTTTTATGTCGTTTGGTTATATTATCTCTAAATAGAGTTTGTTTAAAAGAAAAATGTTAGCAATATTCAAAAGAGTGTTGAGAAACGTAACTCAAATATAAGCAATTATTGTGTTGTGCGATGTGCTAAGTGCTTTACATACAAAGCTCATTTTATCCACAACTATCAAGTAATAGTTTACCTCAAATTTTATAGATGATGGAGCCAGGGCTTGAATAAGTTAATAATTAGTTCATTGTTAGTAAGGAAATGAAATACTAGATTTAAAACCAGAGTTTGTGTCTAAGGCAAAATATTTTAAACACTGTTCTATCCTCCATGACCCCTATGAAGAAGGAACCCATATACCTTCTATTAGTAGAAGATATTAATGTAGGAAAGATGTGAGGATTCAAACCTGACAGCCAAGGAAGAATTCTTGAGATGTCTTTGGTGCAAAAAAAGTGATTTTATTAAAGCATGGGGACAGGACCCATGGCAGAAAAAGCCACACTGGGGTCATGAGGAGTGGCCCATTATATACCTTCAAGTTCAGAGGGGATTAGGGATAGTCTAAGTCTCCAAGGAATTTTGGAAGCAAGGTTTCCGGGACCTTGAGGGGGCTAGCTATTACTGTCTAATAAAACCTGAGTCATGAGACCGTTTGGATGTACGGTGGCTGTTCATATGCTTGGGGGATGATTGTCAACATATATCTTGGGGGGCAGAGATTAAGGAAGTCTCCAAAGGAATTTTTATATGTTCAGTTAGATTTACAGGAACCTGGGGGTTGGGCTAAGGTTACCCTTTGAACTTAGCAAAGTGTTAACATTGAGGCAGCTGAGTTTCTAGAGGAACATCACTCTCCCTGTTTTAAGAACTTGTCAATGGACTGTAAGTAGTAAGGAGATTTAAGTTTTTCTTTTGCCTTTGTTCCCCCACATCATTCCCCAGAACAATTCTGACCCTTAAATCTTTAAGGTTGCTTGAGGATGAAAAGTCTCATCTTTCTGCTGAGTAGGGGTGTAGAGATGTCCCTCCATAGGGGTCAACATTGGTTAGTTGGGGCTTGTATAGATATAGGAGTTATGAAAACAGAGGCAGTTAAATCCAAGGGAAAGCATGTGTGTGGATCTTCCTGAGTGGAAAGGATCATTCGACAGCTTGAAGTTATGGCAGTGAAGGAGTCACAGCACCAAGTGGAGAGACATTGGATAAAACAGCAAAAAATGATTAGAATAACAAAAAGAAAAAGGAGGCCAAAAAAGAGTTCTTTGATAACTGACAAAAATCCTCTTCCAGTCCAGAAGTTTAACCAGTCATGAAAGGAAAGAGAGGGACTATTTAAAGTACCAATTTGAGTGTTCAGAAATTTTTTTGTAGTAATCTGAAACATATACACAGCATTTTGTTCTTGCGATAGCACACGTTCCATCGTGAGCAGCGGTTAAAACATCCAAGGCCATTCTATTTTGTAAAACTGCTTCATGCATTCGTATTACTTCAGTAATTGGTAGAGAAATGTTATCTTGAGTAATACTTAGGGCTTTGGCCATGGATTTATTTAGAGCTTCCATGTGCCAAACAACATTGTCCAGTCCCAAAGAGGGAACAAAAATGGAGGTTAGGTGGTCATACCAATGAAACACAGAACATGTCCACCATCATTTTAAATTTGGAAGGTTGTCTGGGTTCATAATGGTTTTAACAATGCATCCATGCACCCAGGCAAAACCCAGAGTACAGCAGCCTATCCAGCCTGGGGGAAGGCATGGACCTAAGTTAGAATCTCATAGCCACTGGGTCCCATTAGATGACAGTCATCTAATTCTGGGTATCCCTTAAGTGTGTCAAGATATCAAGGGCTGGAGCACCTGGGTGGCTCAGTTGGTTAAGCAACTGTCTTCAGTTCAGGTCATGATCTTGGAGTCCCGGTATCAAGCCCCACATTGGGCCCCCTGCTCAGCAGAGAGCCTGCTTCTCCCTCTCCCTTTGCCTCTGCCTCTGCCTGCTGCTCTGCCTACTTGTGCTCTCTATGTCTCTGTCAAATAAAAATAAATTAAAGAAAAAAATCTTTAGAGATATCAGTGCTACTCAGTCTGGAGGACCATCTTTTGAATTCGTGTAATGAGAGGCAGTCTGTTGTCCCTTTGAAGGGTCCAAGGGAGTCCAAATCTAGGGACAATTTCTCTTAGCAAAGTTCTTGTCACCTCAGTGGCCTTTTTATCCAAATGAGCAGCCTGGTATAAAAACCCTGTACTTACTTCTATTGGTTATTTTTGGGTATAAAGATTCTTCCTTCATTATTAACAAGCCAGTCCTGTGCATTTTTAAAATATCCTTGTTCCTGAGCTCTGTGAGCTTCTTGGTCTGAATAGACTGGACTTATGGACTTTATTGGAGTTAAGACTGGTAAAAGACTTAACATTTGATTATTTTATGCTGCCTGCTTGGCTACACAGTCTACCGAATTGTTTCCTTTAGATTCTAAGGTGATATCCTTTCTATGTCCTTTGAGATGAACTGAAGCTACCTCCTTAGGTAGGTATACAGCTTCAAGAAGAGTAATAATTTCAGGTGTGTATTTGGTTGGGGAGTTATTGCTCAATAATAATCCCATTTTCTTCCAAATCGCTCTATAAGCATGTAGGACTAGGAAGGCATATTTGGAGTCAGTATAAATATTAATTTTTGAGGCTTTGAGAACTGCAAAGCACAACTGAGTGCTATAGCACACCCAGCTTTTCTTAGTCCCTTTTCCATGAAACGATTGCCATCAGTAAACCAACGGTCATCCTCAATTTCAATAGGGGAATCTTTTAAATGGGGTTGAGTATAATGAACAGGACCAATAACCTTCTGCTCTATAGAAGTATAATGGTCAGACATAAGGGTAGTTGGGTTTAAAGTCTGACAGGTTTTAAATATTATTGCAGGCATATCTATATGCATAGCCTGGTATTTAATAGGTCAGCCTCCCATCATCCATCAGTAGCCTTTGGCCTCTAAGATACTCTGGACCTGATGTGAAATCATTACTCAGAGACTGTCCCATAGTGAACTCTGAGGCTCCTTTCACCAGGAGGGCTGTCGTATACTTGGCAGAAGCCTTTGTTTGCAATTGAACCGCAACAGAAGTGGCTTCTAGGATAAATATGACTAAGGGATAAAACCATCAAGAAGCCTTCCTTGTTAGAGGTCTAGCCTTAACAATATCCTAATTATGAGGAATCACTGGCAAGTGGGAGAAGCCTTGTCTCAGGAGATAAGGACATCCCCAAGTGCATTATCCAGTCCAATCATAAAGTGGGGTCATCCATTACCTCCACTAGTCCACAGTTAACCCCATAGAATGGGGTTCTTAAAGGGACAATTTTGTCATCCCAGCCACACAGACTTAATCAAGGTGAGAGCTGAGTTATATAATTGTTGGGGAATCTACCCCATTTTTTAGCTGTTCAAATAATCATATGCCCATGGGATTCTGTTATTATCGCCACAGAATAACAAGTAAGAAGATTGTCTATGAGCTATTGTGGAAATTTCTCTGAAGTTTACCTCAAGTTGTCTAACTTAAGTAAACAACAAACATTTAAAGACAATCAGCTCTAGAATTTAACATCCACAAAGGTGTGTTACTGAAACATAATTTTTCTCTCCAAAATCACCCTGATTTCCAGAAATAGCCAAATCAAGACCAACTTGTTTGCAAGACAAGTCCAATTTTAACAAACACAGTCAAGTTATTTTACATAAGCTCAGGAAGAATAGTGATTGATTATAGATCTTTTTAAGATCTGCTTTGCTGGAATTTTTATAAGGAATATCTAGGTTGAACTTTCAGTAGCCTCTCTAGGACAGAAGCCTAGTCGAGTACTTGACATCAGACATGCCTGTAATACGTATAGATATAGGCAGACTCCTCTTCATAGTGTCCCCAAAGTATCCTGAGGTTCTCGCACCTGCCAGGAAGTGACATTCTTTCCTTAACGGGTGAGGCTGCTGCGAACTCTGCAAGCAAGGTATCAGGCCAACAGTTCCAAGGAGCTTTATGGCTCTAGGTTTCAGAAAGTCAACCTTAGTTCCCTAAAGTTCTTTGGTCATATCTGAGTCTATGCAGGTCATATCCCTCAAATATGACATTCCAGTCAGAGCCTTGGTAAAATAACCAATATTTCCAAGGGTGTCCTATTACAAGGAGAACTTATGCAAATGAGTATGATTGCCATGGAAGAAAGAATACTTACTGAGGCCTTCTGAATTTACTTATACACACACACACATACACACATATATCTATGCATATAACCAAAAATATATATACACACATGATACATATATGCATGTGTGTATACATACACACACATATATGTGTGTGTATCTATGTAATTATCTCTCTTTTCTAATTTCTGTACATTTCCCTACCATGAAAACGATTTTGTGAAGTTCATTATGTTTTCATAAAAGTATAAGTGAAGGACGGAGGAAAGCATTAAATCTGAATTCCCTTGGTTTCAGTCCTGAGGTGATCAAGCCATTAAAGCTATTTAAACACCTTTCCTTTGGTATTCAAGATTGCAGCATGCTGTCTTGAGGCAATGTAATGCTGAAAAACAAGACTTTAATGATAAAAAAAAAAAAGAGGAACAAAGACTGAGCTACTCTTGTCAGTGTCAGTAGGTAAATAGCGCTAATCTGTCTTCATTATTGCCATGCATGCCGCAATACCAGGTGGGAGAATGTGTAATATCTTTTACCATCATCCAAGAGCTAAGTACCATGAAGAAACTTAAAGGCAGAATTATCTTTGATCAACAAAAATGTGGCAATCATTTCAGTCTGAAATTGCCTTCAGAGGATTTTGACATCTTTCTGTGAAGATGCAAAGACTTCTCACTTTCCCATATTGTCATTTTTTTCTTTAGATTGTAAAGTTTGTTAGATTTGAATTCTTAGCACAGGTTGCTTCTTAGGGAGGGAAAAAAAAAATCTCCAAAACAATGAAACACCTTTATCAGATTTTTTTTTTTTTTTGGTCATCCCCCTAAAGACATAAAAATTAATCTAAGAGAAAAATCTTAAGATTAAAAAATGCAAGTACAGTTGGTCAGAATTAAATCATTATTAAATCTTTGAACAGTTTCATTTCTGACCTGTATATTCTTGATTCCTCTAAAAGATCATTTTTATTTATTGTTTAAATCTTGCACATGATCCAGATTTACTAAACCCCAACTAATCAAAATTGGCCCCGTGCAGAGTTGTTAAATAAATAGCATTTGCCTAGGGGTTCTTCCCACTGCCTGTAGGACATTCTTGAAAGAATTCATCATATCCAAAAACCAACCCATGCCTCTCTCTTTCTTCACACCTAAGCCCCCCTCCTCATCTCAACCACCGTCTGCTTCTCTTCGAGTGTTCCCCATGTTAGTAACTGGACTTTTCAAACATGGAATTTTTTTTTTTTTAAGATTTTTTTAAAAAATTTATTTGACAGAGAGAGAGACAGAGATCAACAAGCAGGCAGAGAGGCAGACAGAGAGAGAGGGGGAAGCAGGCTCCCTGCTGAGCAGAGAGCCCAATGCGGGGCTTGATCCCAGGACCCTGAGATCATGACCCGAGCCGAAGGCAGCGGCCTAACCCACTGAGCCACCCAGGCGCCCCCAAACATGGAATTATTAAAAAGATATGTATTCATCCTTGATTCCACATCTAATCAATCTTCAAGTTGCTAGTTCTACCTTCTAAATACTTCTTGAATTTGTCCCTTTTACTCCATTCTCATGTAAACTTCCCACTATCTTATATCCCTCTTAATCTGTTCTCCACCAGGTAACTATGCAGACCCAGTTAAGTGAAATCTGATACTGCTACTCTTTTGTTTCAACTCTTCAAGAGATAGAATAAAAGCCAAGTTATTTTATGTTACCAGACCCCATGTAATCCAGACCCTGCTTACATCTTCAGTCTTTTTTCCTAGCTCTCAATTCTTTTCTCAGTTACTTCCAAAACTGTTCAGCAACTAAATATAATTAGCAATTAAAAAATCAGAAATATACATAGCAAGTCTGGTAACCTAGGAGTAGTTACTGTGGTTAGAATAGTATGTAATAATAATTAATAATATTGTGGTTATAATAATAAGGTACATTATATGAAGAGCTTTAAGGAGATAAAGTTAGACTAGGAAGTTGTGATTATTCATGGAGAGACATAATGACATACTAAGGAATATGGAATTGATTTATTCTGAAGGAAATGGGGAAGCCAAGGGAACACGTGATCATTGTGATAGCTTAGGATAATAAGGCTTAGAGCAATAGGCAAAATCGGGTGGAGTGTGCAGGCCTGGGCTGGGAAACCAGTAAGGAAGCTATTAAAGGGAACTAGAAGTAATGAGAACTTCCATTATGGTAGTGACTGGAAGAATGGAAAGAAAGAAATCAAAGGGAGAATTATAATGAAGGAAAATTGATAGTTCTCAGCAAGTGATTGCCTGAGGGAGACAAAAGAAGAGAGAAGAGTCAAAGGTAACACAGGATTTGAGCATAATGAGTAGGAGGATGACGGCACCATCAACATTTAAGACACACTGGAGGAGGAAAACACTACGTCCAGCTCCAGCCATACTGGGTTTGAGCAGTACTGTGACATGCCATTCCCATAATGTTCAGAGACGAAAACTAAAAATTTCAAACAAAGTCTTTTTTATTCTGAGTTACAGGTTTTCACTGATTATTATTTTTTTCAAACACTGTTTCCCTTGGTCCCAGTATAGGGAAAAAATAAATTACATGGCCTAGACATTTATAATTCCGTAAGGGGATATTCAAGTTCTAGTTGGTATAGGACAAAGCAAGACTGGCTACAGAATTTACAGGGCTTGGTGCAAAATGAAAATTTGGGGTCCTTGGTTTAAATATTAAGGATTTTAAGACTATAACATTAGTAGACCAAGTCCAGGGTCCTTCTAAGCATTGAGCTCTGTGTAACTACAAAGATTTCACACCTGTGAGCTCTACTTGTACAAGGATGGAACGTTCTACCTCTCATTTTCATGATTACTAGAAGAAAAGACTTATAAGAGTTTATCTATATCCTCTTGCATATCTCAAAATGCCCTTTTAATTCTGATGGGGCACAATGAGCTTTACTCATATTATATGTTTGATATAACAATAGTCAAAATCATCTTCTTTGATAGAACTCTTGACACATTTATTATCTGTGAAAGACACAGATATCATGGGGGGAAATGGAGAAGAAAAGAAGTTGTTGAGAAGAGTAAAACAAAAAAAATCTCATTTTTGCTATATTTCTTCCTGTTTTTAAGTATTTGATATTACTTTATTTTTTTTTAATAAGCATTAGCTAGGGATGGTTCTAAACACTTTATAAATGTTAACTGGTGGTTCAGAACAAGCCTATGAAGTAGATCTATTATCCCCATTTTATGGGTGAGGAATACAAGGCACACAGAGGTTAAGAGTTTGCCCAGGCTTATGCAGCAGGAAGGAGCCCGGATAAAATTTAAAGTAGGGCCCCCGGCTCCAGAATTCATGTTCTTACACTAATATACTGTGCTATTACCTCAATATGCTACCACTTCCCCACAAACTAAAACAGGGGTAGAATAAAAGGTTACTTATTTTTTAAGTTCCAAGGGAAATGGTTATTTGATATATATAAAAATATTTTTCAAAAAACTGTCTTAAGTAGAATGAACAAAAGCGATGAAACATTATTGACAGTATCCAAGAGAGAAATAGTAGAACTTTAGGTAAATTTTGAATAGAACATATCGAGGTAACTTAGCATTATAAATACATACTATCTTTCATTTAAATTCCTACAATCATCTACAACTAAAATTTAAGTCAGTAACTTGTCATCTAATGTAGAAAGTGTGATATTAAGTGTCTACTTTGAGGGGGAAGGTAAAGAGGAGATTCTTTCAAATTTTTTAATTGACTGCTTGGTATCTTGGTATCTCCATATCTAACAGTGAAAACTTAAGGAACTCTTGTTTTATTATTTAGTATTCTGTACTATAATATAAAACCATGAAACCAGAGGCCTTGGGTGTTTCAAGAGGTTGGAAGCCTCTGGCAGGGAGACACTAAAGGAGCAGTCTAACTGGGAATAGACATGAGTTGGTGTGCAATCAGGCTCCTAGAGAATAATCTAATTTTAGTTATTTGGGGAAAATCAAAATATGCATGCTCTCTTTCTGACATAGGGGAAAAAAAGTAATCACTTAATACTAACATCTACTCTAATTCAATCTTTACCTATCTTCAAACTTTTCTAAAATCAAGAGGATCATAAAATTTATCTTCCAAAATATGGAGTTGTTACAGGAATCTTTTATTTAGTTCCCACAGTTCTTGGTCACACTGCTTTAAAGAATGAAGATGAAGAGGTAGACCAGACAGAGTAGCGGGCAGCAAAGCAAGGTTTATTAAGCGATAGTAAGTGATAGTACAAAGCTCTGGAAGAGAGAAAGGGACATGAAAGGGTTGCCAGAGGAGTTTCCAAGTCTAAGGGTCTTCATGGGCTTGTTGGTGGACTGTTTTCCATCTGATGAACCCTCCCTGTCCCTGTCATCCAATCATGTGGAAAAGGGTGGAGGGCTCCTTCCAGGGTGATGTAAAATCCTTTGAAGTGTGGTTTCCTCTTTTTGGGGGTGGAGGGGGCACCTTGTCCCTGCCTGCCTTTCTTCCAACTCTCCTCCATCAGAACTGCATTTGAAATTTTGAAAATAAAAGTGAGCCTTATTAAAAAAAATTACACCGGGATAACAGGTATATGCCAGGACAGTCCTAGGCAAAGTAGGATGTATAGTCATGTGACTTATAACCAATCCAACCTACCCATCTTCACGTTAGCCGATTGTACATAACTGATCTCCAAAAAAATGAAAGCTCATTAAACTCACTCCAAGCTGGTAACATTAGCTAATTGGCCCAGGTATAACCATATGCATTTTGTTCATTTTCTGTGACTTGACACATGCATGCACAAATGTTTTTCAGCTCATCCACTCTTACTTCTCAGATATAGGTTAATAGGAAATAGAAGTTTTGAAAACTGAAATCTCTACTTTATCACGCTTATACCAATTTTGAAAGATATGAAAGAAAGATGAGGGAGGGAGAGAGGGGAAGAAAAAAGGGACATAGAGGTCAACTGGCCATTTGGACAGATGAGAAGGATGACTGCCAATTTTAGTATTAACACCCGTGGAATCTGGTCCAGCAATTTGATTTTTATCAATAAGCCCAGGTCTGATGAGGCTTAGAATTAAGAAACGGTGGTCAAATTTAAAATAATGCCTATGGGGCGCCTGGGTGGCTCAGTTGGTTAAGCGGCTGCCTTTGGCTCAGGTCATGATTCCAGGGTCCTGGAATCGAGCCCCACATCAGGCTCCCTGCTTAGCAGAGAGCCTGCTTCTCTCTCTCCCTCTGCCTGCTGCTTACTTGTGCTCTCTATCTCTCTGTCAAATAAATAAATAAAGTCTTAAAAAAAGTAATGCCTATGTATCAACCATATGTGAAGGTACACTCTAGACTTGATATTTATAGATTTAACATTTTTGTTTTGGGCTACTTGTATGAGACCCAAGACTGTAGGACATGTATGCATTTGCTATTCGTGCTGATCCACAGAATTATAAACTAAGCATGGGAATAAACCACTTATCTAGCAAGTGATCCCAGCTGACCATGGTCATCACATCCACACCTCAAAATTGGTGCTAGTGTTCTTCATTCACCACTAGAAAGTACTTTATTGGAAGATTATATGCTAGAATGTCTAATAATTCAATGGCTTGGTGGTCTCTATAACGAAAAATCAAACAAGCAAACAAAAACAACTCCCTTTTCTAAGAATTGAGGTCAACTGTATGCACAAGCAAATCCCTGCTAATGGGTCAATCCATTCAAATCCAAAAATACGTCATAAGACTGTTTTGGAGAAACTAAAATTTGGACAGGGAAAGTTGGATGTTCTCACAGGATAGCATGAAGTTACGTGAATTGATGGGTCGTCCTTCTCCACTCCAGGAATTTTTCTATGTAAAAAACTGTGGCCCCTTGATTCAGAGCACTGATTTCCCTACATGGTATTGGATAAACCTAGAATTCACGCTCCACGGCATTTCTTCTTTTTGAGTGCCCACAAGCACCATTACACCAGGCCAAGCAAGGTACAACCTGACTGAGTAGCCTGAAATTTTCTTTTACATCAATCACATTTCAGGCATGTCTATTTGAGGCTATAATCTGGTTACCTTGATCAGACGTAAGCCTATCCCAAGTCTCTACCATCAACCCATTTGTAAATCGTCTCTTAGGTATGCAATAACTTCAGCTCCCCCTCACCTCTTATTATAAGCTGCTTGATTTTTTTTTTTTTCTGTTTCAGTCTCAGAGTGAGATTTTCTTCCAAATTCTGAGCCCTCCTTCAATAACTACAATGATCCAAATGCAGTTTTAGAGAAAATTTAATTTAATATTTAGATTTATTCTTTGAATAATTTAAGTCCTTCACAGGAAATCAGTTTTACTAATCTACTGGCTGTGATAGACATTGTTAATCATTAGAAAAAGCTGAAAATTGAACCAAACAAAATAAAATTTTACTTAAAAAATTGATTTTTATATAAATAGAGGCAAAGAATGGCATAATGGACATTTTGGCAATATGGCCTAAGAATCTTTAAAGCATTTCTTTTAAAAAATCATGTCTCTTTTTTGGTAAGGGTTTCAGATGTGAGAATAAGGATTCATGTCACTATGTACTTTAGTTATCTAACTTTTTGTAACTAGCTACCCCAAAATTAAGTGGCTTAATACAACGTTTTTTGTTTTCTTCATGATTCTATGGTTGGCCAGACCCAGCGTAATGGTTCTTCTCTCTACATGTTATTGGCTAGATTATTCATGTGGCTGCCTTCATCTGGGCATTTGGTAGCACAGCTATGGCTAGATGTCCATGAAACCTCATTCCTAGATCTGCCAGTTAATACTGGCTATCAACTGGTTCTATGTTTGGCCTCAATGTAGCCTTTCTCTCTCCAGTGGTCTCTACTTGCTTCCTCAGAAAGTGGCAGCTGGGTTCCAATAGAATGAAAGCAGAAGCAAGCAAGCCTCTTTAAGCCTTAACAGTAAGAACTGGAACAGTAAGTTCCAGTAAGAACTGAACAGCATCACTTTCACCATTTCCTATCAGTCAAAGCAAGTCACAGGACCATTCCAGACTCCAATAGAGTGGAAATAGTCTTCACCAAAGTGGGAAGATAGGCACATGCACATAGGAACGGATTTTTGACAGCTATCTTTGCAGATAATCTGCAAAACAATGGTACCTACTTCTGATGTGAAGTAGTCACTGGAGAAACAAAGGCTATCCACCCACCTGTATTGAAATCAGGGAGGCAAAAAGTATATTGGATGCTTAACAAAATTTTCTTCCTACTAATCATGATATAAGTTGTTTCATAAGAGTTACTCCAAACAGTCTTCCCTTACGCTTGAAGTAAATCTTCAAGTCACCAGGTTAGTTTGGTATTTTTAGGCATTTCCCCCAAATTCTCATTTCATTAAAAATGTCTGCTCTGGGAAAAATTTTTTTGTTAAGGTGCAAAAGCAACAAAATTTATAACCTTTCTCCATCTAGTAGAGCGTTATCTAAGAAAAACAGGTATAAATAATGTTTATCCAAATAATTAAATTCCATCTATATTGATACATCTCTAACAAAATTATATATAGCAAATAACCATCAACTATCACCTGCTATCACTCCTGCCTCATACAAAATTTTAATCAAACAGTTCTTAGTTCTGAAGAATTCTTAATGGAAATATTTAGTATGTCAAGCATATTCTGCATTCAAAAATAAAATTCAGAAAATAAAACTCATGAAGATGTTTCTTATTCTCCAGTATTGTATTTGAAAAGAATGTGTTCCTTTTTTTTTTTCCCCCTCCGGGAAGTCTAGTAAGCCTAGAATCACTCATCAACAAATTCTGAAGACAGACTGAAAGGAGAAAGGAAGAAATTCCTGGTCTCCAAATGGCAAAGTCCACTCACACATTGGGGTGGAGTACATTATAGTCTACTGGAAAGTTCTGACTAGCCTGATCTGACCAGGCAGAGAAAGTTTATGGTTTATGTTTTATCTGGCTCTACTCTTTCACAACACATCTATGTCTGTTTATCTGGAC